>NW_024100540.1:6365000-6872682 GCF_016545835.1 Crotalus tigris | reverse complement strand
CTCTTGATCAATATATAATCTTATCTGCACATCTGCCCTACCACGAAACTAGTGAACCTGATTCCTAAAGAGTGCAGGAGTGCCTTTAAGTTTCAAATTGGAAGAAAATTATAGCTAATTCCAAAAAGATGAAAGCGCTATTAAGAAGCAAGCACAAAAGCCAGGTGGATCTCTGTTGGAAAGAGATGTATATTGGGTGTGTGTTAAACTTGTGTGTGTGTGTGTGTGTTAAAATTGTTCCCAAAGTGGTCAGAATGGATAAGCATCCTGGGAAAAATTGCCTGCCCCTTGCAGACTTCTTTCAATCAACAAAGAACGGAGACAGCACAAGATGTTTTAGATTTTAGTCCTTTGAAGTTTCTTGGATTTTCAGTGAATTCTATTCGTTTCAATGACCCTATGTCCTATGCTTGTACCAATTTATCTGCAAGGAAAAATCAAGAGCTGAAACATTGGGTGATATCAGATAGTGTGTTACTTCAGTCTACCTTATTGTGACTATAATGCATGAAGGCTGGAAGGACATAATTATCAGAACTCCTCCATTTCCAAGGACCATTGTCCCATGCAGAATAAATTATTTGTCTGGGTTATGTTAGTAATTGTGTCATCTCAGACCAGGAAATTAGCTCCATTTAATGATCAACTCAGTAGACCAGACCAGGAAGTTGGTTATGTTCATATGGATTATAATAACAGAACCTTGCAAGTATGATTGAGCTATACCTTCTCTTTCTTACAGTTCAGTGAATTATGCAGGTATCTGCCTGAGTCACTTCTGGACATTCAAGTCTTAAAAAATGCTTCAGCTCTTCTTGCCTAGGTAACCGCTCTTATATATCTCATCAAAATAATCTTCCTTACTCTATACAAATGAAGATATTTAGCAGGGCCTAGGTATATACCCATAAACCTCTCCCTGAAAGTAGGTATTACTGAAATAATACCTGAACAATAATGCCCATTCAGTTTACCTACTGTACTTTACAAGAGCAAAATCATATAAAGTGGACAACGACAACGACTTTTGCTTGTCACTTGATTATTTTTCTATTCTTACATTTTATTAAAAATTGACACACACTGTTGGAGAGAAACTGTCCGAGCCAGGGGGAGGAGTAAAAGGGGAAATTAGTCTGGAATCCCTATATGAACACAACAGGGCAAAGTCTGACACCTTCCCTCCCCAGTGCTGTTGAACCTTAGCTAGTCTTGCCCAAGTGCAAACCAACAGAATGAGAAAATTATAGGCTTGAGCAATAAAATAGCTAATTGAACTTTTCACATGTGGATCTGGTTCTTCATGCCTGACACAAACATACCCATTAATACAGCAGTCTCTTTCACAATGCCACTTTCACAAATGCAGCTTCATGCGCACATTCACCTACCACTTCCATGGGCCAGTCCTTACAGGGCTCTGGACAGGCTGCAGACTGGGAGTTGGGAAGTTGGGAGTTGAGCATGGAGAAAAAGGAACTTCATCTGGCATCTTTACTACATGGGGTATGGTCCCCCATTCACAAACATATTAAAACCTAAGAAGGTTAGACCAGGGGTCTTAAAACTTGGCCATTTTATGACTTGTGGACTTGTGGACTCCCAGAATTCCTCAGCCAGGCATGGTGGCTGAGGAATTCTGAGAGTTGAAGTCCACAAGTCATAAAAGAGCCAAGTTTGAAGACCCCTGGGTTAGACTATCAAGACCATCCTAAGTTGATTTGCTTTCATTTTGAAGAATCGTTTTTTTAAAAAATATAAATAATTACCAGAGAAGCCAAAGCCAATGGAAAGAGAATAAATGATCCATCAAAATAATTTCTATGCATATTAGTATACTATATTAATAAATAAAGATTAATAAATAAAAAGCTCCACCACTTATTTAAATCATAGACTGTATTTTTAACTAGCTGTACAGCTACCTGCTTTTGACCACTAGAGGGACATCCAGTCCATGAGATCTCTGTCTTTTTTTTTTCTGTGACAGTCTTTGTCAATCCTCTCATCACCATCTTTCTTCAACCCCTGAACCTTCAATTCTTGCTTTTTCAACATAAAAACAAAACATTCTAAAGGTTTAGAGATTAGCCAGATGTATTCCAATTTTTATAGTTAGCAGTAGCCCATTGCTTTGCATTAAAAACTTATATGAATATATGGAGTAACTTCAATTTCTTGGCATTTTCTCAATGTTGAATTATATTTATTTATGTATGTATGTATTTACAAATAACGCAAGACAGCAAAGATATCAAACACAACTTCCTTCTCTTATTTTCTCCACAATCACAACCCTGTGAAGTGGGTTGGGCTGAGAGTGAGTATTTGTCCAAAGTCACCCACCTGGCATTCATGGCTAATATAGCTAATGTAGCCTTTGAAGTCAGACTTCTGCTTTCTAGCCTAGTGCCTTAGTCACTACAATAGACCAAATTGGCTCTCATATTATTTATTTGTTAATAGTATTTTAACTATTATTTCATTGTTATTTTTATTTATATTTATTATTATATATTATGGTTGGTCACACAGTCAGCCAGATGTTATTTATCATTATTTATTAACTATTTATTCTAGTATTATTTGTTTGTTTTGAACAACAGCAAGTATTTATGTAAGCATCCACAAACATATCTTCCCTGTATTTTTCTTTTACTGACCTGCTAAGAAGGCGAGTAACCCCGACTGCTCTTTAGAAGGCCAGATCCTGAAGTTGAAACTCAAATACTTTAGCCACCTAATGAGAAGGAAGGACTCACTGGAGAAGGGCCTAATGCTGGGAAAGATTGAGGGCAATAGAAGAAGGGGACGACAGAGAATGAGATGGCTGGATGAGTCACTGAAGCAGTAGGTGTGAACTTAAATGGACTCCAGAAGATGGTAGAGGACAGGAAGACCTGGAGGAACGTTGTCCATGGGGTCGCGATGGGTCGAACAAGACTTCGCAATTAACAACAACAACAACAACAAACTATGAAAATGCAGGACAGTATCCCTGAACATTAGTACATTACTTTCAGTGGTGGGGGAACCCCCCCCCCCAAGTCTTGCTCCTATTTCTTCTCTTTTGGGGACTACTGCCCCATTTAGCTGAGATTCTTTCTTACCTATGGCTAACCACTGGGGTTCAACTGATCTCATCAATATGAGGTGTGGGAAAGAGCCTAAGCTATGCCTGTTATCTCCTGTGCTGATAGTCTCCTCAGGCTGAAATACCACTTGCCATACAATATGTGTTGAAGTGGTCATCTGACGAAATCAGCCTGTGATGAGGCAATATGAGCTAGATTTTTTTTTTAAAAAAAATTGTTATGGTATCTTTCAAGATAAATCTCTTTTTATAACATTTTATTGAAGAAATTTTTAACGAACTAAAAATTGTAAAGGATAATAAAGAAAAGTACATTTCTTCTTTCTTTTCTTTAATATAAATATTGGCAGTGGCAGTGGCAGCAATAAAAACAAACAATATGTTTATTTTATTAAACATTAAGAAACAATGCCAAAATGGACAATGGCAAACTAATAAGCCCCAAACAGACTGAGTTCCAACAACCTGATTTGTCAAGATAATCTGTTAGATTCCTAGGACAATGGTCAGCCTTTGCGGAAAGAACATTCTAGCCACTGATGGACAATACAGGCATATGTTGAAACATCTATCATGTTTCCCCAAAAATAGGACCCAATCGAAAAACAAGCCCTAGCATGAATTTTCAGAATGCTTGTAATATAAGCTCATAATATAACCCCCAAAATAAGCCCCAGTTAAGATCGTCAGCCAGCTGAACACATTTAGTACCGTATTTCCCTGAAAATAAGACCTAACCGGAAAATAAGCCCTAATGTGTTTTTAGGAGCTAAATTAATATAAGACTCGATCTTATTTTCAGGGAACCACAGTAGACAATTAGTTCAGTAGGTAGTTGGTGCAAACAATACATACACAAATACAAACAAAAAATTACAATATTATATTATATATGACATTTACAGATTAGGTTCCACTAGTTCCCTACCAGTCAGGTTCCAGAGAGAGTCTGGAACAGTCAAGTTTTTACAAGGTTCTAGAAGGCCACAGGAGAGGGAACCACTACTGCCTTGTGGAACAAGCTTTTCCAAAGGAGAACTCCCAGAAACAAACTGGTCTCTTTGGATTCCCCATGCCCTGTTCTCCTTTAGGTAGGAAACATCACCAGACATTCTCCATTTGGATGGCTAGAGTCTGTTTATGTCAGGGAATCCTGTTGGTGACAGATCCTGAGCCACATACACCTTTATATATAACTACTAGCATTTTGAATTGCAGTGGAAACAAACTGGTAGCCAGTGTTGCTCCTGCATGGCAGTAGAGAAGCTAATTCATAAGTCATAGTGATTACTGCATTTTGTACCACTTGAGAGCAGGACCATGTACAATAAAACAAATAACAGTACTTGATACAAGAAATGAGAATGATGTAAGTGACTGTATTTGCTGTCCCCTGTTCTAAGTAAAGCATATACCTTTGCCTTTAATAGGAACAAATGGAAAAAAAACATTTTATTATTTATTTATTTATAAAATTCATAGTTTGCCCAGGTTACCTCAGGGTAATGCTAGGCAGTTTACAGTCATAAAAGATAAAAACCATATAAACTAATAGTATAAGGTAAGTTAATACTTATTTATATTTTTAGTTCCAAAAAAATCCAAACACTACAGCCCAATTAAAAGATTCTATACATTGTCAAATAATATTTTACTGAATATGGTGTTCCCGTATGCGCTTTAGTTAAACAGGTGGTAAAATGGCGCTGTTTAGAGTACTCAGTTCAGGCGGAGGAGATTCAGATTCACCTTCTCACTCAGCCATGAAGTTCTCAGGGTGATCTGGGGACAACTGCCCTTTCAGCCAGCCAGCTTCCAAAATGTAGCTGAATGATGTCTGCCTTAAGTTCCTTGAAGGAAGAATGAACTACTACACTAATGTTATACTCATATACTACAAAGGGTTAAAAGGATACTTTTGCTCTATTTACTGCTATGAACACGAGAGAAAAGGAAAATGTCTTAACTGGTTAAGCAGCAGTGATAGTCATGAAATGGCAAAAAAAAAATAATAATACTACATATGCTTCGAACTAAAGGGAGTCTGTAAATACTGAATCATGTTACAACAGCTATCTGGGAGGAAGGAGCGATAGATATATGATCTTTGGGGATGCTGTGATAATTTTAATCTCTAAAATTCCTTGGCATGTAATTCTACTTTGGATAGAAGTAGTGTGAACAGAAAATGTGGTTGTTTCATAGTTGAAAGTTTCTTTCCATTGGACAGTCATTGTGGTCAACTCAAACTGTTGTGCCTGGGTTGCAATGGATTAACAGAGTCAAATAGAACTTTAATGAGAGTAGATGGAAAATAAATTTCATTGCCATACATGGAGTATAGGAGCCAGTTGGCATTGACACCCTATTTCTGTATTCAGCCTGTCTGCCAGCTGGTAAGTGCTGATGCAAAGGTAACTGATCTCCCAAAAAACATGGATCCCTAAAGTAATGTCCATAAAGGAACATTACTGGGTGAAGGCTTAAAAATAGATGTAGTCAATGTGATGCACCCAAAATTGTCCTGGGACTAGGTCTACTCTTGTAACTGCAAAAGGAAGTGTTGAAAGAAATGTGTAATCTGAGTTTTAGTTTCACGTGCAAGAACTACTCTCCTTCAGATTACCTTATGGAGCAAGTGGAAGTAGCAAGCTGTTTTTAAGCTGGTATACTGTACAATATACCCTTATATAGGTTTGGATACTCTTCTATATTTTAAAAAGCAAAACAAAAAAACAGAAAAGCCCAAACCCACTTCATGAAGGACTGCATTTTCCATCATAGAACTGTCCATTTATTTTAGGGATCCTTTCTGGAGAAAAACGCCATATACAATTCACAGCACACTTTCTCTGAGCTTTTCACTATGAAATAAAAGCAAACAAATTTGTAACCTAAACTAAACAATTAAATGAAATGAAACAAAACTCTAAAACTTTGTATGCCAACAAGCTACTCTACAAAATGAGAACTGTGGAAGAAAAGATTGATATTTAAATAATGTTGACTCCGGGGAGAATCTTCCAGAGTCAGGCAAAGGCCAACATAATTCTTCACTAAAAATTATTTCCAGTGATTTTCAATTATTTCCTGAATATCATTATATTGAGAATAGTGATGCATTTTCATAACCCAGAAACACAGAAATCACAGAATATTTTGAAGAGTAAAAAATAAGTTCATGGGACTGAAAACATAAAAATATTGAAGAAATCAAAACATGATATAAGAATCACACTTTATCCATTTTTATGTGCTCCTTCTTGGATTGGATGCCTTGCTACCTGAGACAAATATAGTGCGCACCTATACTCTCCCACTCGTGTGGTCATTTCAGTTACAGAAGTAGGCTGGTGTTTGTCAAAGCCAGAGCAAATTGGTGGGAATTTACAAACCCATTGAAGCAGACTGAGAAAGGGCTGGAAGCCATTTACAAACAGCATTAAGAGAAAATTATACCCAGATTTACAATGCACTGTTCCTGAGTTTGCGTATGTGATACTATTTGAAGTTGTATGCTAGGCTACGGGGATAAGAAAGATGATAAAGAGTCTGGAGGCTGTAATGTATGAGTGAACTGGTCTAAACTAATGAACAGAGGGATTAGAGATAATAGGATAGCAGTCTTTTAATATTTGAGGGACTGTCATAGAGAAGAGGGGATCAACCTATTCTCCAAAGCACCTGTGGGCAGGACAAGATGTAATGGGTAGATCATAAAAAAGAGATTCAACCTAGAATTAAGGAGAAATTTCCTGACAGTGAGAACAATGAATTAGTGGAACATCTTGCCTCTGGAAGCTGTGGGTGTACCATTACTGAAGGTTTTCAAGAAGAGGCTGGACAGTCATTTGTCCGGAATGGTATAGGCAAATACCAAATGCTTGAGCAAGTGGTTGGAGTAGAAGATATCCTACCCAGTGGTGGGATTCAAATATGTGAACAACCCATTCTCTTAGTGGACGCCACTTCCAGAAGTCCATTCTGGGTCTGGGCAACAAAAACTTAGCTACCAGTTCTGCCAAATTGGTGCGAACCGGCTGAATCCCACCATTGATCCTACCCTATTATTGTATGTTCTATGCTGGTGACTGAATTTATTTAAGAGCTAGAACTCAGGCATTATATAATTTTCTTCTCCATCACTCTCCACTGCCCCCAATATCCACAGCCTGCTACATATTTCCTTCTTTCGCAATGAAGATGACATATTCTCTTTGATTGGAAAGAATCCAGATCTAAGCAGTATTAATATCTAATCTAATCATATAAAATCCACAGATCACAAATGGGAACCTGACAGATAATTACAATCTTCACTTGAAGTGCTAAAACGCAAATGGGTTATGGTACTGATTCCCCACCATGAGCTATTATTTATCATGAAGATTATGTAATGTTTAGACTTTGCTAAATTGAGATAAGGTATAAAAAGAAATATTTCACAGCCACTGCATGCAAGTTATTCACTTTTGCATATCTAATTGTGCTGTAAATATATCTGAGAGTACTCATAGAAAAATTCAATCCAGTACAAAACAATTATATATTTAGCACAACTTTTAAATCCCACTCCTAAGTGCAATAGTGAATGTACGAGACTTAATAGAAACATTTGAAAATTATTATTCTGCGTGGTTGGGACAAATGAAATAGTTCAAAATGAAGATATAAAAGGGTTGGAAATACTTTGCAGGATATATCATATTAGTACAGGGGAAAATAGGGATGAACAACTGCAGGTTAAGTGAGATTATGAACATGAAAGTGCTTTGGGCCTTTGAAGATAATGTTGAGCAGCTGTTAGACCTTAGAAGTCAACATGGCCTGTGCTGCAGGAAGCCTACCAAGAAACTGGAAGCCCTCAAGGGATTATATCAACATAGTGAAAAATTGGAATGAGATCATTAAGGTCTATATCTGACTGGTATAACAGTGACTGTTACATTTTCACGGTGTAGAAATTAAATGTTTAGATTTCCACGACAGGATCTTGGGTTTGCCATCATCAACAGAGAACACTTAGAGCAAAAACTATTTGAATGTACAGCTTAAATTAAAGAATCATAGTTACCCAGGGTCCCTAGCCCCATTAATTAAAGCATATAAAGCTAAAGTTACTCCTGTGCTCTTGTATGGACCAGAAGTTTAGGGTTTACATTCTACTACAGTATTAGAACAAACATAGTCATACCTGAGATGTATTTTGGGTATAAATCTAAGCAGGGCTTTTTTTTGTCATAGAACGCCCAGAACGGAGTTACGGCACCTGTTTTGGATGGAACCTTATAGGGTAGGCAAGGCAGGTTGTATGACATGTGTGAGTTCCGGAACCTTTTTTTTTTTTTTTAACAAAAAAAAAGCACTGGATCCAAGGACATCTACTGCAAGAGTTAGAGCTGAATTGGGAATTTATACAATTCATGCACTGCTAAAATCAGAACATATAACTACTGGTACAAAATCTATGAAATGGAGACTGATAGATTCCCTAAGCTAAGTCATGTTTATTAGACCAGATAAAATCATAATTACAAACCTCTTGATTACTAAACTGACAAATTTTGTAAGAAGCTGTGGCCTTTGTATCTCTTGTGCAACAGGGAACAAGTTTTTAAAAAAGAGCTCCTCAAACAATCACAGGCATCGAAGCACAAAATGATATAGCTACTCTTAGTAAGGCTGGTAACTTGAAATGGCTGACTAAATTATAAACATACTTTTCAAATGGACAACTATTTAATGTTACAATTGATAAAACATCTTAGGGAGATATTTATACAAGCATTCAAAATTTGAATAGCTTGATATAAGGGTAAGATACGGGAGATTCCATTCTATACTATATGATGGATATATCTGCATTTGCGGAGCAGTAGAGGTAGAAGACTTGGCTCACATACTATTTGATTGTTGTTTGTATAAGAGGGTGAGAGACAGGTACCTTGGTTCATATATTAAACCAGGGGTCCCCAACCCCAGTCTGTGGACCGGCAGCGATCCACAGCATGCCAGCAACCGGGCCACACAAACAAGCAAAGCCCCATCCACAGGATGCAGGCAGGATGCAAAACCATGCAATTTTACTCCAATTTCATTTTGAATTGTTTTTATAGATTTTATTAATAATTTATGTTTGGAATTCTGTATTTTGACATGGCCTATGGGCTAATGCAGGGGTCTGCAACCTTGACAGCTTTAAGATTTGTGAATTTCAGCTCCAAGAATTCCTCAGCTAGCATAGCTATGCTAGCTGAGGAATTCTGGAAGCTGAAGTCCACAAGTCTTAAACTTGTCAAGGTTGCAGACCCCTGGGCTAATCAATAAACTAAACTAAGTGTTTAGAATCAACTAAAATTAAAGTTAAAGATAGCTTCCTGGATTACCAGAAGTTGTTTGTAAGAAACAGAAGTCCTATTCAAGCATCAGGAGGTTTGGAGTGCTCTGAATAGAACTTGGCCTCTACTAGAGCCACTTAAATGATATCTGCAGGGGAAGAAGGGCATTCAGTTGTGGAAACCACAGTTCTATGGGTAAAACCTTTTCTTCTGAAAGCCTACAGGAGAAAAAAAATATCACTTGAGAAATGTCATGCAGTAAGTACTGAAGGCTAGTCACATTAAATCTAATTCTGGTACAGGAACTATATTAGTTCTCTTGATGAATGACCTTGGTTGGAAAGAGATAGGATGAAAGCAATTTTGTTCAGTGGTGGGATTCAGCCGATTCGTACCACTTTGGTAGAACCGGTAGCTAATTTTTAGTTGCCCAGGCACAGAATGGACTTCCGGAAGCAGCATCCACACAGAGAACCAGTTGTTCACATATTTGAATCCCACCACTGATCTTGTTGATTTTCCCATCAGCTTTTGCTAAACTAGCCCTGCCAATTGGGTGTAAGAGGTATACAGTATATCCTCATTTAAGTGCTTGATTATGGTTCAGTATAGAATAGAATATAATTCTTTATTGGCCAAGTGTGGTTGGACACACAAGGAATTTGTCTCCAGTGCATAAGCTCTCAGTGTACATACAAGTAATAGTGATAAATCATGATCATAAACGACATAAAATGCATTCATCTTAAATCATAAGATGCAACACCTAAGGATACTAGCTAAACAAACAACATTAATCATACTAGGATGTTAAATAAAACAATATAAATTGTAAGGTACAAGCAACAAAGTTATAGTCATAAGAAGATAAGGATGGGTAACAGGAAAGATGAGGAGAATAATAGTAATACAGTTTTACTAAGTAGTTGTAGGAATTAGTTGTTAAGCAGAGTCATGGCGTCTGGGAAAAAACTGTCCTCATATCTAATTGTTCTGGTGTGCAATGCCCTATAGTGTTGTCTTGATAAAAGAAATTGAAATAATTTATGTCCAGGATGTGATGGGTCTGTATGTAGCATATATGCTGTGGCATCCTTCATATCATCACCATGCTTTTCAATATCAATATTAAATTGCCGGGTGAAGTCACTGGAGAATCTGAAGTGAGGTGCTATCAATATGCTGATTGCGCCCTGTGTTATTTTCTCACATCATCTAAATCAAGTGGGGCTCTGTTTCTGAATCTGAGTCTGTTTCTGAACTCAGTAATGGATTGGATTAGAGCCAGTGAGTTGAACTGGAATCCTGGTAAGCTGGCCCTTTGTCCAATAATTCAGCCTGCACTTGTTTTTTTTATAAGCAATTGCATGCATTGGGAGTACTTTTTAATCCCTGGCCTCAGTAGCCTGAGATGCCTTTTATCAGCTTTGACTGATGGAAAGCTAGGCCTATTTCTTACTGTCACACAGAGATGTTTTTGCGCATTGTGATTCATCTTCCAGTTACATCTGAATTGGAGTAGCATAATGTGTTGTGTGTCCAGTAGTTCTTGGATATGATTTAGAAGTTTTAGTTAATACAAAATAAGGTGCTAAAATACTGATGGACAACCTAGATGTCCTTCAATAGTACTGACTCTAAGGAGCTGCAATGGTTGGTTATTTCCTATTGGTCTCTGTTCCAAATGGTACTACTAGCCTATCTTTAAATCCCTAAATGGCTACAATCTAAAATATCAATATTTCTAACTTTACTATGCCTTAAGATTTGAAGGGGAGATCTTGCTATTATTTAAATTGGATAGTCTATCTTCTATGTATGTTTGTAGCCTTAACGGCTGCACCTTATTGTTTTGTTTTTAGAAGATTTTCTGGGATTCTATAATGATTTGTAATGATATGGTTTATTTCCTGAATCTGTTTTTGAACACTGATGTAATTATTTTTATCACCATATCAAATAATCAACTCTGTTTTTGGCTTAAAAAATCCTGTAGATGCCCTAGAAAAAGACCATTGAAAAATTATCTTAACCCTGCAGATGAAATTTGAAAAAAAGTCATATATGTATTTGAATCTTGTAGCCTGCTATTACTGTTTTTATTTATTGATCCCTACAATTTATCACTCCTGGCTATCATATCTTTTATTTCAAATTAACAACTGATCTTCACTGGGAAATAATACACAAATGCAGATTTGTAAAACAGCAAAATTGTACTGTAGATTTTGAATGTTGAGTTAATATTTTAAATTGTACAAACTTGGAAACTGGAATTCTGAAGTTAAAAGAAGCCTTTTAGATCACCTGCTGTAATTCGGTTCATCCTATATTAATAACAGCATTAAAAGATTCCTCTCTATATCACATCATTTATTTGGTTACATTTAATTACACTGGTATGTTTTTTCAAAGGAGATAAGAAAAAAAATATTAATGGGAAAAAGAAACGGCTAGCATTCTCCTCAAGAGAATGTACTCAAGAAGCTGAAACTAACTGCTGGTTGTGATACATAATCAATTTGAATAGAGGTATTTAGATATTGTAAAGAAATATATCTAGAGATTTGGGCTCTGAGATGCCCAGAGTCATTTGGATTCAGGCAGTTTCCAGGAATGAAGGAAGGAGGGAATGAAGGAAGGAATGAGGAAAGGAAGAAAGAAAGAAAAAAAATATTTAAAGGAAATTGTTATGTCCCGAGCCTTGCAAACGGCTCGGGCGTTTGCAGGCAGTCCCGGGCAGGTGCAAAGCTGCCCGGGACCAGACAGGCTGTCGCCAGCGCCGTGCGCATGCGCGGGTGCTGGCGCGGGAAAAGTAACCCATTTACCCGGGAGTTGCCTATATAAGAGGCTGTGAGGCGTTTGGGCTGAGCTGAAGCCATCTTCCTGTAAGCTGAACGCTGAATAAAAGAACCTGAGAACTCCAGCTGCTTCTCGTGTCTGTTTTCCCGCCAAGGACGCAACACTGGCGACGAAGGTGGGATGCCTTGCACTACCTGGAAAGGAAAAAGTGTAAGCTTACCCAAGGAGTCCTGAGCGGCGGAAGAGGAACGGTGTTGACTCAGCAGCTGCCCGCCAATCCAGTGCGCATCGGGGGTAGGCTGGCTGATAGACCCGTCTCCTGAAGATCCGAAGATGGCGAAAATCGGAAGGCTTGCGGAATTCGACGTCTCACATCCAGAGCGGTGGGAGTCCTACGTATCCAGAATGGAGAACTACTTCAAGGCAAACCAAGTGAGGGAAGATAGCTTGAAGGCTGCCACCCTGCTTTGCGCTTGCGGCCAAGACGCCTTCGAAATCGCAGAAAACCTTGCAGCACCTGTTCCAGTAGAGTCTGTAAGCTACGCAGACCTGAAGAAGCTGCTGAAGGACCACTTCCACCCCAAGGTGTCCGTTATCTCATGGCGCCACACCTTCGAGCAGAGGGATCAACGGTCCGGGGAGTCAGCCAAGGAGTACATCGCCGCGTTACGGAAGGCCGCCAAGCCCTGCGAGTTCAAGGACCTCGAGGAACGACTGAGGGACCGATTCGTGTGCGGGTTGAGGCATCGAGAGCTACAACAGAGACTTTTCGCTAAGGAAGAATTATCCTTCCAAGACGCTTTAAGGGAAGCCACCGCGGAAGAAGCAGCAGGCGGCGCCGTCAAGAACATGCGGCCGATCAGAAGCAGTGCAGAGGGTGCGTCCGTGCACCAAGAAGACGTCCGACGAAACTCCGAGGAGGATCCGGACGAAGAAGTCGACCGTCTACACCCCGCGAAGGGAGAAAATCAGAAGGAAAGCTCTTCAGCTCCGCTCAAGTGCATCGGCTGTGGAGGTCGCCACAGGAGAACCGACTGCAAGTTCCGCTCCGCTACCTGCCGGGCATGCGGCAAACAAGGGCACATTGCAGCTGTGTGTCTGGGCCGACGAAAGGCACAACCTCAAGAAGAACGCCTGAAGGGTACCAGAGTCCCCAGCCAGAATAGGGTAGGTTTTGCGCTTCGCGTAGAAACATCTGTAGGACAGGCACACACAAGCCCATGAAGAAAAAGCTGTCACTCAACGTGAAGCTACAAGGGGTTCCATTATCTATGGAACTAGACACAGGGTCTGCCCTTTCCATCATTTCATTGCATACATTTAGGAAGATTTGTTCCAGTAGTGGGACTAAGGCCAAGTTAAGGCCTTCTGATATTGTATTAACTGATTTTCAGAACTCAAGAGTGTGTGTTAAGGGGGAGGCCACCCTTAACGTGCAATACAAGAGTTTTGAAGGTCCACTAGACTTGTTAGTAGTAGGGGGTGAAAGAACGAGTCTCATAGGACTCGATTGGTTTGAGGCCCTGGGGATACACGTCACAGGACTCAACAGCTTACAAACACTCGACCTACAGGAAGTCTGCAAGGAATTTGCAGATGTTTTCAGCCCCCAGCTGGGCACATTCAAAGGACCACCTGTGTCCTTAAAGCTAGACCCCACTGTCACTCCCATTAGGATTAAAGCAAGAAGGGTCCCTTTTGCTTTAAAAAGTAAGATTGACACTGAATTAGACAAACTAATCCAACAAGGAATCCTAGAACCTGTTGATTCCAGCCCATGGGAGACCCCCATTGTCACGCCTCTAAAGGCAAATGGGGACATTCGCATTTGTGCTGATTACAAATGCACACTCAATAAGGCATTGCAGCAACATGCCTATCCTGTTCCTGTGGTCAGTCACATCCTGGCCTCTCTCAAGGGGGGGCGTGTTTTTGCAAAGCTTGACCTAGCTCAAGCATATCAACAGCTGCCTGTTGATAATGATGCTGCCATAGCTCAGACTATTGTGACCCACAGGGGAGCCTTTAAGGTAAAAAGGCTGCAGTTTGGAGTGAATGTCGCTCCTGGGATTTTCCAAAGCGTAATGGAAAACACACTACGAGGTATACCAGGGGTCTGCCCCTACTTTGACGATGTCTTGATTGCAGGAGACTCCACACACATTCTAGCTGAAAGGCTTAGGGCTGTCCTGTTAAGATTCAGGAAATCAGGCCTTAAGCTCAGAAAAGACAAATGCAAGATTGGGGTGCCTTCTACTGAATTTCTGGGATTCAAAATTGATGCTGCTGGGATTCATCCTGCTGAATCCAAACTAACTGCTATTTTAGAAGCACCCAGGCCAAAGTCTAAGGCCGAACTTCAGGCCTTCTAGGCCTCCTGAATTTCTACAATTCTTTTCTTCCACATAAAGCTAGTGTAGCTGAGCCTCTTCACAGGCTACTAGACAAACAAGCTGTGTGGCTGTGGTCACAAGCACATGAGGCTTGCTTTAAAGAAGTCAAGGCCTTGCTCACTTCTAACAGTGTTCTTGCACATTTCAACGAGTCTCTTCCTGTGTGCATCGCTTGTGATGCATCCCCCTACGGGGTTGGAGCTGTCCTGAGTCACCTCAGGTCTGATGGAACTCAGGTTCCTATTGCATACTACTCCAGAACATTGTCTTCTGCCGAGCGCAACTACGCTCAGATAGACAGGGAGGCTCTGGCTGTTGTTGCTGGAATTAAAAAATTCCACGATTTTCTATATGGCAGGCATTTCACGGTCTTCACTGACCATAAGCCTCTGCTGGGACTGTTTACCACACGTAAGCAGACTCCCCACATCATTTCCCCTAGAATGCTTAGGTGGTCTATTTTTTGTCTGCATATGATTTTTCATTACTCCACAAGCCTGGGAAAGAAATGGGCCATGCTGATGGCCTCAGTAGGTTGCCTCTGCCAGTAGTAGAAGCTGACCCCGCGCCAGCTGTCAACATTCTATCAATCCAAGCCTTGCCCGAGCTTCCTCTTAGTGCCAGGGATGTTACCGCTGAAACAGGTACAGATCACACACTTTCACGTGTCCGCTCCTGGGTCCTGTCCGGGTGGCCTGAGCACTGCCCTAGTCCTGAGTTTCAGAGTTTCTGGTCCAAAAGGAACGAATTGTCCCTTTCTCAGGGTTGTTTGCTTTGGGGAAACAGAGTTGTCATTCCCACCTCAATGAGGACTAGGGTCTTAGAATCCCTCCACGAGGGTCATCCTGGCATTGTTCGTATGAAGGCTCTTGCACGCAGCCACTTGTGGTGGCCTGCTTTAGATAAAGATATTGAGGCTAAGGTACACGCATGCCACATGTGCCAACGATCTCGCCCAGAGATGCCCCAAGCTCCTGTGCATAAATGGGAGGAAACACAGTCCCCATGGTCTAGGGTGCACATTGACTACGCTGGGCCCTTTCAGGGCCAGTTCTTCTTGGTCCTTGTTGACAGCCATTCAAAATGGCTTGAGGTTGTGCCTGTCTCGTCCACCACCACTGCAAAGACTATTCAGGTACTGAGGGGGATTTTTGCTGCACACGGGCTGCCAGATGTCATTGTGTCTGACAACGGCCCTCAATTCACCTCCTCCGAATTCCAAGCTTTCTTACAGGCAAACCTGATTCGTCATGCCACATCTGCGCCTTTTCACCCATCCACCAACGGTATGGCTGAACGCATGGTGCGCATCGCAAAGGACGCCTTGAAGAGACTCACCTACGGGGACTGGCATCACAGGTTGGCTGACTTTCTCCTTTCTTATCGCACCACACCGTCCACTTCTACAGGGAGAAGTCCAGCTGAACTTCGTTGGGGGCGCCAACTTACTACTAGACTTGACCGGTTGCATCCGGACAGACTGCCTTCATCTACCTCACATCCTAGGGCACCTAGACAACTACTTGTGGGTGCCCCGGTTTGGGCTCGCAATTACGGGCCTGGTCATACATGGGTCCCCGCTTCTGTGTCCAGGATCACAGGTCCTCTCTCCTACGAGGTTGCCCTGGACAACGGTCGTGTCCTGCGTCGGCACATCGACCAACTCCGCTCTAGGCGGGACTTTTCTGCTGAAACTCCTGGGTCTTTTCCAGGGGGGGAGGGGGACCCTTTGGAGCAAAGGGAAGGGCAAGAGCTACTGCCCATCGCCACTGAGGGAGCCACAAACGGCTCGTCCCAAGGTTCTGCAATTGCTCCGAAAAGGAAGTCTTGGAGCTTACCCACACAACAGGCACTCACGCCTACTCCAGCCAGGGAGTTACCCCGGGGGCATACTCACTTTCCACACACAGCACACAGCACTCCAGCAACGGAGGATACCCGGGGGCATCCCAACAAATCATTCCCCGCAAGAGAGCTGGCACACAATGCCCAAGGTTGGCCTGACCTTACCCCAAATCCTACAGGGGGTCAAACATACACAGAGCTAGTCGAGGAACCAAGTCCCGACTACAACACCCCTAGCACAAATCAGGGGACACCTGAGTTTTGGGAGAGTACAGAAACCCACACGAGCCCAAACACAGAATGGGGTTCAGGGAATAGACAGCCTCCTGACAGGTCTTGGACTGACCTAGGGGGTTCTACAGAGACGCCCAGCAGTGGCTATCACTTCAAGGGGCCTGAGGGTCTACAGCTAGGTAGGACAACCAGGTCACAAAGCAACAGAAGCCCTGGCCTGACGAGCCCGGTGGGCAAGCAAGCAGGCCAGGCATCGGGGCACAGTCCTTGGAAGACACCAGGGCACAGTAGAGAGAACAGGCTCATGCCTCCCTCCAGTCAGGGGACTTATGCCAGTAACCCAGAGCTAAGAAGGTCACAGAGAGCAAAGAAATCTCCTAAGTACCTAGAAGATTACATAACATTGTTGGCAAGACAGAAGCCAGTAAACAGTGGGAACACTGGGGAGCAAATTGTCGTGTAAAATAAATGTTGTATGTTGATAGTAGTTTTAGCCCGGGGGAAAGGGGTGTTATGTCCCGAGCCTTGCAAACGGCTCGGGCGTTTGCAGGCAGTCCCGGGCAGGTGCAAAGCTGCCCGGGACCAGACAGGCTGTCGCCAGCGCCGTGCGCATGCGCGGGTGCTGGCGCGGGAAAAGTAACCCATTTACCCGGGAGTTGCCTATATAAGAGGCTGTGAGGCGTTTGGGCTGAGCTGAAGCCATCTTCCTGTAAGCTGAACGCTGAATAAAAGAACCTGAGAACTCCAGCTGCTTCTCGTGTCTGTTTTCCCGCCAAGGACGCAACAGAAATAGTGTTAAAAACAAAATCAATCTACTTAGATGACGACGTGAATTTTCCCCCAACGTATGTGTAAAAGTATAATAAATAGAGAAGAAGTAAAGTTGTCCAAAAGTTGGGCAGCTATATAAATGTTTTAAACAAATAAGGCAAAAAAACTTGTTAGATTAGTACATTTTGTATATATGTGTTTAAATCCCTGCACGTCTTTTTGCTCTGCTTTAAACTCCTTTCTCCTCTCCCTCTTCTGTGCTGAACTTTTCAGCCTTGTCATATTACTCATCAGCTGTGTAACAGAAACCCTTCAGCTGTTTTGATGCACAAGGGGTAAGCATACCTAAGTTTCATCCTATCCTTTGGAAACCTTGTGCCTAAATATTGGACCTCAGGAAGACAGATCCCAGGCTGGTGTAGTGGTTAATAGATTGGATTAAGATTGGGAAGACCCAGATTCAAGTCTATTCTCAGACATGGAAAATTCCTGGGCGACTTTGGGCCTTTCACTCTACTTAACAGGATTGCTTATGGGAGAAAAACATTGGAGCTCCTGAAGGAAGTATACATCTAAAAAAAAAAAAAAAATCCATTAACCATATAAGTTGTGATGAACTATTTGGGATGACACTTCTATAGTTCCTTTTCTCAGACTTTATCTTTGACTTCACAAGGTCCAAATTACTATTGCTGCTTTTAAATCAACTTCCTTCAGTAATCAATATCATAGGTGGCAAATGGGAGACGGTTTGAAAGCCCAAAGCTACCGTCATGATACATATTTCCTGCTGTAATTAATTTATATCCAGACTCCTGGATAGGCAATAATTATTATACTCAAGGTTTGCTTCTATAACAGGCAATAATTATTATACTCAAGGTTTGCTTCTATAACAACTGATTAAGCCCATTTAATCCTCTTTGTATCAGCTGTGCTACTGAAAATGTCCTCTCAGAAACCACCTGAATTAACCAACCCAATTTGTGACCTCCAAAAATCCACCTTCTTACCATCTTCTGGCCTTTTTCAAGACTTTAATTTAACTCAACACCACTTTCATAGCAGGTGAAAGATATTGGTAAGAACAAAGAAAAATATCTAACTTACCATTTTCATGGTCCAGAGTCTGGAAGAATTGTAATAGAAGTGTGTAGGGATGGGACATTTAGCTTTGGAGGGTACAGTTCCAGGATTACTTTTTTTTTTCTTACCCAACGCCAAGATTCCTGGTCATTCTCTTGTTACAGGAAGACCGGCTCAAGGCCAAGGCTGCACATTCCATTTCACACGTGCTGTTGGGAAAGGATGATCCCTCCAGACATATCTACTAATTCTGAAAACATGGTTGAGCACAGCTCTGGAAAGCTGCAAATCCCATTGGGAATGTTTTTAGAAACATATTAATATCTCCACTCAGTCAGACCAGGTTAAGGTCTCTGGTTGCTCTTCACAATTTTGGAGTTGTACAATGAAAAAACACGGTGGTTTTTTTTTTTTTTTCTGTGATGCTATCCTATCAAGCATTGTGTGAGAGACTTCTGAATTGTCTCAGAGCTTAAACCAAATCAAACCAAAGAGATTCTTCTAGTTTCTAAACAATTTCCTGAATTTCTGGAGGAACATTTCATCAGAAACATTTGTGAGAAAGAAATACAATCTCTGCTCCTTTAATGTCAGTGGAAATAAATCCTTAAGAGAAAGGCTCCTGACTTTGCCACCTGAAGCTGGTGGCTTCAGCTTTCATTATTTCTCTGTCCTGATTTGTTCTACTTCTAGCATACATAATTTCATCTTCATTGACAAACTCAAAAAGAGTTTCTCCCTATTTGAAGATAAAGAGAATCTCATAATTTGGCTTAAAATAAAGCAAACAGAGTTTGTACAGCGGCTATTCCAAACAGAATTAAAGACTTCAGATTTTCAAATAATAAGAAACAAGAACTTGTTAGTTTAGGATTTGCTATGGATGGCTATTAAAAAAAGATCTTCAGGAAAACTTGAATATGTTTCAGAACACATACAAGGATATTTAACTTGGAATGAATGTCCATTCTATTACATTAATTCTGTACTTACGATTTTTGAAAATCGCTGATAACTAGATAGGGTATATACTCACAAACAAGAATATGGTTATATATAAATATAGTTCCAGGTCCCATCTTGTTTCCACCAAGTTACGTAAAAGACTACAAAGTGGATTTCTTCCCATTAAATGTTCTCCAGGGGTGCCTGAAATATACACATAATTTTCAGATTTTCTGCACAATTGTTTCTTTCAAATTGCAGATCATGGTATATTCAGTAAGTATCTGCAAGCATATTGCAGAATTGGCATTAGCGCCTTTTTGTGCACTGTTTCTGTAGGGTGGACATAGAAAATTCAATATGGCAGCCTTTGATCCCAGAATTGTTGCTGTCATTTTGACTTTCTGGACAGATGTCCCAGTATCTTTGGAGAACTGAATTTCTGGAAGCATGGGTAAAGCGGCTGCCCATTACAATTATGGCACAGTTGTGAAGATAACACGGGGGTGAGAATAGCCAGGTATGTTACTCTGAGATTCTTTAAAGTGTAGTCAAATTCAGGTTTTAGGTGACTTTGTGAATAGTAACTCCTTTTCTGTTATATGGAAATGGAAATGGTTTATTACTGTCTTTTGTTTTAGTTCTCAATCTAGGCCACAGCCCTGGCATTTCCTGGTAGTCTTAATTGGTCTGTTTCATTTTTTGAGATGAGCCAAGGTCATCTGGATGTGGAGAAAAGGATGAATAAATTCAAAATATTAAACCATACAAATAGCTTTAAATCTCCTCATTTAAATCAAATCCAGACTTTGGGAACTCAACTTGCTGCTGAAAAATGAAAGTTAAATGTTAAAATCTCTCTGCACCGAAGCCTTCATAGTTTATAGTTAAAAACATGCATTTTTTAAAATGCCTTGATATGCTTGATTCAAAAGTCTAGCCTTAAAACACCATGAAGAGAAAGTTATAAATGTTTTGATGTGAAGATCATAATAGAACAACAGCTCAACAACAAGAACAACATGCCGCCACCCTCTTAAGAATTCTATAGTTATGCTTCATTCACAAGAGATGGTAAGTAATAATAGCTGGACTTTGTTGACACTGAGTAGGAAGTGTGTACATAGCTTGCTTGGCCTTTGCCCATGTTGTAGAGAAAATCATCTAGATGCTTTGCATTATGTTGGAAGCCAAACACTGGAGTGCTAAACGTCCTTGTTATGCGAATACCTCCCTCTTTAATAGAGATGGAGGCATTAGAAATATCCTAAAACAATCCTGGTGGTCTTGTGTCTGGACTCGGCCTTATGTCTGCATACAGAAGCTATTCCAAAAGGGATGCCTTTGGCTGATTCACAACACAGATAGAGCCAGAATATGCACAGACTTTTATCCTTGTTGGCCTTACAACAATGAACAAAAGCATAAACACTGATGTGCTAATCAAGGATAGCAGCCAATGCATTTAGAGGTCACTCTATCTACTAATGCTTAAAAGCCTGACAAGACAGCTTAGCCATTTTCTTTCATAGGCATTTATTTTCAAGCATGTTGAGCATTTGCCATTTTCCTCTGGTATTAGAAAATTGCTTTTCTATCTTTATGTTTAAAACATAGAAAGAAAAGCCTTCATATTATGAAATTATGAAAGTAGACTGTTGGGTATACAGATGGAAGGAGCAGGGAAGGAAGGGGGTCTGTGAAGAGAATCTTATTACATTATTTTTTTAAAAAAAATCAACCAGAATAGAGCTGGAATGGACCTTGGAGGTCTTCTAGTCCAACGCCTTGCTCAAATGGGAGTCCCTATACCATTTCAGATACGTGGCTGTCCAGTCTTTTCTTAAAATCCTCCAGTGATGAAGTACCTACAACTTCTGAAGGCAAGCTGTTCCACTGGTTAATTGTCCTCACTGTTAATTCCAGGTTGCTTCTCTCCTTGATTAGTTCCCATCCATTGTTTCTTGTCTTGCCTTCTGGTGCTTTGAAAAATAAGTTGACCCCCTCTTCTTTGTGGCAGCCCCTGAAATACTGGAATACTGCTATCATGTCACCCTAATCCTTCTTTTCTCTAGATTGAATTATAAAGCAATACTAATACTTCATGTGGTTTTCATTCTATGCCTCTATTTATACAACCAAGAACTGGCTCATATTTAAATTATCATCCACTAGGATTCCAAGATCCCTCTCACAGTTACTGTTTTTGAGCCAGGTTTCAGCTCATCTGCATTTGTACTGTACCTTTGTTTTTTCCTGCCTAGGTGTAATGTGCTTTTCTCCACATTAAATTTCATGTTATTGGATAGGATCTATTGTTCAAGTCTGTCAAGGTCTTTTTGGATCCTGAGCTTGTCTTCTGGGTTGTTGGCTATTCCTGCCAGCTTAGTGTCAGAAATAGCCAACACAACAACAAATATTAAGGAAGAAGCATTTTTTAATAAGTCTAAAACTGGAGTATGTGGGAATGGCCTTGGGAGATAAGGAGAAGAGATACAATCAAGGCAATGGTCAGATAAGAGGCAGCTTAGCCTCCAGCAGGAATGTGAGCAGGGCAAGTGGCTGAGAAGGGACCCTCCCTAATTTTGTGGGCTATAAAATGGACATGGAGAGAAATATACTTTCAGACTTGCAAGATTTTGATAATGTAACCTTACAATAAAGTAGAATTAGCTCATTTAGCTGTGTTTCCTCTCTGGACAACCTTGCAAGGCTGACAGAACCCAACATGGAGTTATTATCTTAATATCTAAGCATTACAATAAACAACTCTAAACAAGATAAGACCATTTTAATTTAGCAACAATTTTCAAAGTTTACTCTGTTGCAGGCTAGTGCCCCATCTATAATCCTTTTTTCCAATGTAATACTTGAGATTAATGGAAATCAAGTAATTTTGCTTGGATTTAGCAATGGACTTTATATTTGTCTGTGATTTTTGTACCAAAAAATCCCAAGGTAGTTGGGGCACTCTGTGTACATTTAAGCATTGGTGAAGAGACAAAGATTCTGCTTGGAAGGTTTATAGAAACAATGCTGTGGCATACACACAGATGGGCTTCCCAGTATGCTTATTTCTAGAGTCTTGTGCAAACAAAATATGAGTGGATTTAAATAGCTAAAGCTTTGCTATCTCAGGCAAAGGAAGAATGAGGATTTTGGTATCATAACAAAACCTGTTCCCCCTCTCCCTGCTTGGCTGCACAACAAACGTTATTTTATGATTTGTGACATCTTTCAACCACTAAAAATGAACAAGTAGACAACATAGATTATGTCTCTCTGCCCAGTTTTCATAGATCTCCTCATTAGCTCCCTGAGGAATTTCTTTTGCATCTGTCAAAACACTGAACAAGCCCAAAGAAGCTGAACAATTGGTATGTGCCAATAAGCATGATTTTTAGTAGAAATCATACTTTTCTCCTTTGGTTGCTTAGTTCAGACATCACCTGGATATAGTAGGACACAAGGACACAAGTCTAAACAGACAGGAGTATTGATACAAGTAGAAAAAAATTTAATCTATGCTAGAACTCTTATAATTTCCAAATTGAAGTAAGGATGGACACTTATTCCTGTTTTCATCCTGATACAAACCGGAAGAGACTTGCTCAAGATTTCATCAGCCATGGAGCTTATCCATGTGCTAAGGACGTAAGCAACACTATTGGACCTAAATTGGAGAAGCCATAGGCCTGATCCTATTGATCTGAAATTCACTTGGTGTGAACAATAATTCCTTGATCATAAAGAAAGAAGGGCAAATTCAGATTCAGGTAATGGTCTAAACCTTTTTTTCACCATGGACTCCCTTTTAATACCTTTTGTGGCCACGAATCATGGCCACAGGCCATTAAGTTTTAACTCAAGATTTAACTCATAATATTTCTTCAAGTCTTTACAGACCCCAGTAACATCATGGCCTTCCAGGAGTCCATGGACCACAGTTGAGAACCCACTGGTCTAAATCAGTTTTTCGGAATCTCAGCAACTTTAAGGTGTGTGGACCTGAATTCCTAGTGAGCATGCCCAGCCAGAATACTGGCTAGGGGATTTTGGGGGAATTGAAGGTTGAGAAACACTGGACTAAACTATGCAGTGTTTGCATAATGCATTGAACCACAAGTTAGCCAGCCACATTTTAGTTCAGTGCATTGTGCCAACTCGGTGCTCAAGATTATGGTTTGCAGTGGTATGGGAAAAATGAGTTACTAAATGTTAACTATGGGAAACTTGGTCATGGAAACACAGCAGAATATGGATGGGTAGAAGTAAGAAAAGCCATCACATTGTAATTATGGAGTGGAAAGTGATTGCATAATCTTTCCTACATTGTATCAAATACCTTCTATCTAAATTGTGGCCAAGGCCATTGATGATCAAAGAAATTATCTACCATAATAATATTATATTTAGCAAATAATAATCTAGTTTCCCATTTATCACCAAGTATGAAATATGTGTGTACTAGCCTTTTTTCAGCCTCTTTTAGAAAGATTGCAGCAAGAACCTTAAAGCCCTTCTCAAAGAAATCAAATCTGCTTGGCATTTGAGAACTAAAGGTCATTCCATCATTCTAAGCAACACACTTCCTAGATATTAATTTTGACTTTTTATAGGCACAGAAGTTTGACATGAAGTCCTTTTAAAGTCCCATTACTGGATATATTCTTGCATGTGAAGATAAGCCTGAAAGAAGTCTTCTTATCTGTTTTCATTCAGTTTTCCGTACTCTTTATTATTATTATTACATAAGTAGGAATCAAGCCATCATTCATCTAACATGTATTAGAAGTTGTGCGACCAAAGAAGGCTCTGGGCATTATAGCACAGTAGCAAGATCTATTCAAAGGAGATCTATTCTGCAAGCACTGGAGATGAGCTATATAAGAGTATCATTGCTTTAAATGAACCTGTAAGGTATAAAACAAATGGATAAATCCCAGAGTTCTTATATTTGGCCCAGATCATATTCCTTCTGCAGCTGGCAGACATGTGCTGTGTTCACTCACTCTCCCAAGAGCCCTGACATCCATCAGAGGTAATAACAAGTCAGCGAAATAGAAGCTGCTTATGCCCGAAACCTTACCCTGGGGAAAAGTGACAATTGCACATTAAAAATAGCTTAACTGAACTCCTAGTTCCTTCAAGATGTGCTTGGGAAGGAATTGATGGTCCCAGGATAGGAGCACGTACTTAGATACCAAATGAGGTTCCTCTGCTAAGGATACTATATCTTTTATCTGGGGATCGCTTGAACATGGGTGCAGAAGTTCTTAAAGCCATAGCTCAGCATGAGACAAGGATCACCTCTTCCTCATCTTGCCCCAGTTTGTTGATTAGGTTGAAAATGCCAAGAGGTGCAAATATATACCATTGATTTCACAGGACAACACTTAAGACCAGAAGGTGTGGCTTGTTTATATCATCCTGAATGGATTTAGTCAGCATTCAGTTTCCAAAATAGCAATGCCTAATATAAAAAAAAAGAAAAGAAAACATGGCACAGTTTTCCTATATTTGGCTATAACTTAATTATATACAACACAGAGACTTTTTTAATAAGCCACAAATAATTAGTGCCGGTAAAAAGAATTCCGTATTATGTAGTGGAATGTTGTCAAGAGTTGCTGGAGGGATGGTCTCATTTCCAGAGGACAGACATACCCTCCCATCTGCTAGTCTTGACTACATTCCACCACATATTAGCAGCTTTCCCTTGTAAGCATGTGTGGTAAGTATGTTGTGATCATTACTTTTAAAGTTGTTTCAGGATGCTTTTTGTTACACTTAAAGACAGAAAGTACAGATCTGTAATGAAGTCTCTAGACATGTGAAGGCATAACAAATAACGTTAGCTCAACTATCAGTCTGAGCTTATGAAACATTGAAGGTTAAATCGGTATGGTTTTTATCTGAAAAGGATGGCAGAACATTAAGTCATCCTGAAATTTCTGACAAGAAAAATAGGATTGAAGTATAATAAAATATTACTATTGCTTAATTTCTCTACACCATACCCTTAAGATTACCAACGATACAAGAAAGAGGAGATTAAAAATCAATTTGCAAAGACGGGTTTGTCTAGAAAGGGACTAAGTTTTGTTTTGTTTTGCATGTAGCTAATACAATGTGTTTGGCAACAGTGAAAATGTCCTTTACACTCATATACCCTCTCTCTTTCTCTATAGTGGTTTATATATGTTAGAGAGAGAGAGAGAGAGGAAGCTGCCCTGTATTTGGCTATGTCTCTGGTCCATCTGCTTGTCTGTCAGAGCTGTGTGTGTTTCAGAAACGGTTCAGAAGCACTTCACACTACACATTGCTACTGTTCACTGAAGCAGTCTGTCTTTTCTGGCTTTTGGACAAGACTGAGAAACATGAGAAATTTATATTATCAGTTTTGTTAAGAACTTTTAAAAGACACCACCTTTTTCAGGGTCATGCAGAAGTTGGGGACAGACATGGCCACCTGAATTTTTGAGTAGTAAGAACAGGGAAATGCCTACATTTGGTCTAAATTAATGAAGAGCAAATGTTTGTCTTAAGATGTTTTCACTAGCAATAATGCTGAAAGCCCTTCTAGTTTTGATCTGAATGTCTAAACTGAAGTTGAGCTTTTTGGAAAATGTTAATGCCTGACCAGCAAAGTACACTGAGGTAAAATAGAGATAATGGCTACCCTGTATCAGGTTCCTGGATCACTTGCTCTTTATATTTGTGCAGGAAGGTCCAAGAAGGGCAAGGAAGGACAAAATTAACACTCTAATCCTCCTGGAGAAGCTCTTATTACAAAATGTCTTATGAGCTTCAAACCCCACAACTAAATAATAGGCTATAGTCCTTGGACAGGCACATAAGACTAACCAAACAAAAGTGACTTTCATTTCTTCTTTTAAAGAGTTATATCAAGATTTGGATTTTCTTTAAATTAGACCAGTATATAAAAGCCTGGTCCTGTTTGGGAATGGAAAAGTTGGGCAGTTCTTCAAAGGTCATGTCCTTGCCACCTGTGCAACTGTTGCATCCCCTCAGGTCTCACTTGGGCCTGGCCATCTTTCATCTCATGATATTGTAACTTCAAAGCATGTCAGCTCCCATGAGTGTTTATCTTCCTCAGGGTTAAAACATTGACCAGTCTACATCACCTGCTAGAAAAAGGTTGAGAATAGCCATACTGAAAGAAACTTAGAGTGCGCAGAGCTAAAATATTTTGTTGGGCAAATGAAAATCAGCCATTTCTCCTAGAATGATCTGCCTTTCAAATGTAGCTGAGACAACCTTTGAGATGCATTTTACTGCTCATCACAGCTGGATACATTGGCACAGCATTAGTATTTTGTGCAATAAATACATGAAGTGTGAGGGAAAACGTGTTCCATTAAACATTTGTGAGTAAGTGTCAGGGACTGCAACCTGTCATTGACCATAATTTCCTGGTACATGACCAAGGTGTTTAAGAACATGTTGCTTCATGAAATATGAAGTGGTTCTAAGCTGCTAGACAAAACTCTTCCAAGCTGCAGACCTAGATTTTAGTTTATTTATTTACCATGTTCTAATTACACCATTCCAATTGAAAAAGACCAAGTGGGTTATAAAATCCCATAATAGGATTAAAAGCAATAAGAATTAGGGACAATTAACATCCCTAACTATCCTTAACAACAGTGTGCCTACAATTCAGAGAAATACAATCTTCCATCTTGATCCCAGTTACCCTCCAGAAGAGCCAGATTTTTAGTCTTGTCCTTCAAAAGCGTAATGGAAAGAAAACAGTCCAAGTATGCAAGGAAAAGTTATTCCAAAGAAGGAGACTTTCACCAAGAAGGCTCAGAACAGAGTCCCTAAAAATGCCATCACTATTAATAATGAATTAGTATTAAGATAATACTAATTAATAATTCTTCTTTCCATGATTTCACTGAATAAACAGTCTTGGAGATACCTGGGTTTTGAACAGGGCCTTAAAAGCCTTTATTACCTGAAAGATGACTGATAACCACTGCAGCTCCTGGAGAAGACCTAGGTACATCTTATGCAGGCTGTTCCATCCTAAACTAGCGGAAATTTCTGAATGGTCTTCAAGGGCAACCCCATATTCAGTGAGTTGCAATAAGCCAGATAAGAAGTGACATAGACATGATTGATCACATGATGGAATATGTACATGGAGAATCAGTGAATAAGAGTTTTGGAAACATAGAGCTTTCCCAGACAGAGACCTAGATTCTGTGCAGTCCAGAGTGGATGGGAAAGGGGAAGAGGTTCAAGGTTATCACATTTTAAAATCTCTCAGTATATATCTAGTAAGTTAGAGGATTATAGTTTTAATTTGGCAAGATTCTGTCCAGTAGGTAAAAGCAAATAAAGAATTGAACTTGATTGGTTTTCTTTGAGCATGGGCTTGACAGATCATCAGCAAAGGCTCTGGTTCTACAAAATGTCATTTTAAGAAGGCTCTCTTCCATTTTTCTGGAATTTAATGTAGACCTGTATTTCTCCACCTGGACCCTAACTGCCATCAGGAACCAAGAAAGGATCATATCTCTTGCCCAGACCATGGTGAGATTATTTGTATAGTGATAATCCTATTGGGGGCTGACCCATAACTTCTCCCATTTGCTTTATGTAGATGTTAAACAGTAAAGGGGAAAGGGTGAATCACACATCAGCCCCAAGCATGCAATGTCTCTCCTGAAGTGATTGAACTGGCTGCCAGGAAATAGGATAAGCACTGCAGCATAGTGACTTCCAATCTGATGGAATGTCTAACAGACTCTGGGAAAGTGGAAAGAGGAAAGAAGACCATTGCAAATGAGATGGCTCAGTGGAGAGAAGGGGGGAAGAAAGAGGCTCAGAACAATTCCATCTTAATTATACCAGGTATAAATTGAATGGGAGAATTGCCTTGACAGTCTTTCAAGATTATGCTGCATCCAATTAGAAATAAAGATCTTTTCAGAAATCCAAGTGCTTTGTTTCCTGAATTTGTCAACTTCCCATCCAAACCATGGCAACTGACTCGAAAGTCCTTAATAAAGACAACTAGTACAATTTCCATCCCGCAGCCAGCCTAAAACCCAATGGAAAATACTAGAGATATCTCTCTTCATCCAGGGCTATCTGGAACTGCAGGTCTGCTATTACTACCACCTAATAAAGGAAGACTAGATTGTGCTGATAGTGGCAAAAAAAAGCAGTTCAGAGGCAAACAAACTGGTCAGGTCTATAATTACCTAAAAACAAGTCCATGGTTAACATGGTGACAATGAATTTGCAAGATGCTCCTCATCCTTTCCCAGAAAAAGTCAAGGAATGTCCCCCAAACCCATTAGCCTAGAATATTCCAATTCCACAGTACAAATGAAGTTGTGCAGCGAAGCAGTTTGGACACTATTACAATAGCAACTCCTCCAAATTATCCGCCAAGCCCAACTTTACAAACAAGGCCTTATAATTGGTTATTTATGAAACAGTGACTCTGATCACTTGCAGTCTCCCCAGTGACAATAATCCCTATCCCTTTGCTATGAGATCATGGCTGATGCAGAACTTGATATTTGGATAGACATATTTCAAAGAGGGGAAGACCTCCATCTAATTTTTAATCTACCACTTGTAGTAGACCAAAAGTAGTCCCCTCTATGTTGTCAATTTCAGAGAACAGTCTCTACCACCAGTACAGTCATTTTTCCTGTAAGATCTGAAATATATAAAAGTATTAGAGTTTCTTCTTAATTAGACAATGCTCCTAGGAAAATAACTATATTAAAAAAGAAATGTTTCAAAGTTATTAAAATGTTTTCATAGATATTTTATTTTCAATATTTTATTTAATATTTAGTCAATAATATTGCTATAATTGAAGGAGTTGAAATTCCTCCTCCTCCTCCTCCTCCTCATAGATTTTTTAAATAGCTTTCCACAGTTCTTTGTTCCATACAAGAACATTTTTCTTCTTGCATCATTTTATATAATTATTATATAATTATTCCTTTTGCTTTCCTTTTGGTGATCCACCATTAATCCACCATTTTTAGAATCACCTACTAAACATTAATCATTTCAAAATCTCACAGGATCTCATCTTTCATTCATCATTTCATGTCATATTGCATTCTATATTTCTACCTCACCATTCTTTAACCTTTTTTATTTCCTTTATTTTAGTATTCTCCACATCAATGTAGTTGTTCTTTTATGAGTATTTTCTTCAATAATTGACTTGCATCCTGATAAAATGCTTAAACACTGCATGTATTACACAGATATTGAGTTGTAAAGTTGGTGTTTCATGTCCCCTAAAGTTTCCAGCCTCTTGTTCAGAAAACACTGCATTAGATTTTACTGAATTCATGCTGAAATAATGGAGCAAAAACAATGGAGGTTGGTTATATTAATGAAATCTGTGTTTTAACTTAACCAAATCATGTATTTCCACTCTGTAATCTTATAAACCACACTAAAACTCTGAAGGGTTCAGATCTCTTTCTTATTGCATTTTGAGCATTGAATTGAATTCCAGAATCCGTTGTTGCCACAGCATTCACAGAAATTTACCATATGTGTAGAGAAGGTTCAGGGCTTATGATGCAACAGCATAGTATTGCTGATCTTCATCTCAGCCTCCTTAACCCTGTGGCACACAGCACTAAATTGTAGCATCATAGGCCTGGAAGGGACCTTGGAGGTTTTCTAGTCAATCCCTGTTTAAGACAGGAACCTTATATCACTCTGGACAAATGGAGGTCCAATCTTTTCTTAAAAACTTCCAGCAATGGAGCACCGACAACTCCAGAGGGCAAGCTGTTCCATGACTAATTATTTTCACTGTCAGGAAATTTCTCCTTAATTCCAGGCTAGATCTCACCTTAATGAACTTCCACCCATTCCTTCTTGTCCTACCCTCAGGTACTTTGGACAATAAGTCAACCCCCTCTTTTCTATGACTGCCACTCAAGTACTGGAAGTCAAGTATCGTGTCACCCCTAATTATTTTCTCTGTTGCATTCAAGATTCACATTCAAACACTCTTTACTCAACGATCTCTCTGATATGTCTCTTCCATTGCATATAAATATTGAATTTTTCAGAAGTGTCAATAGCGGGAGGGAATATGGGATGAGAATAGGAGGATATAAATCTTTCTCATAATACAAGTTTACTCTTCTGAGATGTGACTGATACAGATACCAAAATGATCTTAAGGAGGCCCCTCTTTCATGATTATCTATTATTGCTCTGCCAACTGGAAACTTGATCTGCATAATCCTGTACTCTGTTAGGAACATAAGCTAGAGTAGACAAGTCTGTTTAGCAACTTGAATCATGTCAGGCACAAACTTGGCACATGACAACTAATAAAGATCCTGGACTATCCTAAGAGATGACAAGTCTGAGGTGAGTTCTTGGAGAAGGCTGATGTGCCAGTGTTATTCATTTAGAGACAATGCACATATTTCTGGCAAATATGATCGACCTGTAACTTGTCCCTTGAAAAACTGCAGGGCCTTCTGTTGTTGGTACAAGAGAATAAGTTCCTCAGCGTTTTCTTGTGGGAATTTCAGTATCATGAAAGCGGACAAAAAACTCATTCATTTCCTTCAACAGCTTGGGGAAAAAAAATCACATCTCAGCTGGATATCAGTTTATTTGATACTGAGTTCAGGCTAGGAGAGGCCCCCTTGTTATCAGCCCCAAATGAGGACTTTCACAGTAATCTAAGATCTGATGTGTCTCTGAGGTGAAAAGGCGAGAGAAAGCAATACCACTACTTATGTAAACTTCTATATCACAGCTCTCTCCATGCCCTGTTGCCCAGTCCTTTCACCCAACTGAAAAGGCTGTCAAGCAAGAAGCTACCAAATGGGAGAATCTGTGTGGAATGCCTACAATAGGAGAATGTATTTCTAACATTGACTGGGGTTTTAATTAGCCTCCGTGTGGCTAATTAAACTAATAATATGACATTTAAACGATAATTTTATGGTTCATCCTACGGAGGTGAGATCTTTGTAAAAAGATCTGTTACACTAATAAATTTTGAAATGCTTGGGAATGAAAGTTGATAGCTTTATAAAAGGTCAGCTACAGAACTGAATACAACAGTCAGTAAGAATATCTCTGTATCACTTCAAATCACTTGTTGTTGTTTTTTAAAAATCAACAAAAGAAATGCAAAGCTTCTCTTATTACCCACGGTAAGTACTTTGAAATATTGTAAGCAAGCAGAGCATCAAATGCAAAAAACTAGTTAGGGCAGCGGCTGGACTTTTATGTATGGAAGCAGATTATGAAGAAACCAAGTCAGTTGTTTGTATTTATCTTCGTCTGAAATGCTGAAGGAAATGTCTGCACTGAAATCTCATTTCCTGGAAGTGCAGTTGTAGATCTAATTGAAATAGAAGTGACAAGAGATCATTTCTAGGAATAAATGAAAATATTAATATTAAAGATCACCATTGATAAAATTTAGGGATTAGAAATTTAATTTGCATTAGTGAATAAGATACTCAGACAACACGTTTTTGTTGAATGATTACTATTGAATTCTGTTTAAAAAATAAATAAAACTTTATAAAAAAATATTAAAGATCCACATGCGTATTAATCTAACACCCACCCAATATTTCATATGATGTTCATATAATGTTGTTTTATAATTTTAACCCTAAATTATTCTGATTTTAATGCTTCATTTTTTTGATTAAATTGTAAACCTCCCCGATGAGGCGGTATATGGGTGGTTAAGTAGTATGAAATATAAACAAATAAATAAATATTCACTCACAGTTCCTGATTGTCTTACAAATATATTTACCTTGTTAATATAACTATCCTGGTAAATTGGTTCAATGTTCAATACCTTTCCTTTCCTCCCCTCCCCTCCCCTCCCCTCCCCTCTCCTCTCCTTTCCTCCCCTCTCCTCTCCTCTCCTCCCCTCTCCTCTCCTCCCCTCCCCTTTCCTCCCCTCTCCTCTCCTCTCCTTTCCTTTCCCTTCCTCTCCTCCCCTCCCCTCCCCTCCCCTCCCCTCTCCTTTCCTTTCCTTTCCTTTCCTTTCCTTTCCTTTCCTTTCCTTTCCTTTCCTTTCCTTTCCTTTCCTAACCTTTCCTTTCCACATGTGATAGTATTACAATTTTTGCATATCATCTTGTACACTCATAGATACACAGAGACTATAGAAAAAAACAGAGATTAAGTTGGCAAATGTGTGCAATAACTACTGAGGGATAAAAGAGATAAGGAAACAACATTCCCAATGGAAGAAACAGACCAAAACTAATATCAGCTTGATTTTCTATGGTACAGGAAGGGAAAAGAGGAAAATCAGCAAGTTTCCAAGATTCTGTTATTATATCCTACAACAATAAAATTCCAGTCATTCTTGCGGGGTTTGTTTTCGTACCTGACTACCATGGACACATACATATACAGAAATAAATCAATAAACAAGAGGAAAAGTGTGCTGACATAAATTGTTCTGCCTTCTTTTCGAATCTCTTTGAAGCACTCAACAATGAGCCTGTGAGAGCTGCTGTCCACAGTGAGAAAAAAAAAAGTCGGTTTGTGGATTTCATTAGCTTCACTTCCTGTGCTATCTAGTGTCAACTCTCAAAGCCTACAAACCCCCTTAATTGGGAGGGGCAGAAAGGGATTAGTGAATATGGGTGCTTAAAACATCTGGTTTAGCCACCTGTCAATTTTCCCAGTAAGTCACAGTTTGGCCATCTATGAAGTATATGTATCAAACCACAAATAAAGGTAAATATAATAATATTGCGGGATCCAATCTGGATCGGACACTGGGACCAGAGCTTTAATCTTCTGAGCTTTTGGACGTGTCCTGGAGCCCATCCTCAGGGAACTTCTCTGTCACCAGAATGTGATGAGCTCCAACAGGACTCCAAGAAATTGGAAAACTAAACTGCATGTATCAAGCTCTACAAGACAGTGAGTGCAACTTTGCAATCCAAGTCCCGCCTCTTTTGTATGTGCATTCTTCTAAAAAAAATATATGCTAGATCTCTTTCAAAACAGCTCAGCTAAAGGGTAGGGAGGAGGGGTGTGAGTTAAAAGCAGAGTCAGCCTTCAGTAAAAAGTGAATTCTATCCTTGGGAATGGTGCTGATGGCTGCAAGTGACTGTGGCTGTTAGAAGTGATTTGTACAGTGAGCAAAATGGCACTACTCCCCAAAGAAAACACACAAAAAAATTATAACCACAGAAGTGGCAGACAACCTGCATTGCATTCATTGGTGGCAGAGCCAGCAACACACATCTGGCAGAACCTGGATATCTCTGTTTAAATAAACCTTCTGTGCTACACAGGATTAGTGTTCTCTCAACAGTGCATGGATCCTATATTTAAGCCCTCTGTGCTGCTCTTTTAAAAGAACACTAAGCCTGTGTTTATAAAATGCCTGCATTTCAGAAAGTATTGGTTAAGCAAATGCCTCTGAGAAAGCCCAGTGTATTATCTCTCCTATTACTCAAGCCGGAATGATCATAGTGGGCACTTTCCAATGACTGAAGGGGAAGAGGCAACTTAAACTGTCCAGTCAAGAGTTAAAGAGATTCTACTTCCTGCCTACTTCATCAACATAATCCCCAGCGAAGCCTACTGGAGCATGTCCATTGTAAACTTGTGTAAAAAAGACAGTAAATGCCATTCTAATTCTGAAACTGCTAAGATGTCTTGGCCGCATCAGTGTCATGCAGACATGTCATATTAAACTGATTTTCAGAGTACGTTCTGGCAGGATTGGGGGATGGCAGGTCAGTCTGTAATTTGCACAGTAGTTGTTGCATATGAAGATCTTTGCTTAGGGAAGCTTGGGGAATGTCATATTGATCATAGAGGAAAGACAGTTTACTGAAAGCTGCTATTAGCTATGTACGAGAAAGCATATAGCCATTGCAGCAGTGTTCCTTCTCTCCACTAATATTAAGGAGCAATTGGATCAGGGCTACAATCCCAGGATCAACCAGAGTGAACCTCACCACTACTCACTTGAGTTCAACTTAATTTCAGAGATCTCAGTAATTCCCAGGGTTCATCTGCTTTTATCTCATATGATTATGATATTATTTATTTATTAAATTCATATGCCGTCCATCTCACATTATAAAATCACTCTGGGCAGCTTACAATTAAAGTCATAAATATTAAAATATTACAGTAGGTACAAAATTAGCAAACCAAAAGCCAGGACAGTACTGTGGTGGCATCTTCCCATATATACAGTATGAATAACATTTTAATTCTGAACATTAGTTCTGCTATTTAAAATGTGTATTTGATCAGGCTATTTTGATTGGAGTTTTGTTATTGAAAAACGATTTCTGTGTTCAATTGAATGATAAATCAATAATTTTTTTCAGTCAAGATCTGTGTGCTGTAACATCCTGTTCCTCCAAGAGAAACTTATGTTTTTCTTTTTCTTTTTTTTACAGTACTGACCCCTGATGTTAACTAGCAGGGGAGCAGACACAGCAAATGAAAAGAAGCACTTTTCTATCAGTCCCCAGTGAAAGAAATTCCAATGGATCTGATGTGTGATGGCATGGCATCAGGTTGAACAGCTATGAAAGAGAAATTGATACATAAATGAAGATAATCGCAGCTAATTACAATAATTGCTATATATTACTTCAGGGATCAGAGCCAAAACAGTTTCTGGAAAGAAATACTACAAGAGGATCCTTGTTTTCATGTCTTCTTTCTGGACTTCCCCATGTGCATAGGTGGCCAATACAGAAATAGGAGGTTGACATTCAATGGAGCTTTCTGTTATTATGAAGAAGCCAGGTTTTCTCCTGTCACAAAGTAATCAGTGCAATGTTAATTTATTTCATAAAATTTCCATCTACTTTACTACTATTTAAACAATCTGAAAGCCAGGAACAATTTTTAAAACTAAAACAAGCACAGTGACTTTTCAATAAAAGTGTATACAGTAGAGCAATAATATGTTCAAGTTCAAGTCTGCTTCAACTTCAATCTTAACAATGTTCAAAGCCGAAAGCTCTTTTTTTTTTCTACTTTAAATATTGAGTTTATCTGATTTGCAACTTGTTTAGTTTGGATAAAAGAATGGATGTTGCTGAGAAACCGAAGGCTTTTTGGGTGAGAAGGACATGACTTGGTGACGTGGATATTTGTGGTACAATGTAGCTACCTTTTAAAAATCATTTTGTTGTATTCTACAATTGCAAATAGCTACGTTAAGAATACTTCTGAACTGTTTATAAAAAAAAATCAAACCAAAAGTTCCTATAGATTTGTAATCCACAGAAAACATTCCAACTCTGATAGTAACTTAGGATGTTTAAAAAATATGTCTGGGCCAAATGGTAAAATATAAAGATGCTTTAATTGAATATATTACCATTCTGCAGTTTTAGACAATCCAAAATCCTCTTTCTTTGTCTGACCTTTTCCCAAAACAAAGTAAACATTTTGGATAAAATGCAAAACTCAAACCGCACTGTAGTTGTGCATAAAAATGATTCAGTGACATTTATGGTACTTTTGTATCTGTGTAATCTTACAAGGATTGGCCCATGACTTTTAGTGATTAACTTTTCCCTGCCTGAAATGATTTGCAAAACAATGTTTAACTCTTCTGAAATAGTATTCAACCAAGTATTCCACTAGTGTGGAATTTCAGTGCTGAATAATTTGTACACATTTATTTTTTTAAAAAAATATAGCAACAAGATCTAGATTGCAAATCCTTATTCTTTAAAAAAACACAGTAGATAATGTAAAATTGCCAGCAATCAAGACCAATGTCAAGGGGCCAACATTGACATGAGCCTTGATTGTCTTGACTTTTTGCAAGGCTGACAGGTTCCCTGGCTGAGGCTATGAAAAAGCTGTGGCTTCTCACATTACAGGAATGGGTGAGGGGTGAGTCACTGCAAGAAGCAGAAAGTCATGTTCCTTGGTTGTTGTAACTTTGACTGATGTCTGATGTATATTTGCAAGTTAATATTCGGGGTCAATCCTGAATCCAGGCATTCATAAATAAATTATATAATAAACTGTCTTAGGTCTTAGTGTTCTTCTGTTACAGGGTATTTGAGTTTTCTGTCTACCTGCTGATATTTACAGGGATGGTGGATGGTGTGAATGGAAATGCCGTCATACTAATACACATGATTAATACTTTTTAAAATAATTTGAAATATTCAGATCTTATTTGGAATTGTATTCCTCTATAGCATATATCAGTGGTGGCTAACCTATGGCACAGGTGCCAGAGGTAGCACTCGGAGCCTTCTCTGTGGACACACATGCTATTGCCCCAGCCTTGCCTCCCCCACAGCCCCCTCCTCTCCAGCAGCCCCCCTGAAGGAGAGTTGCCCCTGAGAATGGCCCACACGGAGCAGCACAGCCAAGGACATGGTAGCCAAGCAGTGTAGACAAGATTCTGCCCTCACACCCCATCATGCAGTTGATGAGCAGAGGATGTGGCTGCCATAGTGCTGCTGGGCTGCCTGGGTGATCTGCAGCGGGCCCTGGAGGTGGTGAGTGGTCCTATAGGCAGGTAGGGTGGGGGATGGGGGGGTGGAGCAGGGACGGGGCAGGGGGGTGGAGCGGGGGCGGGGCCAGTTTTTGGGTACTCAGTCTCTAAAAGGTTCACCATCACTGGCATATATGAATAACTATAGGACTCACACAAACTTTTGAATCTCAGTAGAAGTAACTGTCTGTATTTTTATTGGGTTTACTTGCTGTGAGAACTTTGGAGTTAGAGCACGTTAATAAAGATTAATGCGGCAAGCAAACTAACAGGGGTAATCATCAGGAACATAGAAACAGCAAAACAGAATGTAAATTTCATAGTGTTCACGACAAGTGTGACCACTGCAGCTGCAGTGGAGCAAGGGCCACTCCCTGCTCCTAAAAAGAAAGTGGCCAGCTGGAAGAGCAGAGTTTCATTTCTGTGCATTAGATAAATCTGCAGTTCTGTCACCTGTCATGTCTTCCAAACTAATCACCCAGGAAAACTGGCTGAAATTGTAGAGCCAGATTTTCTTGGAATTAAGAAAATGACTATTGACTATTGACTTGTTCAGATGCTGGATAGTGACTAAGATTACATCCAAGGACCAATACAGGAAATCTTTGTTTGGCAATTAGTCTTGGTTCTGACAAAATGATCCCTAAGTGACATAATTGCTTAGCAAACCATATGAGAAAGAGAGAGAGAGAGAGAGAGAGAGAGAGATGCTGCAAAGGCTGCTAATTGTTGTGATCTCATTAAGATAAAATCCTCTCATGCAACAATGACAGCATTACTTTCACTTTGATGTGCATTGTTGTCAGGAGAAAATGCATGCATGCATTGGTCAGATTTTTTTTTAACCTCCTTTTACTACTGCTTATTACCACTGCTTATTACCACTTTCTAGCTCAGAATGCTTGTAATGAACAGCATGCTAATGATTCCCGATTTCATGTCAATGGATCAGCTTCCCCATGTTAAATAGCAGTGAATGCAGTGCAAACCCTATGTCATCCTACAAGAGGGCTTAGGGCTGAAACTTTCCCCTTCCGCTTCCTCCACTAACACTGAATTAAACTGGCCTCAAAAGAAGGAGGAGAACCACTGTTACATTATGGCTTCTACTCTCAATCTTTGGAGATGGTCCAGGATGATACCATGGTTAATGGTACCAAAGGTAGTTGAAGACAAGGAGGACCAGGTGGGTTACACTCCCAAGGTTGTCAATGTGGTCTGGGCTTAAGCTTGTCTGAAAAGAGGAAGGTGTTCTGTTCTATGCATTGGTAAGGCATTGAGATGAGACAGGAGTAACAACAGTTGCTTCTTTATTTAGTCTTCAACAGAACAACACAAAATGGCGTGGATCCCTTTTTTACCCCCTTACAGGGAGCAGCATCAACCAATCAATGCAACACATCTTTCCCGCCTTGCGCATGCGCAATAGGCTGGAGACAGCCTGTCTGGCCCGGGCAGCCATGTGGCCTGCCCAGATCTCTCTGCAGCTTCCTGCACCTGCTGTGTCAATCACAGCCCAAGACATAACAGAAGGACTGTTTGTTTCCTTCAGGGTCTTCCACTTCCACAGCCCTACCACTTTCTCAATGATCTTATTATAAAGCTGGAGACAGGATAACATTTCTCCAAATTAGCCAAGTTACAGCAATACTTTCTTTGGTAGGGGACACATGCTGTGTTTTTCAAGGTTGGAAGCACTACAGTCTGACCATGGCTCCTGTCACTTCCCTGGAAGCTTCCACCAGCTAGGAAAGGCAGCGATCTTGTTTACAGAGGGCCTAACTGATATCTTGGAGGACTTTGTCAACTTCCTCAGGAGGATCTGGATGATGGAGCCTCTCAATATTGATCACTCCACCTATTACAGCTTCAACACCCCACCTCTATCTGGCTAGCCTGATGACAGATCACAGGCATGGAGGAAGAATGTAGGATGAAGTGGAGGAGAAGCACCTCTCTCTTTCTTCAACCCATGCACTTTCTATATTTGGAAAAACACAACTGAGAGGACAAATATGTGGAACATCTCCATACTTCAGACAAGTCACTTGGGAAATTTGAAAAATGGCTTAAACCCTCCATCAAAGATATTCTCCTTCACACATTCATCCCTGCTTCCTCGCATGTTAAGGGAAACATGTGGCACTTGATTTTTTCCACCTGCAGCTGAAACTTGGTGGAAATGAAACCAGGAGAATTCACCAGTTGGCTTTCCTTAACTGCTCTCTTATTAAAAATCTAAGAGACAGACTTGCCACTCTCCATTTTCCTGAGGCAGAAGAGGGCTCAACAGTCAAGGCCAGGAGTCTTCAAACTTGGCCCTTTTATGACTTGTGGACTTCAACTCCCAGAATTCCTCAGCCAGGCACGCTGGCTGGTCAAAAGGAAAAGACAGAGAAGTAGAAGTAACAGTGACAAGTAATGGTACTTTTTATATCTGTAAATATATTGCATTTCCATATAAAGTTGTGAGTGCCATGGAAGAGCAGAGCTACCATTTCTGAAGGGTAAAAATATGGACAATCATTAGATGTCAACAAGGTGTACTACGCTTAACCCTTTGTTAATCTCTCCTAATCACCGTCTGGCTTTTTGTAGGAAAGAGATATTTGGAAGAGGGAAAATTTAAACAGAATGTCCTAATAATAGTAATGGTTTCTTATAGTGCTGGCATTGATCTATAAATAATTTGAAATTCATTTCTGAGAAAGAAGTATTCTTCTAGAGGTGCTAAAAACAGCTCAACATTCTAGACTGTTCTGCGGATTGGACATCCCTCCAGTCTTGCAGTTTCACCATTCCTCATAGCTAATATAATCAAACAGACATATTGGTCAGTTGCTGCTGGTTGTTTGAATTTGCAAATATATGGTGCAAATATATAGTGGGAAAGCATTTTGAGATAGTAAATGTGTATAAATGTAGCCACTAATTAATCAGAAAAGAAATAAGGCAGGAAGAGCAAAGCATGGCTTCTCAAATTCTTTCCAAACCTTTTACTACCAGCAGACATAGGATATGTCTATATTTTCTTATGTATAACACAGTAACATATTACATATGTAATGCAAACATACGTATTGCTCTGTACCACATGACAGAAGACGAGAGGGAGAACTTGAAAATTGAACAGTTTGCTGATTTCTGATCTTTATTACATTCATAGATCAGCATTGCTTTCTAACTCTTTTCTTATACTATTGGGTTTTTTTCAGGAATGTTTTCTCTGCAGTCCCCAGCTATATTTTCAAATTCGAACTTTTGTTTTCAAGCTTCTCCTATCATAACAAATTTTGTTAGAGAGTTATCTTGGTGAGGGACAGGCAAATAAACAGATAGACAGCATCCAGATCCTTTTTGAATAATTTGTTTCCAACACGCTCTTGAATTGGATAAAAATAAAAAATAAACCAAATCTGATGCACAAGCTTGCATGCATAGATATTGCAAACTTAATTAACAGCCATATGCATATTCAGATAGGCAGATTCTTCCACACCTTTCTGGTCATAATTGAAAACTTAACACTAAACTATGGGAACTCTGGGAACTTGCATATATTAAGGTGGCTCTTTTTACAAGAGATGTTGGTCTGAATTTTTCTGTATGAATTTTTGACCAACATGGTAAAATAAATTGACATAGCTCTTATTCACATGTTTCAGATCATCAGCCAACAGAAAAAAAAAATAAAGCTGACAATTCCAGTAGAATGTCAATGTTGAATTACAGAAGATTCACAAACCTACAGGAGAAAAAATTAGCATATCCATAGAATAAATGTCTAGACATTTTTGTTCTGATATAGAAAGGCTTATTAGCTCCAACCATGCATTAAAACTGTTATCAAGAGTATCAATATCTTAAAAGAATTTATGGGGTGCTAGTGGAACTGGATTCAGAATCAGAATTAATTAAAGATTGTATGATCAAATGGGCGCAGAATTTTGGTGAACCAGTTCTACTGGATACCTGGGAAACTATCTGGGTGAGAAATGTTAAGTTTACACAAGCCCAGAATTTAAGGGAGAATTTTTATAAAATGTTTTATAGATGGCACCTTGATCCACAAAAGATGTCTCTCATGTATCCTGACTTACAGCCTAAATGTTGGAGATGTGGCTGTTTGGATGCCACTTATTATCATATTTGGTGGTCGTGTAAAAATATAAAAGCTTTTTGGATTAAGATATGGTGGAACATTCAGAGAATTTTTAGAAAGAGGGTAAAATTTACTCCACAATTGTTTTTGCTTGGTATTGTTACTGATTGTGATGCTAAGGAGGTTATATTGATGTTGAATTTGATTACAGCCGCAAGGCTGCTAGTAGGTCAATATTGGAAGAAGGAATCTTTGCCTACTTTGCAAGAGTGGTTTTTTAAAGTATCTTATTTGGCGGAAATGGCAAAGATTTCGGCTTTCTTAAAAGAGCAAATGCAAGAGAAATTTTTTGCTGTATGGGAAAAATGGATAAATTTTATACAATTTAAATTGGATATGAAAAAATACCATTTAGCTTTTTTATAACTTGTATAAAAACTCTACTTTTTTTTCTTCTTTTCTTTGTTTTTTTTTAAATATTTTTTCTTTTTAAGGTTTATAATTCTTTATTCATATATATTTTGTTCTTAATTATCTTATAATTTTGTTAACTTCTTTTAATTAAGCCTATATTCTGCTCTGGGAAGCTCGGGGGGGAGGGGGGGTGATTTGGGAGGGGTTGGGGGAGGGTTGTATTGTTTTGGGTTTTTTTTTTTGTCTTATTGTAGTTGTCATTGTTTTTTTTTTCTGTTTTTGTAAAAGTTTTTTAAAAAAATTTCAATTAAAAAAAAAGAGTATCAATATCTTTATTTAAAAGCCACATCAGCACTTCCTACTATCTTTGTACTAACAGAAAAAAAAGAGTTGCTTGGGATAGTAAGTAAGTAAGTAAATAAATAAATAAATACAGTAGTAACTTGGTACTCATTGTAATTGGTTCTGGGGGGCATGATGAGTACCAAAAACAATGAGTACTGAACTATTTTTTCCTATGAGGAATAATGTAGTACAGGGGTGTCAAACTGCAGCCCACGGGGCGGTTGCATCATGTGGAGGCCGCGCCCATCTCAGCTCCAGCAATCTGAAAAAAGTTGCGATACGTCGTGACACATCATGTGATGTGGCAAGTTTGACACCCATGATGTAGTGAGTCACAAGTTCTAGCTTGAATACCAAACAATGAGTACCGGGACAAAATTTTTGCATCAAAATGCATTGAGTACCAAATTCAATGAGTTTCGAAGCAGTTGAGTACCAAGGTACTGTAAAATTTGATTATTATTATTATTATTAATTTGAAAAAATTGAAAATTTGAAAAAAGTACTATTGGTCATTACAGATTACAAAATTGATGTCCATCAAACCTATTGATATATACTCCAAAGGTTGCACTTCCTTACAGATTGTGAACCTAATATAAATTTTCCCAAAGGGGTTAAGTTAAATTCCATCAGTATGGAGCTTCTGGAAATAAAAGAACTATTTATGTCTTACTTCCATAAACCTTAACATATTTTCCTCTTGGGAAGTGTGCCAAAAAAAATTGGAGAAGCCAATGTAATCATATCACTTGGCAATCATTTCACTTGTTTTGAAAATGATTGGAAGATGCATTTTGCACATGTTCCAAGCACAAATCTTCTATTCATTATAAGAATCTGGCCTTTTTTCTAGTTTCTATACCAGCTTTAAAATGCTGCTGCTTTAAAGAATCCACTCATTCAAATTAAGATGAATCTTGAAACAGTACAATCTTTTTTTTTTAAGTTATGTCAAAAGTCTGAAAAAGTTGGATTCATTCACTAAAGAGCAGGAAAGCGATGGATTCAACCAAAGTCTGAAATGCATGGGATTTTCAAACCATGCACAACTCTTATTTATAATATAAACACAAAGCACTTATCTTTCATCGGTCATTAGAAAGTGATATGCTTTCATTTGTTGACATTCACAACTTGACTTTTTGCTCTTCTTCATCTTGTGATTGATAGGAATGCCTGGAAAGGATTAAAAATGATAAAGAAACAATTTCTTGTATTAGTTGTTATAGCTGATTGTAAACATCATGTCAAAATGGTTCAATTACTTAATTAACTTGTTCTCTTGAATTTCTCATCTTGCCTTCCACATCTTATTATGGATGTATCTTTCCAGGTCATCTCATCTCTGCACAGCCTTCAAGCTGGACTTCTATTACAACAAACAATTTACCTTAATAGGCAAGGGGATACCAAGAAGATGATAAAATGAAAATTTAAAAATACCTTCCTGTTTTTCAGAGTAACATGTCTTTTCAAAATGAAGAAAAAGGCTGGCCAATGCTTTGAGAACGTTTTATTTTGACACATGCTTTGAAAATAATACTTGGTACAGTAGTCTATGTTTAATCTGCTTTTAATATTTCTGGGAGGTAGAAAAAAGGATGAACTGACAAGAAAACCCAAGTTACAAATGGAAGACTATTTGGACCCCTGTAATTTGGTGAATAACAACAACAACAACAATAACTTTATTGTCCCTTTGAATGTACACCAATCGGCATACATCAAAATGAAATGTTGTTGCATACAGCTCTCAAAGGGTCACCCCCTCCAATATATACTCCTTGTTCGTGGCCAGCTCAAGTTTCAGAACATCCATTTTAATCTCTAGGGAGCGAATGATGGCAAACAGGACAGATGGAAAAGGAGCTCCATGTGGATTAGCCCTCAAATTAGAATAATGTGGAAATGATTACATAATAAAAGTCTTATCTGAGAAATCCCAGCAGAGACCTCTTCCTTCTGTTTTCTCCTGGACGGTGGATACCTTTATGGTTTTCTGATTGTTCCCAAAATGTTGGCCTCAGTAATTCAAATGAGTTTAAATGTTTTGAGTTGCTAAGATTTTCCCAGGTTTTCCACAATGACTCTTAGAACTTCTCAAAGAGTCCTGAAAATGGCATCTATCTCTAGCTACTCTCTGAACTGATGCCAAAGTATTAAGTGAATCCAAATCATGCAGCCAGCCTCTCAGATAATATCACAGGGATTTCAATAAGTGTATATCAGCTGGATAGAAGTACAATGTGTATAGTTATGTATGTAGTAAATATCATGTTTTTTTTAATTACACCACTGGATCTGATCTGAATTTGCATTGTTTTATTTTGATGACTCAATTCTTCTTTATTCCCTTGCTCTTTTGCAGTTGGAGAGGCATTTAAAACAGGTTTATATAAAACAGATTTTACCCAGTTAAGAAACAAAACCAATACCCACCAAAAATGAAAAACACTTGGAAATTCTGACTGTTTTACAATGGGCTACATTCAGTTCAATTACCTGCATTTGTATTTTCAGAACATAACAAACTGGGCTTGGGTCTGGTGCTTGGGTATTACTGTTATGCACTGTCCTTCCCTGTTACAAATGTATTACTTGGGTATTACTTGCTAGACAAAAGTAGATGTGATCATGCAATAACACAGAACACCAGATAACGTTTTCACTTATAAAGTTAAGCTAATTTCTGAGCACTTTGATTATTCTTGTGACTCTTCTCTTAAATTCTCCAAATTACATAATATTTTAAAATATAGAAGTCATAATCACATACAGAGCTATCAGTGCAGTATATTATTATTACATTGAATAGTATATAAATGTTGTTTATCTCTATGTGCCTGTTAATGGCTGATTTGTCAGATTGTCAGGCTTCCAGGACACTCTGGACTTAGCTTGATCTAGGATGCTCACAATTTCCCAGTTGAAACTAAGCTTAAATCCATCTCTGTATTGTGAAATTAAGCAGTTTTCAGCATGTTTTTTTGACTGTTAGTTTGAATTCATGGAAAGTATAAAGTATAAAAAGAGGAAAGAGGGGCACATAACTAAGGCAGAATATCAGCAAATAGCCCGTATCTACAAAAATGAAGTGAGGAAAGCTAAAGCTCAAAATGAACTAAGGGTTGCGACCAAAGTCAAAAATAACAAAAAAATATTCTTTCAACATGTAAAAAACAAGAAAAAAAGCTAAGGAAATGATTGGTCCATTAGTGGGGGAAAGTGGCAAGAAGGTGACAAGCGAACACCTAGAGGCAAACAAAGTCATTACTAAAAGCCAACATGGGTTTGTCAAAAACAGATCATGCCAGACAAATCTTATTGCATTCTTTGACCAAGTGACAAAATTAGTGGACCAGAGGAATGCTGTAGATATAATTTATTTGGACTTCAGTAAGGCATTTGATAAAGTAGATCACAATCTACTACTTGATAAGATAGAAAAATGTGGGTTAAACAGCATGACCACCAGATGGATTCGTAGCTGGCTGATCGGCCGTACTCAGCATGTGGTCCTCAATGGAACTGCATCTACATGGAGGGAAGTGTGTAGTGGGGTTCTTGCAGGGCTCTGTTCTGAGCTCAGTGCTCTTCAGCATCTTCATCAACAATTTGGATGAGGGGATAGATGGGGAACTCATTAAATTTGCAGACGACACCATGCTGGCAGGAATAGCCAACACTCCAGAACATAGGCTTAAGATACAGGAGGATCTGGAAAATTACAATACACATTTTCAGGGCTTTTTTTGTCATAGAACACCCAGAACGGAGTAGAATGGAACCTTGTAGGCTAGGCAAGGGTTATATGACGTGCATGAGTTCCGACATCTTTTTTTTTTTTCAAAAAAAGCACTGTACATTTTATTCAAACAGTCAAAAATCCTGGTCCAGAATTGACATGATCTGGATGGCATCTGAACTGAGGACAAATATACAGGAAATTGAAATAGAACCAGGTACAACCAGGCAGATCACAACCCTTTAAAAGTGACATGGAGAGGAATACAAAAAAAAAAAAAAAATCAAAATGGACTTTGAACCAATCTATATTAAAAGAAAGAGAATTTGTAGAACTAGCAAAAAAAAATGGAGTTTTTCTTCAAAGAAAACAAAAAAGAAGATACAACATTACAAAATGTATGGGATACAGCAAAAACATACTTTAGAGATATAGCTATAACATACATGGCAAACAAACAAAAAAACAGAAAAGACAGCAATATATACTATTAAAAGAAAAAAAATTGAAAAACTAGAATCAGAACTGCAAATGAACATGCAAAAGAAGACTCTGAAAAGAGAAATGGAAACAATAAAACACAAATTAAATCTGTTGGATTCAGAAAAATTGGCACAGCAAATAAAAAGAAGAAAACAAAACGTTTTTGAAAATGCAAATAAACCAAGAAAATGGTTAGCTTATAAACTTAAAAAACAGAAGAAGAAAATGATAAACAATTTAATAGATGAAAAAGGTTGCCTACAATTTAAAAATGAAGAAATAAAAAAGATAGTTAAAGAATATTACAAGAAACTGTATGACACAAAAGAAATTCCAAGAGAGAGAATGATCCAATATCTGGAAGAAAGTAACCTTCCAAAAATTTCAGAAACCTGTAAGATTATGTTAGAGGAAAGAATAACAATGATGGAAATAACAGAGGCCATAAGAAGACAAAAAAATGAGAAAACATTGGGGCCAGATGGACTACCAGTGGAGTTATATAAAGCTTTACAAGATATACTAAGTGAACCGCTGAAAGACGTTTGCAATGAACTTTTGTTGGAGGCTAAACTCCCAAATGCATGGATAGAAGCAAATATTACCTTAATACCAAAAGAAGACTCAGATTTGACACAGATAAAAAATTATAGACCGATATCATTATTAAATGTGGATTATAAAAAATTTACTTCAATAATGGCAGAGAGACTGACAAGATTCCTAACTAAATTTATACATTCAGACCAAAATGGTTTTTTGCCAAAGAGACAAATTAAAAATAATTTAAGAGTGATAATGGATGTATTGGAATATTATGAATTACATCCAGGGAAACAACAAGCACTAATATTCCTAGATGCTCAAAAGGCATTTGATAATGTTTCCTGGCAATTTATGATTCACCAATTAAAAATAATGGACTTTGGACAGAACTTTATAAACACAATAAAAACAATATACAATAAACAAACAATGAAAGTGATTGTGAATGGAGACTATACTGAGAACTTTGAGATGTTGAGACTCTAGAAAGGGGAAATCTTTGGGATTATTTAGAAATTCACCCATATATTAAATACCTTATTACATTATAACACTGTTTCATCAACACTGTTTCAGTTAGAACAATTAATCAGTGGAACAGCCTGCCTCCAGAAGCAGTGAATGCTCCAACAATAGAAGTTTTTAAAAAGAGACTGGACAGCCATTTGTGTGAAATGGCATAGGGTTTCCTGCCTGAGCAGGGGGTTGGACTAGATGACCTCCAAGGTCCCTTCCAATTTTTACGACTACTACTACTACTACTACTACTACTATTATTATCATTATCATCATTATCATTATTATTGGTCTTAGCCATTGCCAGGTCTTGTTATTATCTGCTTTCCCAGCTATTTTTAATGTATTGGCCATGTAGTGCTTTGTCTTCCCATGCCTCTATTCTGTTCTTCATTTGGTCTTTCATGTAGGCCAGTTTGATCTCTCCAGTAGTCAGTAAGCCTTCCTGATATATTAATTTCAGTGCATCTTGATCATTATCCTTCAGATATTCTTCCAAAGCCATTTTTTCTTCTTCAACCATCTGATGTACTTGCAGCATTCCATGTCCACCTATTTGCCTTGATAGATAGAGTCTGTCAATGTCACTAGGTGGATGAAGGGCATGATTCATTGTCATTATTTTTCTGGTCTTCCTATCCATTGCTTTTAGTTCTGCTTGAGTCCAGTCCACTATTCCAGCTGTGTATCTAATTATTGGAATTGCCCAGGTGTTGATTGCCTTTATGGTATTTCCTCCATTGAGTTTGGACTTTAAGATCTTCTTCATTCTCTTAATGTATTCTCCTCTAATCTTTTTCTTGACTTCAGTGTGCTTGATGTTGTCAGCTTGAAGGATACCCAAGTATTTGTAGTAATCTTCCTCATCCAGATTCTAAATGTTGTTATTGTTGTTATTATTATTATTAATAATAATAATGTTCTGCTAGGCTTCTGCCTATCTATGTTTAATAGTGGTTGTTACAGTTCTTACACTGTATATTGTAAATGACTTCTGTTTTTTCTCCTGGGGCTATTGTGTCTTTTGGTTTACTATCATGTTTTGTAGAGCTTTAAATGGTTTGTGTGCTTCGATGTCATGTGGTTTTAATAAACTGTTGTTTGTTTCTGATATATTTTTTATGTATGGCAGTGTTAGAGACAATAAATAAACTAAAAAGGAAACAAAAAGAGACATACCTCCTCACCAGCAATCAACAACAAGATAAGGAGAGATTAACATCAGGATTAATACCAGTCTAACAATCAAGCAGTAAACAATGAAGGAACTATCAACTCAGACAAACAATCAAACAGTAAATAATAGCCTAATCAAGGAACTATCAAAAAGAAAACAACTCTCTCACTACCATAAGGCAAGCCACTGTATATAAAGAGAGAGCAAACCCCATTCCTTTCTAGCACTGTATGTTATCTAGTTGTTATCTAGTTGAGTAATGAAATGTCTGCAAGAAAACAGCCAAGCTCAGAGAGTACCAAGGACTTCACAATAAGTGTGTGCCAACACAGTCTCACATAAATATTTCTTAACGGTAGATGTATTTTAGCATCCAACTTCTTCTGTACATAAGATATCTTACTATGTATGTAAAATATGTGCTTCTTGTAACCTTTAGTAAGATAGTAAATTTAACATGCAATCACAGTAGAACCCAAATGTTTATATTTTAATATATTAAAAGGGATAATCAGAATAATATATTTGAAGTATGCGTTTTTAACATGGTGATGAGCTTCATGCATGCAAAATGTTATCTCCTACTGCATTATGCGTACATCAAAAAATTACTATAACTTGCTTCTGCATCAAATGGTCTTATAAACCACTCTTAAGATGGAGCGCTTACTTTGCTAAGGTATTAGAAGAGAAATTCCAGACATACTTATTATAATAATAATAGAATATTTATCACTTTCTAAAATCACTTTTGAGACTTGAGATTCATTTTGCAAATATTTTCTCATAAGTACTTTCCAGTGAAGAATCTCATTTTTGTTGCCTGATGATCTTAACAGGATATTGGACCAAAATCTGTGTTTAGGATACCATTAAGCAATGGAACTTAAGAGGCACTTATCCCATGCTCTGGCTTTCTTGAATAGTCCAGATTCCCTCCTTTGGATCCTTGGTGACATTATTTATAGGGCATTTACTCATATAGTATGAGAGACATCAAATATTTCTAATTATATCCAGCCATGTCAAATGACAATTATGTCTTTAGTCAAGTTTGCCAAACAATGCTTTACTGGAAAAGGTTAGCCAAAAATGCCTCCAGTGAAGAATGGTGGTGGGGAGGGCATGGGATGGCTCTTATGTTCATCCAACAGTATAAAAGCGTTTCAAGGGACAAACCTGCCTTGTCCTTCTTAAGATAGTAGTAGGTAAGTGCTGGGCAGCCGTGGTAAGGTCTGAATGGGTGAAGCACCCATACATTCCATTCATGCTGGTTCATTCTTATGCCTTGCTGTTAAAGTGAGAGGATTTACTTGGATCAGGGGGATCTCAAATCCATTCATTCAGTTCTAATCGGTGGTTTGAAGCTGAAAGGCTTAAAAAACAAAACACAAACCGTCAGTAAGAAGAGATTGATCTTTTGTTTTGCAGCATTGGCCAGTGCTGAGCCTGAATTCTACCAATCCTCTTCATCGGGAGGTAAGATGGTGTTTACACTCACTCTTGAGGAACTGGGGATTCAATGTTTTATGGGTGCTGAGCTGAGCAGACAGTTTTGAGTCTTCTTCATTAATGCCATGAAAGATGCCTTTTGTACAGATTTTGCTCAGATAGTAAGGTCTGATCGTTTATTACTGTTTGGTCTTGACATCCGTTAGGGAAGCTTTATGGGCATTTCCTGCTCCACTAAGCAGATGGCAGGAGTCTGAAAACTGGCTTATTCTCACAAAAAGATGAAGAATGGTAATTAAAAAAACATACCAATAATGGAATCTCTTTGAATGTACATTTTGGCCAGTTGTCTCATGGATTTATAATGACCTTTTCTTTTGACTGAGTCTTAAAAATATAGCTGAAGTAATGTTCATTTTTGGTTTTGTTGTGTTTTGTTTCTTTACTTCAAAATAGACTAAAATTTCCCAGCTGAATTTGTAGGCCTAGCTTTAAAGCTGCTTTATTTCACAGAAATGGAGAGCTTGATCCTAATCGTAGGCCTATGTTTTGCCAAGAGCCAGGGTGGTGATCAAGTATCCAACTGGTTCTTTTGGATCCACAGATGAGCACACCAGTAAATAAAGAGATTTTCAGCTTTATTATTTAACTGTAGTAAACAGATTTAAAAGCATGACATAAAAAGCAAACATATCAAGCAAGATGATATCCAAATCTCTTATAAGTCTCAGGAGCTCCTTAATGACAACAACAGAGATACTACCCCCCCCCCCGGGCATCTAGTTTCTAAGGTGCCCAATGCCAGGTTTTGTGCAGAAATGTCCAACATGATTTAATAACCCTTCTATGGACATAAGATTGTAAGACCTGGTCTTGACTAGGCACTATTGGAATGAATTGTCTGAAATTGAAACGAAAAGTCTAACATTTCACAGGTTTGCAATTATGTAAAGATTCCCATCCCTACTCCTTTATTCAGCAAGCAAGAGCAAAAGCCATGCAGGAGAGCTAAGAATGAGCTCTAAATTTCTAGACATATTTCTTAATATGAAGGAGAAAAACAATAGGCCACTAAAACTCAAAATAGCAATGGTCTTCTGCACTGCCAATATAGCCTAAACATACAATTCTTCCTGTATTCTACAGGCTACATTGGTCTGTAGAATACATTTTTAGCATATTAAGCCCACAACCATCAAGTTTTAGGTTTCCATGGCTTATGGTTTAGCATAATGTGGGAACTTGGCTGTTTTTAGAAACTGGCTTTTGACAAAAAACCTCTCAAAGTTATCAATCACAAGGAAACTGTTTTCTCTTCATATCTTTAGCTAACGGAAAAAGGAGGATTTTTTTTAATCCAAAAAAACAATGAATGGATTAGATGCTGGATGCTTTCGATTTGAACAAAATACATACTGTAATGCAGTTTCCCTTAAAATTTAAAGGATGAGGTATAGTGATTACAAAAGTGTCAGCTGGGAAGAACCTGATCATTAAAGATCTGTCTTCATTGGCACTTAAGCCCAGCACAATCATGCCTAGACAACAAAAAATTCTCCCCTTGTCTCCATGACGCTTATGTTGAGTGAGACAGCTTTAAGTTGTCACTAAGAGTTCCATATAAAAGTAGTATTTGAATCCTTATTCCAGCACTGTCAAATTACTGCCTTAGGAATGAAGTCAGAGGAATCGGTTGTGGGGTATGTGCCATTAGAAATGTGTTTGGGGAGAGCTGGAAAGTGCAAGGAGAGTTTTCTTGAGTCATTAGTCAACCTCTGGAGCATCCATTACTTTCTCTGCCTTTGCCCTTTTCATTAGCATTTGCTTTCATGAAGTCTGTTCAGATCTGTTACTTTTCCCTACCAGCAGACAGTTTCATCAACTTCTCCCCAGGCTTCCATGATGATAGAGAAAAGTGCTGACCATCACTATTTAATAAGGGGAAGAAGTATTGGTGCAAATTGTCTTTACAAGTATTGTATGCTGAAACATATAACCAGTTTGTCATTACACTCAGTGGTTGTGTTCATCCAATATACTGAACCACGAACTAAACAACCCCATTTTAATCAGTTTGGTAAATCCAGGCTGTTTAGTTACTAGAAGGTTGAACATGTTGTGGAAATTTGGAATTAGATTAATTTAATAAACTATGGTTAAATGTGCCAGTCATACATGAACATTTTTCCATGAAATTGAATAAAACAAATAAACTTTTTTTCATAATGTGCCCTGATTCCCTAATTCTTGCAATAATTCCTTACTCACTTGTTAGTAGATATGCATTTCTTTTCATGGAAGTAAAGGACTTTTCTTCAAAATAGATTGAGATAACCTGAGATAGCAAAGTAGGAGATTGCATGAAACTGCACATTAAAGTTGTGATCTCCATATGAGTTGTTTCTTTTCTCACCAGTGCTCTCTGTTAAGCTGCAGCCATGTCATCTGACAGTGAGATGGCAGCTTTTGGGGTTGCCGCCTCCTTTCTTCGCAAGTCAGAGAAAGAGAGAATTGAAGCTCAAAACAAGCCCTTTGATGCCAAGACATCCGTCTTCGTAGTGGATCCTAAGGTTTCCTTTGTAAAAGGTGTTATCCAGAGCAAGGAAGCGGGGAAAGTCACAGTTAAGAAAGAAGGTGGAGAGGTAAGTAGAAAAATACCTCACAAGGGAAAAGTAAGGCTTTGTTATCCCCATCCGCTGCATGCTTTCGATTTGAACAAAAATATCTTTTGTTTCCTTGTAGTCCGTGACTGTTAAAGATGACCAAGTCTTTCCTATGAACCCACCCAAATTTGACAAAATTGAGGACATGGCCATGATGACCCACCTCAATGAACCTGCTGTCCTGTATAATCTCAAAGAGCGTTATGCAGCCTGGATGATTTATGTAAGAAGAATCTGAACATTACCATTGAATTCAGAATCAAATATTTTATTTCCACATGCAAACAACTACTAATGTGTTTTTTCTTTCCAGACCTATTCAGGTCTCTTCTGTGTCACTGTCAATCCCTACAAGTGGTTGCCAGTGTACAACCCAGAGGTGGTTAATGCATACAGGGGGAAAAAGCGTCAAGAGGCCCCTCCCCACATCTTCTCCATTTCTGACAATGCGTATCAGTCCATGTTAACTGGTGAGCAGATATGTAGATGAGTATTTCTGAAAAAAAAAAAGGTCGGGAAAAAAGGAAGAACATGGTTTCTGGAATTTCCAGACTGAGTTTTTAACCTTTCCAGAAAGTATAACAATGGCCAATGTGGTTATTCAGCTTCAATGGAACCAAAATCCCCATAATTCCAGTTAGCCTTATGACAATATTTAGGACATTCTTCATTATTGTTACCAGATCTGCAGATTAGGTAATGGGGCATGCATTCCTCATGTTGACTTATGAATGATAGATCTGTAAATAAATAAATAAATATATGAAATTAGTATGTTTATAATTCAGTATTGTACTGTATATACAGTATTAGGGTGTATACAGTATTGTATTGTATGTACAGTATTCTTTGAAAGAAAGCAGTGTAAGTTACATAGGAACTGTATGAAAGACTATGAACTAAAAAGTTATGGCATGTGTGCTAGAAGCTTCACATGACTGTCAACAAACTAGCTAATTTTGTGCTGAAGATTGATAACAGAAATGAACAAGTCAAAATTCTAACTATTCATATCACAAAATTAACACAAACATTAATTTCTGCTTGGATTATTTGTTTCTTTGCTTTCCAGATCGTGAGAATCAGTCAATCCTGATCACGTGAGTACACTTCCAATAATGATGTTTCTAGTCAGAAGAAGTTTCACAGAGTAATATATTGGCTAACAGCATGGTCTTTTACTCTGTTTGAATAGTGGAGAATCTGGTGCTGGAAAGACTGTGAACACGAAACGTGTCATTCAGTACTTCGCGACAATTGCTGCAGCTTCTGACAAGAAGAAGGAGGAACCACAGCAAACTGGCAAGTTAAAGGTGAAATATGACTTTGGGAGAAGATTATACATTCCTTTCTGATAATTTCATTATGTTTAAAAGATGACTTAGTAAATGCTATTTTTACAGGGCACCCTTGAAGATCAAATCATCAGTGCCAATCCCTTGTTGGAAGCTTTTGGAAATGCCAAGACTGTGAGGAATGACAATTCATCTCGCTTTGTAAGTTACAGTTTTAAACATATGTGAGAGTGTAATTCTTTTTGTTCCAATGTTCTTGGCATCCCACTAAAGATGACAATGAATTAGACAAGTTGTGTTTGTGTTGTGGAGTTTTTTAGACGAGATACAATGTTATTGCACTTTTTTTCAGACTAAGAATGCCTCACATCAAACCTATGCAGCAGCATCAAAATACCATAAGCAGTGTTGTGTTATTGAACTGCAAGCTTCACCCCTTTGGGATATGTCTATGTCATCACAATGCATTTACAAAAGGGGAAGGCCTTCTGTCATGACAATGGAATGCTACTTCAGTCATTCTGTCCTTCCTTGCCTGCCCCATCCCCATAGAGCTGATGAAGAGGTCTATCTGTAAGCCAAATCCCATTTGGAACATTGAAATCCAAAAATAGTTTAAGGAAGTTGAGTCCTCCTTTCCAGTTTAACATAGCGCACTGTGACACGGGTCTTTGAAAAGCAAAGAAGGGTGCTGATTTCTGCTTGAGCCACCTCATTTTTCCTTGATTGCAATTGCCATTTGCAATGTTTCACATTCACATTCATCTCATCTCATTAAATAAAGAATAAGTCCTTCAAGAATGATCAACCATTATTATCATACCAACCTACTTTGTCTTTCTCCCATATAATAAACCTCAACTGTAGTCCGAAAGGTGTTATTCAAAAGGTAACTGAACTTTCTTTCCTTCCTTCCTTCCTTCCTTCCTTCCTTCCTTCCTTCCTTCCTTCTTTCTTTCTTTCTTTCTTTCTTTCTTTCTTTCTTTCTTTCTTTCTTTCTTTCTTTCTTTCTTTCTTTCGAACAACACCTTTGGGACAACCATGACCTAGATGACTCTATAGACAAACTTCAACTGTTTTTCTCCTTTAATTTACTCGCATTTTACAGTTTTAATATAAAGTTTAATAATTATCGTATCATGAATATTATTAAAATAAAGTTTCACATATGGCACATTAAAGGTTTTGTATTTTATAATGGTAAACTATTTCATTTTTTTAAAATTAGGTTTAAAATATTACTATTTTTTTTTAATTCCATACATTCCATAGCCACAAACTGAAACTCCTGCTATTAAAAGGAAAAAATCTTTGCACCACCCTATTGTGCAGTTAAATATATATATTGAAAATGACTTGTAATTCAATACTATTTTCTTCACAGGGCAAATTCATCAGAATCCATTTTGGTGCCACTGGCAAACTGGCTTCTGCAGACATTGAGACATGTAAGGGATTTTTCTTTGTGTGTTTATTTGACCGTTTCCTTTCTTCCTTAACTAATTCAACTTCATTGCTTCGTCAGATCTGCTGGAGAAGTCCAGAGTTACCTTCCAGCTCAAGGCTGAAAGAAGCTACCATATCTTTTATCAGATCATGTCCAACAAGAAGCCAGAACTGATCGGTAAAGAGAATCATCCATTTGGAGGACTATTTCAACTATTAAACATTGCAAGTGTGCCCAAGGTTGAAAATGAAATCATGTTTGTACTTCTTTTTATGCAGAGATGCTTTTGATTACTACCAACCCATATGACTATCATTTTGTCAGCCAGGGTGAAATCACTGTTGCCAGCATTAATGATCAGGAAGAGCTGATGGCAACTGATGTAAGTAATTTGCAGAATCGGGAACATAAAATAGTAATTTGATTAGACAAACAATAATATTTGGTTTAAATGTTTGAGAACATGTGGGACTTAGGCATATAATGAGTGGTGTAATGTTCCAAGGGGAACATTAGCAGAGACAACTAAAAGCTACTGTAATTGCCAAAATTATTTCAAGTGAGTTTGAACCCTCGACTTGGCTCAGTGCTGGGTTCAATCCTTTCTATTGATTGAATTAATAGGAAGCCATAGACATCCTGGGCTTCACAGCTGAGGAAAAGACAGCCATTTACAAGCTGACAGGAGCCGTCATGCACTACGGGAACATGAAGTTCAAGCAGAAGCAGAGAGAGGAACAGGCCGAGCCAGACGGCACGGAAGGTATTTGAAAAAATTATGGCAAAATCATTTTAATAATTCAGAACAAATGAGGACATTCTTTTGCAGAAATACATCCCACGCTTCCCTAGGGTTTTCTAGGACAGTCATACTGATCATTTGGAGTAGATAGCAGACCATAAAATATTGTGCTGTCACCTGTTTATTAGAATTTAAGAAGGAGGAAGTCTTCATTATTTTTACCGATATTATTGTAAATACTCTTGTAACATTCTTCTTTTTCAAAAGTCACTTTTTGGGTAGATGAAGCTATAATTTTAGGGAATGAACATTCCCAACATTGAGCAAGTAGAACTCAGCCGACACTAACCAAAAGTCTCTTTCAAACCTTTTCCAGTCTGATTTGTAATGTTCGCTACTTAACTATTATATACTGCATGAATACAGTGAGATTTATAATAAAAAAAGACTCTAGTCCTAAACTATTTGTTGTCTGTGCTCAGTTGCTGACAAGGCTGCCTACCTCATGAATCTCAACTCAGCAGATCTGTTGAAAGCTCTGTGCTATCCCAGAGTCAAGGTTGGCAATGAATATGTCACCAAAGGCCAAACTGTCCAACAGGTAATGTTACATTATACCAACTCTCACAAACCCTGGCATCTTCCAAGATGAATGGATTTATAATCGTAATATTTGTAATATCAATATTCAAAATGTAATTAATAATGATAAAATCCATTTTTTTTCTTATCTGTATTCAATATACTAAGGCACCTGAATAATAGAACATCAAGAATCTAAGTTTCTTATATAAATATAACTGATCTGAAATAACCTATTGTACTAAAACCGGGAAGATGGAAATCTATCTGGATAGATTTAAAAATATGTTAAATGATTGAGCTAGTTCTATATTAATATTTTATGAATATATTTTTAGTTTCTACAAAGCTTATTCATTTAATAATTACCCTGTATATTTTTTCAGATTTTATTAGCATCGCTATATCTTTAGTTGTACTTCATCTTTCTTTCTTACACACACACACACACACACACACACATATACGTGTGTTTATATATGTATACGTTTGAGTGTGTGTGTGTGTGTGTGTGTGTGTGTGTGTATACACTTACACACAATCATACATACACTGTATATAAGATTGGAATAATTATTAATTTAAAAATATCCCTATACATAGTGATATTTGCCACTGTCTTCTTATTCTAGGTCTACAATAATGTTGGTGCTCTGGGTAAGGCCGTCTATGAGAAGATGTTCTTGTGGATGGTCATTCGCATCAACCAACAGTTGGATACCAAACAAGCCAGACAATATTTCATTGGTGTGCTGGACATTGCTGGCTTTGAGATCTTTGATGTAAGCAAACAGGGAGAAAGATCTATATATAAATAGACAGGAGGAACAATGTTTGGCTTTACTCAATCAAATTTATTTCATCTTAATTCATCTTAACAAAACTCTCTCTCCTTTTCTTATAGTACAACAGCTTGGAGCAGCTCTGCATCAATTTCACCAATGAGAAATTGCAACAGTTTTTTAACCATCACATGTTTGTCCTGGAGCAAGAAGAGTACAAGAAAGAAGGAATTGAATGGGAGTTTATTGATTTTGGGATGGACCTGGCTGCCTGCATAGAGCTCATTGAAAAGGTCCATTTTATAGTAGACATAACTGACGCATAATTCAGATGGGATAAGAAATGCTTTAGGGTTCTCTCAAAAATAAGTGATGAAAATCCCAACTGAATCTTCATGTACCATCATCTTGTTTTGTCCTGCCCATTACAGTCTTTGACTGCTCCCCTTCCTTTATTATTATTTTAATATAAAGTTTAGCTCTCAACTTTTCTAATGGCTTTATCAGAAGGACAACCTGGGAAATTGTCCAAGAATAAATAGAATTATAGTAGGATCCTAATCAATGTATAGTAACATATTCAAAACAATTCTTGACATAAAAATAAAAGTATATATAGAATATATCATATAATAATTATGAGATCATGTTAGATATTCATAGTTGTTTATTGAAGCATGATTATAATTTAGAAGATGTAGCCTATTTTTCAATGAGAGAATGTCTCCGTCTTTATATTTCATTTCTTTTGACCATCTCTGTTCTGATATTACTTGTGTGTATATACTTGGTGAAGAAGTATGTTATTCCAAAGTTCAATATTCTCTCAAGATGCTACCTAAACAACCATGTCATTGTTCTTTCTAGCCAATGGGCATTTTTTCCATCCTGGAAGAAGAATGTATGTTCCCCAAGGCAACAGATACATCCTTCAAAAACAAACTTTATGACCAGCATCTTGGCAAATCAAACAACTTCCAGAAACCCAAGCCTGCCAAAGGCAAGGCTGAGGCCCACTTTGCCTTGGTACACTATGCTGGCACTGTGGATTATAATATCAGTGGCTGGTTGGAGAAGAACAAGGATCCCTTGAATGACACTGTAGTGGGGCTCTACCAGAAATCCTCAATGAAGACATTAGCTTTGTTGTTTGCTGATCGCCCTGCAGAAGGTGAGAGCTATAATGATTTTTTTTTCTTGAATGAGAAAAAAAATGTTCAAAAAATGTAAGGTTTATTTATTTTTTTCTGTTTCACTTCATTTTTAGAGGGCAAGAAGGCTGCCAAGAAGAAGGGTTCTTCTTTCCAGACTGTCTCTGCACTTTTCAGGGTATGGTATAATGCTTCACTGGGATTCCTTTGTGAGGAAGGAAAAAAAATATTATGTAGTGATAATGAGACGATTCATTTGGGTATTTAAGAAAGGTATTGAATTGGACTGAATTTGTAGAATTCCCAATTTAAAAAGCATCTTTGCATCCTTATGGATAATTCAGATATAAAGAAAGTGTATGGAATATTATTGGTGGGTAGAACAAAAGCAGTGCTGAAAATAAAAATGATAGAAGTATGGTGATGCTTTACATGCTATTTTGCTTTACTTCTTTACATTTCAAACTCAAAGAAGCCTTCAATGCACTTAGGCCATCAATATCCATCTAGACATATGTAGACAAGTCCCACTGTGGACATTTATATGATAAGAAAATAAACTACTATTACGCTGGAACTGTACTTTGGTTCACTGCAAGCAAAAATGACAGCAACCCAAACTTCAAATAATGCTTTAGCTGCATATATTAGGTCCTTGTGGAATTTGACTGTTATTCTTTATCTTATTTTTAATCCACTCAATGACTAGAATTTATTTGTGGAATAAATGGAATTTATCATTCCATTAGAAAGCTATATACCCCCTGCTTTGGATATATGATTTTCTTTTGCAGGAATATATTGATTCCTTTGGGAATTTTGTACAAAATTATTTCTTTTTTGGATCTATAGGAGAACTTAAACAAACTGATGAGCAATCTGAGAAGTACTCACCCACACTTTGTACGTTGCATTATTCCCAATGAAACAAAAACGCCTGGTAAGGCATTGTGGGGGGTTATGACAGATATTTTATAATGCTTGTCTTTGTACGTGGTCTGGTCCTAATTCTTTTTTTAATCATCTTTTTGAAAGGTGCTATGGATCATGACCTTGTGCTACATCAGCTGAGGTGCAATGGTGTGCTGGAAGGCATCCGCATTTGCAGAAAGGGATTTCCCAGTAGGATCATTTATGCTGATTTCAAACAGAGGTCAGCTTGACCTTCTTATAGGGTTCCTTACATCTCCCTCTCCCTTTCCCTCTCCCTCTCCTTCTCCTCCTTCTTCTTCTTCTCCTTCCCTCTCACTCTTTTATCTATTTACTGTATCTCTTTCTCTCCCTTCCTCTCCCCCTCTTCTTCTTCTTCCTCTCCCTCCTTCTTCCTCTTCTATCTTACTGTATCTCTCTCTCCTTCTCTCTTCTTCCTCTCCCTCCCTCTCACTCCCTCTCCCTCTTTACTGTATCTCTCTTTTTCCCTCCCTCCCTCCCTCTCCCTCTTCTTCCTCTTCTTCCCTCTCACTCTTCTATCTATTTACTGTATCTCTCTCTCCATCCCTCCCTCTCCCTCTTCTTCTTCTTCTTCCTCTCCCTCCCTCTTACTCTTCTATTTATTGTATCTCTCTCTCTCTCTGCCAATCTCCCATAGTAACTATGTGATAGAGTACTGCTATCCTTATTTAACATTCAAATAGATTCAAGATATTAAAGGATTAGATTAACTGAGAACAGCAATCATATTGATAGGCAGAATAGAACATTGGGAGGAGGATGTAGGGAAGTTTTGCTCATTTATCCCTTTTCAGATTTTTATTCCTTTGGACAGTTTTTCCTCCATTGAAAATAATGGGAAGAAAATTGTAAATGTTGCCTCTGTTTAGGGGTGAAGGGCTTTAGGTCCTGCTGATTCAAAATATTCCCTCATTTGGCCAATCTGTCCTGTTTATTATTCCATTAGAGAGCAAGAGTGCTGGTAAAGGATATACATGGTATTTTCCTCCAAGGACAAATTTATCTTTTTCTACCTTTGGAGATAAGATCCAGCCTGTCCCATGACACCTTGGAAACCCTCCTATGGCTTGTAACCTTATAGCAGTGTATTAAATATAAATGACTTTAGAATTGAACTCTCTTGCTTTCTCAGTGTAATAGTACAGTTTAAGAGAGCTCCTCTTTCTGGACACCTATACCCTCCCCCAAAAATCTTTTCACCAATTTACTCAGAAGCTGTGGTTAAGAGACTGAAAAAAGTTCCCACCTTAGCAGGCTAGGGTTGCTATAGCTTCAGAAAATGGGGAAAAAAGAGCAAACCTTCAACTGTTGAGACTTTTGGAATCTAATCTCTTTCTCATTACAATAAATCTAGTTAAAGAAATCTTTGTTAAGTCTGTTTCTTTTAGATATAATTGGTTATGAAAAGCTTGACAAGCCATATTTATTTTTTTCTCACATTTTTATACTGCTCAATTCCCAAGTGATCTGGGCAGCTTCGCAAACACACATACACACACACACACACACACACACACACACACACACACTATCCAGCAAAGTAGTCACATAGAAGAGACCACAAAACAATATAATTTACTTCTACTAACTTTTCACTAAAAGTAGACCCACCCAAACCACCTAAGCCCATATTGAGAATGAATATTTTTATAGCATTTCATATTTATGTTCAATTTTTTTTTTACTGAGGACAAATAATTGTAAAAAAAAAATCTACTATGCATTACACAGGAAGATTTACAGGTGGTATTTTTTCTATCAGATACAAAGTTCTAAATGCAAGTGCCATTCCAGAGGGCCAGTTCATTGATAGCAAGAAAGCTTCTGAGAAACTTCTTGGATCCATTGATGTGGACCACACCCAGTATAAATTTGGACACACCAAGGTACATATAAGTCTTTGTTCTAAATACTGTTTTGCATTTTGTAGTGCTTACATGACATTCTGTAATGTTTTCTCTTTTTTTTCAGGTGTTCTTTAAGGCTGGTCTTTTGGGTCTTCTTGAAGAAATGAGAGATGAAAAGTTGGCCCATCTGATAACACGCACACAAGCTATGTGCCGTGGTTTCTTATCAAGGGTAGAATATCAGAAAATGTTACAAAGGAGGTGAGAATCTCATAATTACTTAAATCAATTCTGTCAGAACGCTTTGATTGGTGGATCCATGTTTAATTTAAGTTTAAGTCATTTAAGGCAGGGATCCCCAACCCCCAGTCTGTGGACCAGTACCAGGCCACGGCAACTATGCCACACAAACAAGCAAAGCCCCATCTGTGGGATGCAGGTAGCACACAAAACCATGCCCTCTCTGGTCCACAGAAAAACCTTTCTCCACGGAACCGGTCCCTGGTGCCCCAAAAATTGGGGACCTCTGATTTAAGGCATACTTTTTAACTTTGTTGATAGGGAGGCGATCTTCACTCTTCAGTACAATATCCGCTCATTCATGAATGTCAAACATTGGCCATGGATGAAACTGTACTTCAAGATCAAACCTTTGCTAAAGAGTGCTGAATCAGAAAAAGAAATGGCCACCATGAAGGAAGAGTTTGAGAAAACAAAGGAGGAGCTTGCGAAGTCAGAGGCTAAGCGGAAGGAACTTGAAGAAAAAATGGTGTCTCTGATACAAGAGAAGAATGACTTGCAACTCCAAGTCCAAGCTGTAAGCATATAGAATGATATTAAATATTGTTATTTTATTGGCTATTCCAGTACACCTTAGTAAGCAATCATTTAGAGATTGTAGCGGAAATCTTTGGGATTATTTAGAAATTTACCCATATATTAAATAACATTATTACATTATAACACTATTTCATCAACACCGTTTCAGTTAGAACAATTAATTAGTGGAACAACTTGCCTCCAGAAGCTGTGAATGCTCCAATACTGGAAGTTTTAAAGAAGAGATGGACAGTCATTTGTCTGAAATGGTATAGGGGTTGGACTAGATGACCTCCAAAGTCTCTTACAACATTATTATTATTATGGATCATCGCACAGTCAGCCAAATGTTCAGACTGGATTTGGCATTTTGTCTACCTATGGAGTCCTTACCCAGGACCTGGGATAGGCAGATGTGGATGTTTGATGGTATTATTATTATTATTATTATTATTATATGGATCATCGCACAGTCAGCCAGATTATAGATATTGTCGCAGGATGGAAGCAGTTCCTAGTAAGGCCGCCTTTTGCAATTGACTAATAGCGAATTTGTCAATGCCTATGGTGTTCAAGTGGTGCTCCAGTTGTTTTGGGATTGTACCCAAGGCGCCTATGACTATTGGTACTACCCTTGCTTGCTTTTGCCACAGTCTTTCTATTTCTATTTGTAGGTCTTTGTATTTTGTTATCTTCTCCAGTTCTTTCTCTTCTATTCTGCTATCTCCAGGCACTGCCACGTCCACTATCCACACTTTTTTGTCTTTCTTATCGACAATTGTTAAGTCTGGGGTGTTATGTTGCAGGTGCTTGTCTGTTTGAATTCTGAAGTCCCAGAGCAGTTTAATTTTATCATTTTCTATGACTTTCTCTATTTTATGATCCCACCAGTTTGTGCTTACAGGCAAATGATATTTTTTGCAGATCTTCCAATGCACCATTGTTGCTACTTTGTCATGCCGCTGCTTGTAGTCAGTCTGTGCAATTTTGTTCATATTAGTAAAGTTGGAAGGGACCTTGGAGGTCATCTAGTCCAACCCCCTGCTCGGGCAGGAAACCCTACACCATTTCGGACAAGTGGCTGTCCAGTCTCTTCTTAAAAACTTCCAGTGTTGGAGCATTTACTGCTTCTGGAGGCAGGCTGTTCCACTGATTAATTGTTCTCACTGTCAGGAAGTTTCTCCTTAGTTCTAGATTGCTTCTCTCCTTGATTAGTTTCCACCCGTTGCTTCTTGTCCTGCTTCAGGTGCTTTGGAAAATAGCTTGATTCCCTCTTCTTTATGGCAGCCCCTGAGATATTGGAATACTGCTATCATGTCCCCCCTTGTCCTTCTCTTCGTTAAACTAGACATACCCAATTCTAGCAACCGTTCCTTATATGTTTTAGCCTCCAGTCCCCTAATCATCTTTGTTGCTCTTCTCTGTACTCTTTCTAGAGTCTCAACATCTTTTTTGCATCGTGGTGACCAAAACTGATGCAGTATTCCAAGTGTGGCCTTACCAAGGCATTATAAAGTGGTATTAATACTTCACGTGATCTTGATTCTATCCCTCTGTTAATGCAGCCTAGCACTGTGTTGGCCTTTTTGGCAGCTGCAGCACACTGCTGGCTCATATTTAGGTGATTATCTACTAGGATTCCGAGGTCCCTCTCACAGTTACTACTATTGAGCATGGTGCCACTTATGCTGTACTTGTGCATTTGGTTTTTCTTGCCTAAATGTAGAACCTTGCTTTTTTCACCATTGAATTCCATTTTGTTAGATAGCGCCCAGTGTTCAAGTCTGTCCAGATCCTCCTGTATCTTAAACCTGTCTTCTGGAGTGTTGGCTATTCCTGCCAGCTTGGTGTCGTCTGCAAATTTGATGAGTTCCCCATCTATCCCTTCATCCAAATCGTTGATGAAGATGTTGAAGAGTACTGGGCCCAGCACAGAGCCCTGGGGCACCCCACTACACACTTCCCTCCATATAGATGCAGTTCCATTGAGGACCACTCGCTGAGTACGGCCAGTCAGCCAGCTATGGATCCATCTGGTGGTGGTTCTTGCAACAGCTTACCAGGTGGTCCACTGTTTTTTCAGCTTCTTTGCATAGGCGGCACTTACTGTCTGTTGATGTCTTCTCAATTTTGACTTTATATGCATTTGTCCTTAAGGCTTGGTCTTGTGCAGCCAGAATTAGTCCCTCGGTCTCTTTCTTCAATTTTCCTGCTCTTAACAATTGCCAGGTCTTGTTAATATCTGCTTTCCCAGCTATTTTTTTAATGTATTGGCCATGTAGTGCTTTGTCTTCCCATGCCTCTATTCTGTTCTTCATTTGGTCTTTCTTGTAGGCCAGTAGTCAGTAAGCCTTCCTGATATATGAATTTCAGTGCATCTTCATCATTGTTCTTCAGATATTCTTCCAAAGCCATTTTTTCTTCTTCAACCATCTGATGTACTTGTAGCATTCCACGGCCACCTATTTGCCTTGGTAGATAAAGTCTGTCAATGTCACTGCGTGGATGAAAGGCATGATTCATTGTCATTATTTTTCTGGTCTTCCTATCCATTGCTTTTAGTTCTGCTTGAGTCCAGTCCACTATTCTAGCTGTGTACCTAATGACTGGAATTGCCCAGGTGTTGATTGCCTTTATGGTATTTCCTCCATTGAGTTTGGACTTTAAGATCTTCTTCACTCTCTTGATGTATTCACCTCTAATCTTTTTCTTGACTTAAGTGAGCTTGATGTTTTCAGCTTGAAGGATACCCAAGTATTTATAGTAATCTTCCTCATCCAGACTCTTAATGTTGTTGTAATTATTATTATTATTATTACTATTATTATTATTATTATAAAAAGGTACATAAAGACTGTAATATAGCAAATAAACTATATTTGTTTTTATATTGTATGAACTAATATTATCACTTTTATTAAGAAGTCAGTTGGAGTTAGGTGGCATCAAAAATCAAATAAATAAATAAATAAAGTTTTGCATTACATCGATTTACCCAATGTACAGGAAATATTTATTTTTGAATATTGTTCCCAAAAAATGCTAACAGCTGATCCCATGTGACATGTGACTTTCTCTGTTAGAGTAGGGAATTTGTATATATATGGATATTTTAATTAGGAAACTATTTTTTTTTTTAGAAAAATAACTTATACTTTCCTTCCACAGGAATCTGATGGCTTGGCGGATGCTGAGGAGAGATGTGACCAGCTCATCAAAACCAAAATCCAGCTGGAAGCTAAAATTAAGGAGCTGACTGAGCGGGCTGAAGATGAAGAAGAAATGAATGCTGAGTTGACAGCCAAGAAGAGGAAACTGGAGGACGAATGCTCAGAACTGAAGAAAGACATTGATGATCTTGAGCTGACATTGGCCAAGGTGGAAAAGGAGAAGCATGCTACAGAAAACAAGGTACTAGCCAAAAATATACCAAAATTAAATCGCTACCTACTGTTGCCATTTCAGAATACATAGAATATCTTAACTCTGTCTGTTCAACTTCTAAAGGTGAAAAACCTTACCGAAGAGATGGCGGTCTTGGACGAGACCATTGCCAAACTGACCAAGGAGAAGAAAGCCCTGCAAGAGGCCCATCAACAGACCTTGGATGATCTGCAGGCAGAGGAGGACAAAGTGAACACTCTGACCAAAGCAAAGACCAAGCTGGAGCAGCAGGTGGATGATGTAAGTACCCTATCATCTCCGGAGAAGAACTGGGCTGAGGTGGAGATACTGCTGTGATGGGACAGTCTCTCTGATCTCTTTGTGTTCAGCTTGAAGGGTCTCTGGAGCAAGAAAAGAAACTTCGCATGGACCTTGAAAGAGCTAAGAGGAAGCTAGAAGGGGATTTGAAGCTAGCTCAGGAATCTACAATGGATTTGGAAAATGATAAGCAGCAGCTGGATGAAAAACTGAAGAAGTAAGTAGTAATCCCTATTTTGATGGACCATAGTGTTAAAAGGAATTCTCTTAACATTTAATTTGGAGACTAATCCATTATATTTTGTTGTTATAAGGAAAGACTTTGAAATCAATCAGCTCCAGAGCAGGATTGAAGATGAGCAGGTCCTGGGTGCCCAGCTTCAGAAGAAAATCAAGGAGTTGCAGGTTTGTCATGCAGTGGTTCCTTCATGAATGGAGAATTAAGCTCTCTGGATGCCAGTTTCAGGGTTCATGGTTGCTTCTCTTTTTCTAGGCTCGTATTGAGGAACTGGAAGAGGAGATTGAGGCAGAACGGGCATCTCGTGCCAAAGCAGAGAAACAGCGGGCTGATCTCTCCAGGGAACTTGAAGAGATCAGTGAGCGTCTGGAAGAAGCTGGTGGAGCAACTGTAGCTCAGATTGAGATGAACAAGAAACGTGAGGCAGAATTTCAGAAAATGCGTCGGGACCTTGAAGAGGCCACATTGCAGCATGAAGCCACGGCTGCTGCCCTCCGCAAGAAGCACGCAGACAGTGCAGCTGAACTTGGGGAACAAATTGATAACCTGCAGCGAGTGAAGCAGAAGCTGGAGAAGGAGAAGAGTGAACTGAAGATGGAGATTGATGATCTTGCAAGCAATATGGAATCTGTCTCTAAAGCTAAGGTATGCTGTAGTACATTAAAAAAGGAGAAAATGAAAAAAATCTTTTTCCTTTTGTGTATTATAAGATTTGATCCCCAGTCCTCTTCCTGACATAATGCAAAAGCATTGGAATATGTTTTAATTTGGCAAATCATGCACTGATCTTATATATATTGAAGTTAAAATTATGTTTCTTGCCAATATTTCATGGATGCTTCAGAGTTAGTAAAATAAGAATGTGTGTGCAAACATTAGATCCTGACTCTAGAGTTCAATATTTAGATGTGCCATCTATTCCACTTTATTTTTGGAGGCTATTCTGTTTCCTTAAACACTTTAGTTGTCCTTACTAAATATCATACATTGTAATATCTAGAAGTGAAGATGAATGCTAGATCCTGTGGAATCATTTAAAAGGTTGCCGTTTTTTCTTTATCCATGTTGCTTAGGCCAATCTTGAAAAGATGTGCCGCACACTAGAAGATCAGCTAAGCGAATTTAAAACAAAGGACGAAGAGCATATGCGTACTATTAATGACATAAATGCTCAAAGGGCTCGCCTACAAACAGAAGCAGGTAAAATGACAAATTCTATTTGGGGAAAATGATTTTTTGTTGTCCCTAATGTGAAGAGTCTTACTACATTGGATTGCCCAAATTGATTTTTGAAATGAATCGAGCTGAATCCTGAAGCTTCCCCAGCTGAGAAAATGTTAATGCAACTTTTATTCCAAACATGTCATGTATTCCTTGCTTCAGGTGAGCTCTCACGACAGGTGGAAGAAAAAGACTCTTTGATTTCCCAGCTCTCCAGAAGCAAGCAAGCTTTTACTCAACAAATTGAGGAACTGAAGCGACAACTTGAGGAAGAGATAAAGGTACAGAAGTTGAATTATCATATCTTTTATTGTCTTTCATGCTACCAGAACATCCAGGGGTGCTTCAGAAGCTTTCCTAATACAACACTTGCCTTTGCTTGTGTATTCATTGAACTTTGATATGTTTCTTTCTCTCTGCTCTCATTTCTTGTGAAATCTTACCATGGAAGATGATTCTTAATTATGTCTGTTCACTTGGCAATTTGCAGAATCTCTAATATTTGGTTAACTCTACAGGCCAAGAATGCCCTGGCTCACGGCTTGCAATCTGCTCGACATGACTGTGATCTCCTTCGAGAGCAGTATGAAGAGGAGCAGGAAGCCAAGGCAGAGCTACAACGTGCCCTGTCCAAGGCAAATAGTGAAGTTGCCACATGGAGAACAAAATATGAGACTGATGCCATTCAGCGGACTGAGGAACTGGAGGAGGCTAAGTATGTTCAATAAAAAGATTACACCTTTCCAATCAATTTGCAGTGTGAGTAGAATTAGATGAGTGGCTTTTCAGAGAAAGCTATTTACAATAATAAAAAGAAAAAATGGTTCATTAATCAAACATTGTTCATGGAACCGTATTTTATTGTGTGACTTGGGATGAGTGTCTAAAATAATATTGTGTATTTTGCAGTTCTATTTATCTTAATTTTTCTTGAAGACGAAGCGGAATTACTGAAAGAAGATGATTCACTAGACGGATTATTCAGCCAAATCAAATATTTACTACTATGAAGCATTGGGTTTATGTTTTTTTCAGGAAAAAGCTTGCTCAGCGTCTGCAAGAAGCTGAGGAACATGTAGAAGCTGTGAATTCCAAATGTGCTTCCCTGGAGAAGACCAAGCAGAGGTTGCAGAATGAAGTGGAGGACCTGATGATTGATGTGGAAAGGTCCAATGCAGCTTGTGCAGCTCTAGATAAGAAACAGAAGAACTTTGATAAGGTAATTTGAACTGCTATTATCATTACTGTTGTTTTAAAAGTGGACTGCATTGCACACAAGCTTTACATTTAGTTAACTTATTTCTTGCTGTTTTTGTTTTTGTTTTTTAGATTCTGGCAGACTGGAAACAAAAATACGAGGAGACACAGTCTGAACTGGAAGCTTCCCAGAAGGAATCTAGGTCTCTGAGCACAGAGCTCTTCAAGATGAAGAATGCGTATGAAGAATCCTTGGATCAACTGGAAACCCTGAAGCGTGAAAACAAAAACTTGCAACGTAAGTCCATGCTCATATATGTGCTCACTCAAGCCTAATCATGATTTTATAGTAGGAAGTTTCTACTTCACTTCCATTTAGTCCAGTGTTTCTCAACCTTGACAATTTTAAGGCATGTGGACTTCAACTCCCAGAATTCCACAGCCAGCAATGCTGGCTGTGGAATTCTGGTAGTTGAAGTCCACATGCCTTAAAATTGTCAAGGTTGAGAAACACTGATTTAGTCCTATATACTTTGATGAAAGATGGGGAAGTTATATTCCTCCAGGTATTACTGAACCGCAACTTCCTGCACCACCAGCCAAGATAAGCAATGGTGAGGGATGCTGTTCAATATCATATGGATAGTAATAGCTTCCTCAGGGTTGTCTTAGGCTCTCTGATATCTTCAATCCATCAAATGTAAGGCATTAAAATGAACAGTAGAACTTGTATTAGTGTTAAAAGCTGGATAACATTTTGTACTCTGTTCTTTACTGAAACAGCAAGTTTTATCTTTGATGTCCCACTTTCTCATTTTGTATTTTGAATCAAATTAATAGAGGAGATTTCTGATCTCACGGAGCAAGTGGCTGAGGGCGGAAAAGTTATTCATGAACTGGAGAAAGTGAAGAAGCAGATTGAGCAAGAGAAAGGAGATATCCAGAGTGCTCTAGAAGAAGCTGAGGTAATTATGTAATTATTTTACAGGATAAATAAAAAAACAAACATAAATGTACCCAAGGCAGTGAACTAAATGTTTCCATTAGTAGGATATTCCTATTTAATAGCCTTTCAGATGATAGTGCCATAATGTTTGCTTTATTGTCTTTTTACTTTTAAGGCCTCACTGGAACACGAAGAGGGCAAACTCCTACGCATCCAACTTGAGCTCAACCAAGTGAAATCTGACATCGACAGAAGAATTGCAGAGAAGGATGAAGAAATTGATCAGCTGAAGAGGAATCACCTGAGAGTGGTAGAGTCCATGCAGAGCACGCTGGATGCTGAGATTAGGAGCAGGAATGATGCCCTGCGGCTTAAGAAGAAGATGGAGGGAGATCTGAATGAAATGGAGATCCAGCTCAACCATGCCAACCGTCAAGCTGCTGAAACACTAAAGAACCTCCGGAACACACAAGGAGTGCTCAAGGTACATATTTACTTCTGTACTCAAGAAACAGCTGATATTTTTATTGTATCACAGCTATTTTCAAAGACAAATATTGCAATATCCTGTTTTAGGATACACAAATACATTTGGATGATGCTTTGAGAAGCCAGGAAGATTTGAAGGAACAAGTGGCCATGATTGAGCGCAGAGCAAACCTGATGCAGGCTGAGATTGAGGAGCTCCGGGCAGCTCTGGAACAGACAGAGAGGGCCAGAAAAGTGGCTGAACAGGAGCTTCTGGATGCCAGTGAACGTGTGCAGCTCCTCCACACACAAGTAGATAAGTTTTTAGCTTGAGAATATTTTTTTCTAATGCAATAGCCTTGCTCCTGATGGGTAGACTTTTATTGTTCATTTTAGTTCCAGACCCCCTAGTTTCCTGAGCAAAAGTGGAAATATTTTTGTGTTTTCTAACTGTTTTGGGACAATTATGATAAATCTTAAATGGCTAGGTAGTATTTGTTTAGGAACTTATCCTAAATGAGAAGTTTTAATGCAAAAGGAGAAAAGACAATATATAATCAGAAAACAAATCCTAATGTTTATTTACTCCCTGGAAACTATATAGACTTCCTGTGAAATTAGAGCTAAACTCTACTCTTCTTTATAGTTGCCTCTATTCTGCAACAATTATTCTCAAACCAACAATTCTAGTGATCATTTATCTTTCTTCTCTTCCTGAAGTGGACAGAGAATTTCAGTTCTTTGGTGGCAACCATTTAGTCTCTCTGTCTGCATGTATGCATGCTTGTCGCTTCTGTCTTTTCTGAAATATGACTGACCACATTATTTTTAAACAGAACACCAGCCTGATCAACACCAAGAAGAAGCTGGAAACAGATATTTCCCAGATTCAGAGTGAAATGGAGGAGACTATTCAGGAGGCACGTAATGCTGAAGAAAAGGCCAAGAAAGCCATCACTGATGTGAGTACAGTGAGTTTTCACTGAAAAAGTTAACCAGTTTACACTAAGCATTCTTTATTATGAACTGCTTGGTTCATTTATTACTAGGCAGCCATGATGGCGGAAGAACTGAAGAAGGAACAAGACACCAGTGCCCATCTTGAAAGGATGAAGAAGAACCTGGACCAGAGTGTGAAGGATCTGCAACACCGTCTTGATGAGGCAGAGCAACTAGCCCTGAAAGGAGGGAAAAAACAGATCCAGAAATTGGAAGCTAGGGTTTGTATGATTCATATAAGAGCAACTGCCATGCATACATTGGTGAACCTTTGATTTAATTTCTTTGTGTGTAGTATTAGCTGAAAATTCAGAGAAAGATCAAAGAGCAACAATATGCTCTTCTATCACATAGTCTCCCTAGCATAAAGCTGCCCTACATATCTCAAGGTTTGCTCCACATCATTTAATCATGTTTAATTTTGTTCACATTTTAATCTCTTCACCCACTCCTTTTTTGGAAATTACTGTGAGAACTTCTGTGATCACTTCCATTTGTTCTTTCAATATCCTAGAAAGTCATTTATCTGCCCTAGAGATCTGAATTCAATCAAAATCAGCATGGTTTTCTTTTATGCCCTCCTTTAATTTCCCTCTTACCTTCTCCTTGTCTGGTTTAAGGACTTCTGGTTTATTGTTCCCTTTTTTACCAGTGGCATAATGGTGACTATCCATCTCCCTTTCTCTTACAACAAATCACGCTTTGGGTTTCCTTTTGGTTTCTAATAACTTTTTAATGTTTTTTTAATATTTCTTGCTGGCCAGCCTTTGCTCTTGCTGAGCTTCACTCTTTCTGCCACAGTTTCTTTAGACTACTTATGCCAGGGGTGTCAAACTCACAAAGTCACATGACGTGTCGTGACGTATCGCAAATTATTTTCCTTTGCCGGCAATGGGGTTGGTGCGGTTTCAGCATGACGGATCCGGCCTCTGGGTCAGCAGTTTGACACCTCTGACTTATGTTCTTTGGGGATTTGGCATTCTTCCATTTCCTGAACATATTCCTTTTCTTTTCACTATGTGAAGTTCTGGTTGTTTTCAGAGCTGGGTTTCTTCACTGTAGACCAGGGGTCTTCAAACTTGGCCCTTTTATGACTCATGGACTGCAACTCCCAGAATTCCTCAGCCAGTGTGCCTGGCTGAGAAATTCTGGGAGTTGAAGTCCATGAGTCATAAAAGAGCCAAGTTTGAAGACCCCTGCTGTAGCCATTTCATTTCCCAACTAGATAATATCATCAGTATGAGTAAATGTGTGGTTTCTGTATTTTTACCATGTTATAATTCTTTGTATGTATCCATGCTGGATTCATGGTATTTTATTCCTTTCTTCTGTGGATTATTATGCTTGTGCCTTCTGGACACTTTTATGGACATAGCATTCATGTAATCCTTATAGCCAAGTTTCCACATGCATTTTCACAATTTAGTGGGCAACTCTACTGCTAGGATTATATGTTTTAATTTTCTTTTTAATGTCAGGTTCGTGAGCTGGAGTCTGAGTTTGAGAATGAGCAGAAGCGCAGTGCAGATGCTATCAAAGGTGTACGGAAATATGAGAGAAGAGTAAAGGAACTAACGTATCAGGTGAGAATAGAATCTGTTGTGTATTTCAAACTCTTTTAGAACAATGAATAAAGAAGTAAATAATTTGCACATTTACTCTCTCTATTCTTTATATCCTTTAAAAAAAAATAGTCTGAAGAAGACCGGAAGAATGTTCTGAGGCTCCAGGATCTGGTAGATAAACTACAGCTTAAAGTGAAAGCATACAAGAGACAAGCTGAAGAGGCGGTAAGTACACAGGAGGATCTAGTCCAGGGGTAGGCAACCTTGGCTCTTTTATGACTCGTGGACTTCAACTCCCAGAATTCCTGAGCCAGCCATGCTCAGAATGTCCAAAACATTCTCCCTGCACAATTAAAACATGCTATGCATGGCACATAATACAATGAGGGTTAGTCTTGAAAAAGTCACATTTTCTATTGCTTGTGAATATAAAATTTTATTTATATGAAATCTTGTAAAGTGTCATCCTATTGTTATGCACTTCAGATGAATGAAGACCTTTGTGGAATTCATGTTAATCTTTTTAACCTCATGAGATGCCTCATATGCTTCTAGTTTGGGATTTCAGATTAATTTTATGCCCTTAAAAAGATTCTCAGAAGTAATTATGTTACTGGGGATTAAATTTGAATAATTATATGCTTTTCTAGGAGGAACAATCCAACGTGAACCTTTCCAAATTCCGCAAGATTCAGCATGAGCTGGAAGAAGCTGATGAACGGGCTGACATTGCTGAGTCCCAGGTGAACAAACTCAGGGTGAAGAGCCGAGAAGTGCATAAGAAGGTGATTGTAAGCGAAGAATAAACTCACCTAAAAGAGGCAAAGTGACCCGAGAGAAGTGCAAAATGTGAAGCTCTTTGTCACTCCCTGTAATTATTGTTTATCTTTCTTTAATATCCAGAAAATAAAGATGGTAGAAAACTTTGCATACTAAAAGCAGTTGTGGCTTTTCTTTCATTCTACTTAATGCTATATAAACTGGAGGTGCTTTATACACGTCTATTTTCTATCTGGTATTAAGTATATTTTTAAATGAGCTTTATTAATATCTAACTCTTTTCTATATAGAAATATATTATCTATATAACGTCCAAAATATAATTTCCATAATGATTATAATAATTTCCATAAAATTGGATTTCCCTTGGTAAAGGAATTAGCTTGATAGTAGAATTAAATGGGTTACAGAATATAGACACTTTAGCTGAGCCCAGAAAAGCTACAAAGGATTGGAGCTTGTTTAGAGGCAGAGTACCAGGATAGGTAGACTAGAAAGTAAAAAAAGGAAAACTGTAGAAGAAACAGTGGCTTATTAATAACAAGTTATTAAGAAAACTACATGGAAGCATTGATGTAGTTATCAAAAACTGAACTTGAGTTAGAGAAGCTTTGATCTTTCAATTTTGCAATCTAGGGCTCACAGATTTTAATGGAAAGGCAATTTATATTTTTTAAATGAAATGGGTAAAATATTGCTAGTTTAAATAGGCATAAACAAAACATATTTTTATTTTTATACTAAATCCAATGAGGACACATTAAGAAGTAAGGATGCTTCCATATAAGACTTTCATTACTCAGCCATATTTTTTAGAATTGTATGAAGCATCCAGGTAATCCAATTTTTCATTTTTCCTTTGTTTTTGCACTATAGAAAATGTAGTATGTTTCTTCTTCATAGTTATACAATGTACAGCCAACATATATCCCTAACCAAATACTGTTTATCCTGGTACATAGTCATACATCTAACTAGAATAGAATAGAGCTGGAAGGGACCTTGGAGGTCTTCTAGTCTAGCCCGCTGCTCAAGCAGGAGAACCTATACCATCTCAGACAGGTGATTGTCTAGTTTTAAAGGAATTATCTATATGATAAAAGTACTATTAAATATACATACAATGGAAATAATACACACACTGATTATGAAATAAAATGAAAATAGCATGGGGAAATAAGAATAAATTTCATATTTGTTAGGGGAATATTATAAATAAACAAACTATGCTTTGTTATACAAACAGTATTGGTCTTTTTCTAAATTGATGATTAGATCTTGGAAAACTGAAATTTGAATAGTGATTTAATAAACAACCAAACAGAACGTAGATTGTGATGGCCTGCTGTTACAGAAGTATATATGGTTCTAATAAGAAAATAAATTTTAGCAGTTGGGAAAACAATTTATATATTGGATTGTACCACTAAAATATCCAATGCACACAAAAGAGGGCAGAAAAATACATAATTGTGAACTCACATATGGAATCAGCCTGGAGAAATGATATTTTTGGTGTCAGTCTTACATCAAATGTAATTCTGTAAGTCAGAGATCTCCAAACTTAGCAATTTGAAGACTTGTGAACTCAAAATGGCTGGCTGAGGAATTCTGGGAGTTGAAGTCCTAAAGTTGCCAAGTTTGGAGATCCCTGATGTAAGTGATATTGCTTTAGCCTGGATTATTTTTTGCATTGTTTATCCAGTTCTTAAATCTAAAAAAAGTCCCTAAATTTGAATCAAAATTAGCTAAGCACAAATTAAAATTACATTAAATATTAACTGCATGTAGACTTAAAAAGTATGCTGTTAATAACTTACGTTCCATCTCTCTCTCTCTCTCTCTCTCTCTCTGATTTGTTACAAGGTATAAGTAGATTTTTCCAGTTTTGAAAAAAATCTATGAGTTTTTAGTCTCCCAGGAATGAGTAATAACTGATTAAGCAGAAAATGGAAAAGTTCTCTAAAGTCTAAACAATAATTTCCTCTCCTTGTGAAGCAGGGCTAAATAATGTATAATTTTATATTTGGTTGTGTTAAGGATCAAGGAAGAGGAAGATGAAATTCTCACATTGCATACCTATTCTATGGCCAAAACATCTCTTAGAGCAGGGGTTCCCAACCAGGGGTGCTTACATCCCCTGGGGGTGCAAGACAATATTCCAGGGGGTACGAAAAGTAGGGTTTTCAAAATTATAGTGTATATGCATAATTTGTTGCTGTTATTTTGAAGTTTTGTAAGGAGTGCTAGAATATATCAGAAACGTTCTAGGGGTGCAGGGTATAGAAAAGATTGGGAACCATTGTCTTAGAGAAACAATAGAGGCAGCACTTAACACACTACACTTCCAGGCCCCAAATCAAAAACAACACATGGAGATTTTTCCAAGTAGAGTTCTTTTATTATTTCAGAGCAATAGACAAAATCTTGCCAAACTGAGCACTCTACTATCTACATCTATCATATATTCTACCATATACTCCAGGAATCATCCTCTTTCTCTAACATTTGGACTGAATTGCCTTTTACTCCTCTGGAATGTGCCCCCTCCCTCCTGGGAATCTGCCTCCTTACTACATTCTATTGCCTAAACAAATGAAAAGGAAGGAGTAGTGCAAGTAGCTCCCATTCCTACAGTAACATCACAACACTGAGGGAGAGCGAACAAGCAATGCCTAGGTAAAGGCGGGAGAACTTGCAAAAGGAATGGCATAGATCCTGGAAGGAGAAGAGGAAATAAATTAGCCTGATGCAGAGCTTCCCCAAAATTGCTCCCGAGGAAGGACACGTTAAAGGGAAGTTTGAGTTTGCCACTCAGGACTTGGCAAACCACATTGACTCCTAGGAGAGCCTCAAGCTCCTTATACTCTTTTATTTTTCCATCATCATCATATCTCTTTCTCAATAACCTTTGGCTTGCTATTGCAAGGCACAAGAATCTCTTCCCGACCTCTTCTCCTGCACGCTCTTACAGAACACATGCTCTTTATATCTCAAATTCTAAGCATGGTCCAAAGGGTGTACGAATACTGTCTTGGTAATCATAGAAGGTATGCCAAGAGCCCAAAGTCTCCTATTCCTTACTCGTCATCATGACTATTTATCAAACGTTGTCTGAAAATAGTAGACAGGTTTTCCTATTCCAACAAAAATGATTTACTCTACAGTAAGTTTTGGACATATCACAATCAGACTGGAATAAAATATTTGACAATTATAGTATTTATGTTCTTCTGGCAGTAGCACAGAAGCCAGTTGTCCTTTCCCTCCTGCAAAGGTATCAATGAAAATGGTTTCAGAAAAAAAAAAGTCACTTAAATATTATTGAAGCTGTTTAAATGTTACAAAAGTCATTTAAATCACTTTTTAAAACTGATTTTCAGTAGGAGGGGCGGCGATCAGTAGCAGTTTTATGTTAAGATGCTTTTGTTGAAAATGCTACAAGTTAATAACTTCCATCAAATATATTTAGAAATGATACAGGCACTTGCAGGAATGCAGTGGCTCAACTCTAAATATATCCAGGGATAATATGAGTAAGAATTATGTTTGCAGTCAACTTTGCCAAAACAATACTTGGCCAGAAATATTTGACCTGCGGCAGAGGAGGTGCTAGGACCAAGCGGATATTATAAAAGAGTTTCTGGGACCTGCCTTATCTTTGATCTGCCTGAGCTTTGCCTACAGCTTCAAGGTAAGTCATGTGAAGAATGAACTTAGAGTTGGAGGGAAGGATCCTAGGTAGGCCTGGGATTCTACACATCCCCGGACCATCTTGCCACCTCTGGAACTAACTTCTCTGGGCAGATTCAAACCTGTTCTTGAATGTGTCTATACATTTTCCATTCTTTATATCAACATATTCTTGGAACTTTGGAAATCTTGGATTACAAAGAGAATCATCATCACTATCATCATTTTTTAAAATTGTTTGGGTAGTTCTGGCCAGCCTCAAGGCTGCATGTAACTTCTTGCAGAAGGTGAGGTAAGGCATAACAGTATTAGTTCCCATAATACTGTAGAGATAGCATTATAATTCTCATCATATGGATAATTTAATGATTCCCATAATATAGATAAAACTGGAATTGAAAATGTAATCAATGTGTACCATCTAACACATGATAAATATGAACAATTTAAAAATAGATATTTTATTTATTTTTATTTATTTATTAAAATTGTTTGCCACCCGTTTCGCCACAAGAGTCTAGGAAGAATTAAAAGAATGTAAGCAAAACATTTTAAAAGTAAAAAAATTAAGCATTAAATATAAATGAATCCTGAAATCCATTCAGAAATTCATAATTTAAAAAATTGAAATGTAAAAACTACAAGACGATGGAACACTGGATTTTATTTCAGAACGTATCAGCAAGGCACAAATCTTGGGCTGGATCTCTGTGATCCCCTAATGAAGATGTTTCATTTTGCTGGCTGTGAAGATCATGGTTTCTTAGTTACAATCTTTTGGGAGATGCTTTACTTTCAGATACAGCAGGATGCATCACAAAGCAGGCTTCTGTACTGTCACTTTCAAATTTCTGATAAGAGACTGGAATATTTCTAATGCCAAGGATAAAATGGACAGTATTTAATTTCATAGACACAAAATGCTCATGAACTTTTCTTTTTCAAAACAGTAGAATAAAAATATAATGGCATATTTCCAAGACACCTGAAGGCAGGACAAGAAGCAACGGGTGGAAACTAACCAAAGAGAGAAGCAACCTAGAACTAAGGAGAAACTTCCTGACAGTTAGAGCAATTAACCAGTGGAACAACCTGCCTCCAGAAGCAGTGAATGTTCCAACACTGGAAGTTTTTAAGAAGAGACTGGACAGCCATTTGTCTGAAATGGTATAGGGTTTTCTGCCTGAGCAGGGAGGTGGACTAGATGACCTCCAAAGTCCCTTCCAACTTTATTATTATTATTATCATTATTATAATCATTATTATTATTATTATTATTATTATTATTATTATTATTATTATTATTATATGTGCCTACTTCAAAAGAAAGACAGCCTGGAGGCAGGAGATAGAAATAGTTTCTGTTGCTGATAAAAAAATTCACAGTACCTTCATTAGAAAACTCATTCCCCTGTTGGAATAAGTAATAATTATAATATACATTATAAAAAAGTAATTACATATTTTACATGTATGATAATATTTTATAGTTGTTTTGTATACATAAATCACATTTTTCATCCACATACATGCTCCACTTCCTTTTCTACTTCACTCTTTTATTTTTTTGTAAAATATGTGCTGAGTTCTCAGCAGAGTCCTGCTTTGATTCCTATACTTAACCAAAGTAATTGATTACAGATTACAATATAGAAATAGGATGCTGTTCTGCTGTATACTGAATTATTTTTTCTTTCAGAGGATAGATGTTCAGGTCTCCCTCCTCCCATTCTCTTTCTCCTCTGCCCTCCCTCTCCCCCTTTGCCCTCCCCCCTCCCTCAGACTATATCTAGTCTGAGCTCCTACACCTGTCCATTTGTCTATTCATCCATAGTTTATATTTTTTTAATTTCTTCTTTTGGACACCATGAGTAAAAAGTTGAAGATAATAATGATGATAGTGGAAGGGCTCAGACCACATGCTGATTTATTAATGTCTACAAGTTCCTCACTGAGCTGAAATGGCATGTCTTCTACTTCTTGGGTCAATTTTTCTTCTTCTGCAAAACACTGATTTTCTTGCAGGGGAAGTTGTTTCCATCAAAGGAAGGCTATCTAGAAGGATCTTGTAGTCATAAGCAGTTGCTCAGTCCACAAGATGTAATTTAGCCTTTCAGAAAAGCCTTTCATTGTACCTATAACCTGATAGGCCATCTTTTCCTCCATGTAGTTTTCTCTGCTGCGGTGTGCCCTGTAAACTGCAGCCATGTCGTCAGACGCTGAAATGGCAGTTTTCGGGCCAGCTGCCTCTTTTCTCCGGAAGTCAGAAAAGGAGAGAATTGAATCCCAAAATAAGCCCTTTGATGCCAAGACTGCCGTTTATGTGGTGGATCCTAAGGAATCCTATGTGAAAGGCGTTCTACAAAGCAAAGAAGGAGGGAAAGCCACAGTCAAGACTGAAAAAGGAGAAGTGAGTAAAGGACAAGAAACTTTTTGGCAAAAATTAGCCTTTATTAGACAATGTCAACTTACCGGCTTTTTTTCTTTTCTAGAGTGTGACTGTTAAGGATGACCAAGTCTTTCCTATGAACCCTCCCAAATATGACAAAATTGAGGACATGGCCATGATGACCCACCTCAATGAACCTGCTGTCCTGTATAACCTCAAAGAGCGTTATGCAGCCTGGATGATCTATGTGAGTGCAGCCATGGTTTCTGTTTGCTGCTTTCTGCCAGTGCAATACTGTGGACTCAAATAATGCATGGGTAATCTCTTAAGACCAATAAGGATCCTGCAAAATCTAAACAAATACACAACAGAGATTTTAATGATAATAGAGTCAACTGATTACTTCATGGTGTCTAGAAATGAACACATTTAGAATAACCATCATGTATTAAGGGAAGAATAAACTGATCAAAGTAAGGTTCATAAGTGTCCAGTTTTGATAGCACTGGCCAACAAAAAGCCTGTTGAAGTGCCCCTCATTTGCATTGAGAAAATAATCTATAAATCAGTTTAGTGATCACATATTTCTGTGCAAAACATTCATATAAATAAAAGGTGGGATATATTATGTACATAAATAATGTCCATGACCTCTGCACTTCTATGGCTTGATATAGCACAGTGATGGCGAACCTTTTAGAGACCAAGTGCCCAAATTGCAACCCAAAACCCACTTATTCATCATCGGGTGCCAGGTGGGTGTGACCCATTGGGTGGGTGTGGCCCATTGGGTGGGTATGGACCATTGGATAGGCGTGGCTGTGGTGGTAACAGCAGACTGGGTGGGACTAAAAAATTCAATCAGTCAATTTCAACTTTGCAAGATCTTTTTTTTTCCCACGAGAAGTTGATATTGACTGATTGATTGAACCTCCTTTTTTTGTGCATGGTGGCGGAGGCCTAAAGTGAAAAGGTTTTATAAAACCCAGCTGAAGGCCTAGGACTCGGGCAACAGCGCACGTGCCCGCAGAGAGGGCTCTGAGTGCCGCCTCTGGCACCCGTGCCATAGGTTCGCCACCACTGATATAGCAGTTTCTGCACAACAGAATGTGCTGTGCACATACTTTTTTATAAGAAACCTTTAGAAATTATGGAACATATGATACTACCCCTTTCATTTTACACAGTAAATATTTATCATTTTTATTATTTCTTTACTTATTTTCCCTTTCCACCCTTTCCCCCTTCTATATAACTATTTCATATATGATTAATTCCCTTAGGGTTTAAAAAAAATAAATTGTGATATTTGTGTTGTACTTTTTGCAGACCTATTCAGGTCTCTTCTGCGTCACTGTTAATCCCTACAAGTGGTTACCAGTGTACAACCCAGAGGTGGTTAATGCATACAGGGGGAAAAAGCGTCAAGAGGCTCCTCCCCACATCTTCTCCATCTCTGACAATGCCTATCAGTCCATGTTAACTGGTGAGTAGATAAATGTTTCTGAAAAAAAAAAAAAGATGGGAAAAACAGGAAGAACATGGCTTCTGGAATTCCTTTCAGACCCTTAAGAATTTCAGGAGCTTGGCAACCTTAAGAATAGATATTTATTATGATCAATGATGAAAAATTTCACAAATAGATGATAAAATAAATACTACAGGCAAAAATCAAATAGCAAATAACAGCAATCAAATCAACTATAAGGCCTATTATGGTTGTAGGTCATGATGGTCGTAAAGTGGGTCATATGTGACCAGACCTGCTTTTACAACCATTTTTGCAGCAGTCATTAAGCAAATATGGAGTCATTAAGCAAACATCTTAATCATTAAAGGGATATCATGTTTGTAAAGCAAATCCACTGTTTGCTATGGGGCATTTTTGCTGAAAATTGAAAATAAATGCTGTTTTCAGTAAAAATGTTGTAAATTGTGCTCACCTGACTGTGGGATGCTGCAAAGGCCCATAAAATGAGGGCCGGTTGCCGAGCTCCTGAAATGCAGTCAGGTGACCACAGGAGGTTGTAAGTACCTTTGGAGGGCTGTATAGTGACCTTGAATGGTCGCTAAGCAACTTGTCATAAGTTGAGGACTATCTATAGGCAATAAAATATAATATTGCCATATTCAAAGAAACAGAATGATATTTATAAGACATCTAAATGACATTGAAAATATTATGCAATGCATCTATACAGCTTTATATACAAAGCAATAAATGCAAACCATATACTGAATGGCAAAGGCTTCATACATCGGGGAGTTTTAAAAATTCCCCTCAAGAACAGTGATTGAATGTAATTAAAATGTGATTATAAGAATAGCTCTGCTCTGAATCTTGGAAAAGGAAGGGAGAAGTCACCAAGTTCTTGAGCTGTTGCCCAACAGCTTGCCCATACAGATTTACTGAAGCAAGTTTTGAGGATTTTTTTTTCTCCATGGCCACAGCCTGATCTGCCCTTTTTTCAAAGAAGATGTTTCTTCTGTTGACTTCTCTTACCACACCAAATCAATTAACCTGCTGATGGAGTAAAAGAGACTGAGTTCAGAGCCCCTTTGCATAATTGTTTTCAAATCTTTTAAGTAGGAGAAAGAAAGAAAGAAAGAAAGAAAGAAAGAAAGAAAGAAAGAAAGAAAGAGAAAGAAAGACATGCCTCCTTAGAATCTTTCTCCTTAAATGACAGTGAAATACTGAATTAATTCTATTGGTCAAGGTGTCTTAAAACAATTACATTGTTCTGCAAATAAAAATGGTTATTGGTGAAAAACAAATAGATGAATACTACTTATTTAGGATTCAACACACACACACACACATACATATACATATATGCGTATATGTGTGTGTGTGTGCACATAGAGCAGGGGTGTCAAACTGCAGGCCCATGGGCTGGAAGGCATGATCAGTACCAAAAACAATGAGTACCAAACACATTTTTCCTTTAAGGAATAATGTAATGCAGGGGTGTCAAACTGCCAGCCCGTGGGCTGGTTGCATCCACCCCAGCTCTGGCAATGCAAAAAAAAGTTGTGACATGTCACGACACATCACATGACATAGCAAGTTTGACACCCATGATATAGCGGATGTTCTGCTCATTTATATTTAGAATGATGTAGGGTTTTTTTTCTAACATACCATATAATTGTAAAAAGTTACAAGTAACTTTTCAAAAAATCTTTTCAGATCGCGAGAATCAATCCATTTTGATCACGTAAGTAAGCCTTCTAAACTGGTCCACTTTTGTTCTATTGACTTCTCTGAAATAAAATTAGGACAATTGTTCCAAAAGAAACTGCAGGACTCCTGTGTATCACTGGTCAGTTTGAATGCCGTAACAATAATGATTCCTCAACAACAATTGGCAGTTCCTAGGATTTTTCTCTAAACTGCAGTGGAGATGATTGTAGTTAAATTGGTAGAACAGAGAAGTATTTACAACAAGGATGGGGAAATTATTTTAGCTAGAACCAGGAGTGGGTATAACAACATAAGTTTGCATGAACTGTCATACAATCTTTTACGCATACATACATGCACAAATGAAGGACTGAATCCTCATCTCCATTCTACCATAATATTTGAAACTGAGATTCATCCAATCAGCCTCCACACTTTATGATGCAACTAGATTTGGGGAAAAAAACCATCAAAACTACAGCATGGGGCAGATGAGAGAGTTACAGAGGAGAATTAACTTATCTCTGTGGCAGGCAGACTTAAACTTTGAATTTTTACTATATCTTGCAGAGCCAGAGTCAATATAAATTTGTTGGTAGGCAGATATTGGAATGAAAGCTGCAATTTCCTATAGTTCAGTCAGGCTTACAATGCCTTTCTGATTTTCCAGGCTTGAGGGCAGATGAGGTTATCCCCTATCCCCATTTTCTTAGTTACCTGGAGTTGGAATCACAATGAAATGATTGCTAACACATTAATGGAAGTCTTCTTTGAATTAACAGCGGAGAATCTGGTGCTGGAAAAACTGTGAACACGAAACGTGTCATCCAGTACTTTGCAACCATTGCAGCTTCTGGTGAAAAGAAAAAGGAAGAATCAACCCAAGGCAAAATGCATGTGTGTGTTTTTTTTTTTTTTTTTTGTAAAAAATGAAAAGTGCATACCTAGATATTTTCTGTGATGAAACAAATTGAAATTAATCATGATATTTTCACTGAAGGGCACCCTTGAAGATCAAATCATCAGTGCCAATCCCTTGCTGGAGGCATTTGGAAATGCCAAGACTGTGAGGAATGACAACTCTTCACGCTTTGTAAGTCCTGTGCAAAATAGAACCAAGTACTTTCACTTGTGAAAAACTGAATGCCGTCTCTGTTTGCAAGTTAATCTCTAAAGCAGATGAAAATTATGTCTCCCAAAATGTTTAATATTATGCCTTCTCTTCTTTAAAGGGCAAATTCATCAGAATCCACTTTGGTGCCACTGGCAAACTGGCTTCTGCAGACATTGAGACATGTAAGGGATTTTTCTTTGTGTGTTTATTTGACCGTTTCCTTTCTTCCTTAACTAATTCAACTTCATTGCTTCGTCAGATCTGCTGGAGAAGTCCAGAGTTACCTTCCAGCTCAAGGCTGAAAGGAGCTACCATATCTTTTATCAGATCATGTCCAACAAGAAACCAGAACTGATCGGTAAAGAGAATCATCCATTTGGAGGACTATTTCAACTATTAAACATTGCAAGTGTGCCAAAGGTTGAAAATGAAATCATGTTTGTGCTTCTTTTTATGCAGAGATGCTTCTGATTACTACCAACCCATATGACTATCATTTTGTCAGCCAGGGTGAGATCACTGTTGCCAGCATTGATGATCAAGAAGAGTTGATGGCAACTGATGTAAGTCATTTGCAAAATTGAGGGTATGAAATATTAACTTGATTACATATCCATTTTTGGTATATTATTTTTTTGGCCAAATTATGTTAGGGGTGAAAATATTTTTAAATGTCCCAGTAGAAACAACTTTGGTGTTTCAGTCAGAGTGCTTCAGGGAATAGCAATAGGGGAAGGAAATTCCCTTCTTCCATCTTTCTTTTAAACAAAACATATTGCTGCCACTGCTACAAAAAATGTTTTGATATTCCCCCTTTCAGATTGTTCTCTTTTTATAACAATACATTATAGTTTAGTGCTGCTCAAAAACATTCTTGATGAGGCCCTGTGGGCATGTTATGGGAACATACAGGATTTGCTATCTCCTTTTCCAGAAGGATCTTATATCTAGATGCAGTATTTCAAGGACAGTTAAAAAAAAAATCACAGGCCACTAATTACTAGAATGTATTCAGTTTTCCAACTCCAAATAGGGTTGAGCATATCAGGCAGCATCCAGTATATCAGGCAGCATACTGACTATAGATTTCCTTTGCCAGAGTGCCATTGACATCCTGGGCTTCACAGCTGAGGAAAAAACAGCCATTTACAAGCTGACCGGAGCTGTTATGCACTATGGGAATATGAAATTCAAGCAGAAGCAGAGAGAGGAACAGGCTGAGCCAGATGGCACTGAAGGTATTTGACTATGGAATGACAAACATGATATGCTAAGACCCAGAATATGATATGGAGCATGCAGTACAACATATCGTTTACAAAACTGCTAGGATATTGCATTTTATTATAAGTATTTTCCTTACAAGACAAAGAAACGGGGCTTTTTAAAAGTTTAGCTTTAGAAGCAAACACATAGGAAAATGTAAATGTATTTTAAATTGCTATTTTGCCATTTGCTAGATATACCTCCTGCAAACTTTGGGAGTGTGGTCATCTCCACTCCATATAAAGCTGACTGAAAAACTGTACACATCTGCTTTAGGATTCCCCCCCACCCCCCAAAAAAATCAGTTGTTAAAATGCTAATTAGAAGTTGGTTAAAAAAATTCTGAATGGCATACTTGTCAAAATTAGAATCTGTTTTGGCCTTCCAGAAGAGTTGGAAATTACAGTGTTTCTAATGCACACTGATCATATCTTCCTTTCTTGACTGCACTCAGTTGCTGATAAGGCTGCCTACCTCATGAATCTCAACTCAGCAGATCTTCTGAAAGCTCTGTGCTATCCCCGGGTCAAGGTTGGCAATGAATATGTTACCAAAGGCCAAACTGTCCAGCAGGTAAGTATTTCTAAAATTAAAGGGAAAGCTTCAGTATTAAATTACATTCTTTTATAGGTCACCAATTTGTCTGTTCTTCTAGGTCTACAATAATGTTGGTGCTCTGGCTAAAGCTGTCTTTGAGAAGATGTTCTTGTGGATGGTCGTCCGCATCAACCAACAATTGGATACCAAACAACCCAGGCAATATTTCATCGGTGTGCTAGACATTGCTGGCTTTGAGATCTTTGATGTAAGGAAATGAAACCTTGGGACCAAGCAGTTTTCCTATTTCAGTTTTGTTCTACTACGTTTGTTCTGAGAAGGGCTAGAGGTGACATGATATCAGTATTCCGATATCTCAGGGGCTGCCACAGAGAAGAGGGAGTCAAGCTACTCTCCAAATCACCTGAAGGCAAGACAAGCAATGGATGGAAATTAATCAAGGAGAGAAACAACCTAGAACTAAGGAGAAATTTCCTGAAAGTTGGAACAATTAATCAGTGGAACAACTTGCCTCCAGAAATGTGAATGTTCCAACTCTGGAAGTCTTTAAGAAGAGATTGGACAACGATTTGTCTGAAATAGTATAGGGGGGTTGAGCAGGGGGGTTGGACTAGAAGACCTCCAAGATCCCTTCCAACTCTATTATTATTATTAAATGTCATAACATAGGCTAGATTTTTTTATTTGTAATTTTCAACTGAAAGAACATTGCAACAGACTTCTGAAAAGAATGTGTCAATATGCATACACATTTAATAATAATAATAATAATAATAATAATGTTGTTGTTGTTGTTAGTTGTGAAGTCATGTCCAACCCATCGCGACCCCATGGACAATGTTCCTCCAGGCTTTCCTGTCCTCTACCATCTTCTGGAATCCATTTAAGCTCATGCCTACTGCTTCAGTGACTCCATCCAGCCACCTCATTCTCTGTCGTCCCATTCTTCTATTGCCCTCAATCTTTCCCAGCATTAGGCTCTTCTCCAGTGAGTCCTTCCTTCTGATTAGGTAGCCAAAGTATTTGAGTTTCAACTTCAGGATCTGTCCTTCGAAAGAGCAGTCAGGATTGATCTCCTCTAGGACTGACCGGTTTGAATGCCTTGCAGTCCAGGAGACTCGCAGGAGTCTTCTCCAGCACCATAGTTCAAAGGCCTCAATTCTTTTGTGCTCAGCCTTTCTTATGGTCCAACTTTCACATTGCCATACATTGCAACTGGGAAAACCATGGCCTTGACTATACGTACTTTTGTTGGCAGGGCGATGTTTCTGCTTTTTAGAATGCTGTCTAGATTTGCCATAGCTTTCCTCCCCAGGAGCAAGCGTCTTTTAATTTCTTGGCTGCAGTCCCCATCTGTGGTGATCTTGGAGCCCAGGAAGATAAAATCTGTCACTACCTCCATTTCTTGGCCATCTATTTGCCAGGAATTGAGAGGACTGGATGCCATGATCTTGGTTTTCTTAATGTTGAGTTTCAAGCCAACTTTTGCACTCTCCTTCTTCACCCGCATCAAGAGGCTCTTTAGTTCCTCTTCACTTTCTGCCATTAGAGTGGTATCATCTGCATACCTTAGATTGTTGATATTTCTCCCGGCAATCTTAATTCCAACTTTTGATTCATCTAGCCCTGCCTTTCTCATGATGTGCTCTGCATATAAGTTAAATAGGCAGGGCGACAGTATACAGCCTTGCCGGATTCCTTTCTCAATTTTGAACCAATCAGTGGTTCCGTGTCCAGTTCTCACTGTTGCTTCTTGACCCGCATATAGATTTCTCAGGAGACAAATGAGATGGTCTGGTACTCGCATCTCTTTAAGAACTTGCCACAGTTTGTTGTGATCCACACAATCAAAGGCTTTAGCATAGTCAATGAAGCAGATGTTTTTCTGGAACTCCCTAGCTTTCTCCATGATCCAGCGTTTGTTGGCAATTTGATCTCTAGTTCCTCTACCTCTTCGAAATCCTGCCTGTACTTCTGGAAGTTCTCGATCCACATACTGCTGGAGTCTAGCTTGTAGGATTTTATGCATAACTTTAATTGCATGTGAAATGAGTGCAATGTTGTGATAGTTTGAACATTCTTTGGCATTGCCTTTCTTTGGAATTGGAATGTAAACTGACCTTTTCCAATCCTGTGGCCACTGTTGAGTTTTCCAAATTTGCTGGCAAATTGAGTGTAGCATTTTTACTGCATCATCTTTTAAGATTTTGAATAGGTCAGCTGGAATACTGTCACCTCCACTAGCTTTGTTGTTGCTCAGCTTTTCTAAGGCCCATTTCACTTCATATTCTAGGATGTCTGCCTCGAGGTCAGTGACCACCCCATCGTGGTTATCAGGGATATTAAGCTCATTCTTGTATAATTATTCTGTGTAATTTTGCCACCTCTTCTTAACTGCTACCTCTTGTACAATGTTATGAACCTCTGTCCATAGTTCTTCAGGCACTCTGTCTATCAGATCTAATTCCTTAAATCTATTTGTCACCTCTACTGTATATTCATCAGGGATATGATTTAGTTCATACCTAAGTGGCCTAGTGTTTTTCCCTACTTTCTTCAATTTAAGCCTAAATTTTGCAACGAAAAGCTCATGATCTGAGCCATAGTCAGCTCCTGGTCTTGTTTTTACTGACTGTATAGAGCTTCTCCATCTTTGGCTGCAGAGCACATAGTTAATCTGATTTCTGTGTTGACCATCTGGTGATGTCCATGTGTAGAGCCGTCTCTTGGGTTGTTGGAAAAGAGTGTTTGCTATGACCATCGTATTCTCTTGACAAAATTCTATCAGCCTGTGCCCTGCTTCATTTTGTATATATACACCTATATTCAGAATTGAACAGTTAGCCAGTTTGGGGAAGCTCTGCAATGTACATGACCAAGAAAGAAAGTAATTTAATTAGCTGTTCTATATGCAAAAGAGAAAATAAACCTATAGCAATTTTATTTAGTCAAAATTTAGTATCATTCTGTTTATAGTATCTACAATTATCCTTCAGGATTTATGGGTGATGGGTTTAATGCAGAAACTTAGAATTTTTGTTATAACTCAGAATTTTTTTATACTGGTATTATCTATACAAACAGATGAAAAATACTTTACAATTAAATATTTGGACACCAACATTATCCAATACATTGTGTGATTTTGAAACAAATTCTTCCTTTTTTTCTCTCCCAAGTACAACAGCTTGGAGCAGCTCTGCATCAACTTCACCAATGAGAAACTGCAACAGTTTTTCAACCATCATATGTTTGTCCTGGAGCAAGAAGAGTACAAGAAAGAAGGAATTGAATGGGAGTTCATTGACTTTGGGATGGACCTGGCTGCCTGCATCGAACTCATTGAGAAGGTTTTGATCAAAAGTTATATTTAATTTTGCAGTAACTTCAACTAATGACTCTTAACTGCCTTGGCATAAGTGAGCTGTACCTCTAGTTAAAGCTACAGTTTGGATATATCTTTTATGGTGCAGCTATATTTGTAACAATGTTTCCCTACTCAAGATATTTTAAATGCTTGTTGTGCTGTTAATGATATTGCTCCATAGACTATCACAAGAAAGCCATTGTTTTTGGCTGAAAATTACTAACTATGATATTATGTGAAGTAGTACATAATAACTTAGTTAGTCCATGTAGTGGCCAACTCTCTTTCACTCATTGTTTTACAGCCCATGGGCATTTTTTCCATCCTGGAAGAAGAGTGCATGTTCCCCAAGGCAACAGACATATCTTTCAAGAACAAGCTCTATGACCAGCACCTTGGCAAGAGCAACAATTTCCAGAAACCCAAGCCTGGCAAAGGGAAAGCTGAAGCTCACTTTTCACTGGTGCACTATGCTGGCACTGTTGATTACAACATTACCGGCTGGCTAGACAAGAACAAGGACCCCCTGAATGAAACCGTGGTGGGCCTGTTTCAGAAGTCTTCCATGAAGACCTTGGCCTTACTGTTTGCTGACCGTCCAGCGGAAGGTAATTCTTAACATTTGAAACAGATTCATAAACATCAGAGTCAAAACAACTGCTCATGGAAGGAATAGTTCAGTGCTATTCCCAGATGATTTTTTTTTTACAGGTTAGGGAATCCTCAGCATAGGAATTCATTTCTGTAAAGCTAAAAATGGAAAAATCAGATAATTTGCACTTGATGTCCAAAAGACACCATTAAAATAAATTGCTGTTTTGTAAATGATGATGTCCCAAATGGCAACATTTTGTGAATGGGCAAACCCTCAATAGCCATTTTGCAAATGACCACATTCTCCATATTTTAAATGTGCCCAACAGCCCCAAAAGGTGCAGACTGCCTTAACATGTTTAAAACAGATATTTCCTAATACTTGCTTAACAAGTAAATTACATATATATGTAGTGCTTTATAGTTTTTTAGTTTCTCCTAAAGACCCTTGGCACATCCTTGCCCCATGTTCTACAAATAATTCTAACATTAACATTAGCTAAAGTACTTATGTTTCACCTTTTCTCTGAGAGTTTTATCCTCATGACAACCCTATGAGATTGATTAGGATGACAGAGCAAGACTAGCCAAGTGACTCACACTGACCAAAAAACACTTGCAGATACAGAACTTTTATTATACATTAGAAAGCTACAACATTACATTACTTTTTGACCTAATCACCATTCAGATTGAGGCACTTGTCATAACGTCTTACAAGTTTTGAAATTTCTTAATAGTAGTCGCTCGGCGCCAAATCTGGGCTATCAAAAACATCCCAATGGAACTGCTTCAAAAGTTCTTAGATGTGTCTAGCAGTGTGCAGGCAAGATTATCGTGAACCAACACCACACCAGAAGTCAGCATGCCCTAACGCTTGTTATGGATGGCTTGTCTGAGTTTTCCTAACATTTCACAGTACATGTCTGAACTGATGGTCGAATCACACTCAATAAACTTCACTAGCAGTACTCCTTTGGCATCTTCACATTTGGCGGGATTTTCTATGGCACCATTTCCGGTGTGATATTGGTTCACAATAATGCTCGCCTGCACACTGCTAGACACACCCAAGAACTTTTGAAGCAGTTCCGTTGTGGTGTTTTTGATCACCCCCCCCCCATAGCCCAGATTTGGTGCTGAGCGACTACTACTAAGGAATTTCAGACCTTATAAGATGTTATGATAAGTGCCTCAATTTGAATGGTGATTATATCGAAAAGTAAAGTAATGTTGTAGTTTTCTAATGTGTATAATAAAAGTTCTGTATCTGTGAGTGTCTGTTATTGATAACCAAATGGAGGTTTATTTCCGAATTGCCCTTGTATATCTTGTTCAACAAACTGTAACACAACAATGTGTTATACCTATTGTTAGTTACTGTGCTGTAGAATAAATTATTAAGCCCCAGATAACTGTCTAATTGTGGTCCCCCCCCCACCTTTTCTTTTTTTTTCCAGAGGGCAAGAAGGCTGCCAAGAAGAAGGGCTCTTCCTTCCAGACTGTGTCTGCCCTTTTCAGGGTATTGAACTCAGATGTCTTATCCTTTATTCCTTGCAGGAACGATGTGCCTCTCTGTATAAACTGAGAATATCTGAGGGGGGGGGGGGTGTAGAATAAAAGGAAAGATGTACCTCTGTGATAGAATACATGCTTTACTGCCACACACACACAAACACATTTTTGGCAGTTGCAGAATTGAAGATGGGAGAGCCATTGTCTGATTCTTGATTGACAATGGTTTTCCAAGGGAAAAGATGGAAGAGTCCACCAAAGTTGAATATAAGACAAGAGTCCAACTGCAAAGCTTTTGCCAGTTGACTTTTCTACATAGATTAACTTTGCATAAAGCAGCTTTCAATATCCATAAGCTGATAGACTAATAAACATATTTAGCCCCCTCAGAGGAGGAAAAGCAAGATAAGAACAGTTGAATATTAGGCTATAGTATTCTAGAACAATAGAAGTCCACCAATGGTCCTTAAGAGAATACATCAAAGTAAAGATTATAGAGACTGAATCCAGTGCACAGCTCAGCTCTTTTTCTTTTAAGCCCTGAGTTATTAAACAGTTCTTAATCATAACAGCATTTAATTAAAAATCACTCATGCTCTCAAAAGGTAAAGAACATGCACTGTCCTAAAAAAGTCAATCAATATACTACAACATAAATGTCATCTCACACAGAATAGAACAAAAGTGTTAAATTATGACAATGGTGGTTTGTGAGAATGTGGGGAAAGTTCACAGTAATTTTTTTTTTTCTGGCTCCCTATGGCAAAATGTGGAGTTTGCTCTTTAGTTTTTTTCTTAACATATAAAGTTGCTTTTTTAAAAAAGTAAATTTTGCCTTCAAATCCTACAGGAAAACTTAAACAAGCTGATGTCCAATCTGAGGAGCACTCATCCACATTTTGTGCGCTGTCTCATCCCCAATGAAACTAAAACTCCCGGTAAGATATAGAACTGTGTTTGATTTTTAAAAAGAAAAATGCAATTTACCTTTCATATGCATAGTAATATCTTTTTTTCCCGTGGTTTTTCTAAGGTGCCATGGAACATGAGCTTGTATTGCACCAACTGAGATGTAATGGTGTACTTGAAGGTATCCGAATTTGCAGGAAAGGCTTTCCCAGCAGGATTATTTATGCTGATTTCAAACAGAGGTCAGACTGATTTCCAGCTACCAACTTGTTTGGTTTCTAGCTGTTTTTAATGTCTCCATCTTAGAGCAATTTATATTTTAGTGACTTGAATTATTAAATATAAATAGCGCCATATGGTCTAGGGAGGAGCAGAGACCTAGGTTTTCTGATCCTACCTTGGGCATGGAAGCCAGTTGGGTGAATTTGGGCCAATAATTCTCATTCCTAAAAAGCCAATGGCAAACTATTTGAGAAAATGTTGCCAAGAAAGCTTCAGGAACAGGTCCATATAGTTGTCAGAAGTACTGCATATTATTTATTAAATAAAATTATATAATTTATATTAAGAATTTAAGGGAGAAAATAACAAAATCTTATTACTTCCATTCATAACTCATCATTATCTAGAATAGAATTGGGGATATGATGAAGAATTACACATTTGGTTCAGGAGTTTCAGATGTTTATTTGTACAGACTTGAATAATGCAACGTATCTATACAGTATATATTATTTTGTGCTAACAAAGTATTTAGAAGCATGATGACAAGTTGATATTGATAAATCTCTAGGAAAGTCAATCATATTGGCCAATCTCTTTGCTTTAAGGAAGTAGTCATAGCTGGTAGGTCTGAGAGTTTGTTCTCGTGCTGATTAGAAAGTCTTTATTAAACGGCAAATAGGTGTACACTTTCTCGTTACTAAACACAAACTTCTAGTCCTCTTAAACTGAAAACCCAGGAAGAAACAGTAAACAGTTCTGCTGTCATCAGAACTGAAAGAAGGATGCTTAGTAGAATTTTTGAGTATGACCTAAACTTTCCTAGTAATAGATAACCATTATTCAGAGTTGCTAGGTTATCAACAATGTCACCTGAGGGGCTAGGTGTGTATATGTGTGCAAAATTGGCAAGTTAATGAAAATGTGTCAAAATGCAACACTCATGCTCTTTTGTACATACTTCAGTGTAGTATACAAATTTTGGTCTTCCCCATAGACATTACGGGTTCACATTAGAGAATTAGACTGTATGTTTCTATATAGGGTGGAGAGCAGGAGGTAGTCTGACTGTTGATAGATTTTTCTTTGGATGTTTATGAAAATGAGTTTCATCCCTAGGGGTCTTCTTAATATCATGGTTTCCAATGTTAGGCAACTGTAATCTCTGCTTTCTTTAATAGATACAAAGTTCTGAATGCAAGTGCCATCCCAGAGGGACAATTCATAGATAGCAAGAAGGCTTCTGAGAAACTTCTTGGATCAATTGATGTCGATCATACCCAGTATAAATTTGGCCACACCAAGGTAAGGTGACTGTTTGACTCAGAAAGACAACATTGTTTATGGGGACAATTATTTATTTATTATACTTTCTCTTCCACACTCGAGGTGTTTTTCAAAGCTGGGCTTCTGGGTCTTCTAGAAGAGATGAGAGATGATAAGCTGGCACAACTGATTACACGTACCCAAGCTATGTGTCGTGGATTCTTAGCAAGGTCTGAGTTCAAGAAAATGATGGAACGAAGGTAAAGTTTTGCTATTACAAATAAAATGAGACATACATAAAGAGACACATATAGGGATCACTTTCAATACCCAAAGATATAACTTATGAACTATGGACCATACTGATGGTTGGAAAACCACTGTAGCATGCACAACAAACTATAATATATAGTATAGAACATTTAGGAACATTTAGCAATAATATAAGTACAGTAGCATGATATAAGGACAGTAGCCATGAAAAATCTCAAGTCCTCAGGACAATTCATTGCACAACATGGCAGAAATTATGCATTCAAAAAATACATTTACCTCATATTTATCTGTGTAGACCTTTTTCTAAAAATGCACTTGAAAAGATTTGTGAAGTAGCATTAATCTATATTTCTTACATCTTATATTCTTTAACTTACATTAGTGAAAAATTATATAAATGCAATGTAGTATTTTTGTCAAGAAAGCAGAATTCTATTTGGGCAAATTTAGAGATATCCAAGTGTTCAAAGTAAGATTTATTTGTGCCTATCCCATTTTTAAGTCTTTATTTTTGTATTTACTCCAAGATAAATAAATTTGGAATTATTTAAAATCTGATGAAATGACAGTTGCCCAATATATTGTACAATATATCCAACTAATGCCTTATCTTGCATTAATTAGATATATTGTACAACATATGGGTCCACAGTCATCAGATTTGAAAATATTTTCAAATCTTGCAACTGATTAGACTGGTGATTAAGCAGAGAGCTTGATTTATATTATATATGTACATACAAAATTTCTTCTAAACTTTATCAGTTTTATTTTGTCCTCCTTCCAGAGAATCCATCTTCACTATTCAGTACAATGTTCGTTCATTCATGAATGTGAAGCACTGGCCTTGGATGAAATTATACTTCAAGATCAAGCCCCTGCTGAAGAGCGCGGAGTCAGAGAAGGAAATGGCCAACATGAAGGAAGAGTTTGAAAAAGCAAAGGAAGACCTTGCCAAGGCAGAGGCCAAAGTGAAGGAACTAGAGGAAAAAATGGTGTCCCTAATGCAGGAGAGAAATGACTTGCAACTTCAAGTCCAAGCTGTAAGCATGTTAGATATTAAATATTGTTGTTTGATTAAACAGTCCAATATAGTTTAGCAAGCAGTACTTCGAAGCTTGCAGATGAAACTTCATTGCAGTTTTTGGTTGGGATTATTAAGAGATTTCCTCATATTGCTATCTGCATTCAAATTCATATTTACTTATTCTATCTGCAATACTGTTACACAGTGTTGTAATTAAGAAGTAAATGGCCTAACACAGACATGTCAAACACAAGGCCCAGGGGTCGGATGCGGCCCATGAAGTGGTTTCCTGTGGCCCGTAAAGCCATCCTGGAAACAGTGAGGGAACGGCCCCCACTGCCTTGGCCCTGGCCCAGGCCAGCTGGGAGCCAATGTACAATTTTGTGGTGGCCCTCTATGCTGAAACGCATTCAGTCTTAGCTCCATAAGGCCCCCCCATGGCCTGAGAGGAACAGTGAGGCTCCTCCAGTGGACCATGCCTTGGCACTTGCCATGGTCCCACCCCCTTCTGCCAGAGACCCTCAGATCTATCCCACTCCTGCCCAGGACCCCACAGGCACCTTGATGCAAACGATGTAGAGCTGGCCACACCCACCCAGTAGGCCACACCCACTCCATCCACACCCACCCAGTAGGCCGCACCCACCTGGCCCCCTGAGGGCAACCGCAATGCTGATGCAGCCTTCAATGAAATTGAGTTTGACACCCCTGGCCTAAAACATAAAGATATCTAAGAACTGTATTGTAATAGGTAAACTATTTTTGCTTTTATATTTAACTAACAAACTATCAATATTCATTAAAGAGACAGTTACAGTTGAGTAGCATCACAAATCAATAAATACTGAATATATTTTCTGCATCATATTGACTTGCCCAACATACTGTACAAGAACAATTTACCTTTGATTATTGTTCCAATTAATATAAAGAGAGTTGATCCCTGTGCATAATTTTTAGTAAAATGTGATTTGCTCAATTAGAGTAGGGAATTTTGTATATATGTGAATATTTTAATTAGAAATCTTTTTTTTTAAATAACCTATACTTTCCTTCCATAGGAATCTGATGGCTTGGCAGATGCTGAGGAGAGATGTGATCAGCTCATCAAAGCCAAAATCCAGCTGGAAGCTAAAATTAAGGAGCTGACTGAGCGGGCTGAAGATGAAGAAGAAATGAATGCTGAGTTGACAGCCAAGAAGAGGAAACTGGAGGACGAATGCTCAGAACTGAAGAAAGACATAGATGATCTTGAGCTGACATTGGCCAAGGTGGAAAAGGAGAAGCATGCTACAGAAAACAAGGTACTAGCCAAAAATATACCAAAATTAAATCGCTACCTACTGTTGCCATTTCAGAATACATAGAACATCTTAACCCTGTCTGTTCAACTTCTAAAGGTGAAAAACCTTACCGAAGAGATGGCGGTCTTGGACGAGACCATTGCCAAACTGACCAAGGAGAAGAAAGCCCTGCAAGAGGCCCATCAACAGACCTTGGATGATCTGCAGGCAGAGGAGGACAAAGTGAACACTCTGACCAAAGCAAAGACCAAGCTGGAGCAGCAGGTGGATGACGTAAGTACCCTATCATCTCTGGAGAAGAATTGGGCTGAAGTGAAGGTACTGCTGTGATGAGACAATCACTCTGGTCTCTTTGTGTTCAGCTTGAAGGGTCTCTGGAGCAAGAAAAGAAACTTCGCATGGACCTTGAAAGAGCTAAGAGGAAGCTAGAAGGGGATTTGAAGCTAGCTCAGGAATCTACAATGGATTTGGAAAATGATAAGCAGCAGCTGGATGAAAAGCTGAAGAAGTAAGTAGTAATGCCTATTTTGATGGACTTTTGTGCTAAATGGAGTTTTCTGATTTAGGGGCTAACTTTTATATTTTGTTATAAAAAGGAAAGACTTTGAAGTCAGTCAACTCCAGAGCAGGATTGAAGATGAGCAGGCCCTGGGCTCCCAGCTTCAGAAGAAGATCAAGGAGCTGCAGGTCTGTCATATAATCTTCATGAAGGGAGAATTAAGCTCTCTGGATGCCAGTTTCAGGGTTCATGGTTGCCTCTCTTTTTCTAGGCTCGTATTGAGGAACTGGAAGAGGAGATTGAGGCAGAACGGGCATCTCGCGCCAAAGCAGAGAAACAGCGGGCTGATCTCTCCAGGGAACTTGAAGAGATCAGTGAGCGTCTGGAAGAAGCTGGTGGAGCAACTGTAGCTCAGATTGAGATGAACAAGAAACGTGAGGCAGAATTTCAGAAAATGCGTCGGGACCTTGAAGAGGCCACATTGCAGCATGAAGCCACGGCTGCTGCCCTCCGCAAGAAGCACGCAGACAGTGCAGCTGAACTTGGGGAACAAATTGATAACCTGCAGCGAGTGAAGCAGAAGCTGGAGAAGGAAAAGAGTGAACTGAAGATGGAGATTGATGATCTTGCAAGCAATATGGAATCTGTCTCTAAAGCTAAGGTATCCTATAGAAGTATAGACAATGTCTCCGTTAGGCACAGTCAGGATATAATTCAAATCATTTGATTTAAAAATGTGGGCAAAACAGTTTTCAATAATTCTTATGAATATGTAAGCATTTGCATATATAAAAAATAAGGTGCCATAAGTAAGCAATTAACACGTACATTGAATCTCCAGATTCTAAAATAATTTTAAAAGATACCCACAAACATTTTATCTACAATTCATATTTGTGTGTGTTACAACAGACGATATGCTTATCTGCATAATTTTTAAGCCATTGTGTATAAAATTTACACATCTCAATTTTATACATCTCTCACTATCTATTGGTTGTTAAGAGCTTGGCGAGTTTTAAAAACTGCTTTGTAATTAATCATCTTTCTGAAGCAACTTCTGGCACTATACTCTTTGTATACTGTTAAAATTCTAAAAGACAAAAGGTTATCTAGAGATATTCTACAACAGAAAGAACTATTTTAGTACTATTGTGAATTATAAGATGAATACATTTCCTCCATCTTCCCCTTTCCTTTTTGATTCTAGTGTAATACTGCTAGTATCTGAGGAAGCCAAAGTACATTGGAGGGGGATAGCCTATTTTATACAGATAAACATTTTATCTTTAAAGAAACATTAACTGGGAACTGTGTGCTCAATATATGAAAGGCCACTTTCCTTTTTTTTTTTTTTTTTTACATTTTACATTTAGGCAAATCTTGAGAAGATAAGTCGTACATTAGAAGACCAGCTCAGTGAGCTTAAATCAAAGGAGGAAGAACATGTGCGAACAATTAATGACCTCAATGCTCAAAGAGCACGTTTGCAGACAGAAACAGGTAATACAGAAGAACAAATTGTGTTATTCTGTAACATTTTCCCATTATAAACATTATTTCATTTATAGTACTTGAATCCTTCCTTCCTTCCTTCCCTCCTTCCTTACTTTCCTCCCTCCCTCCCTCCCTTCCTTCCTTCTTCCGCCTAGAGAAATTTTCTTGGCCTCATTTTACCTTCTTTCCTGAGAGTGTGGCTGAAAATCACCCATCTGGGTTCATGCCTAAGACAGGACTAGAACTCACAATTGTCCAATTTCTAGCCTAGTTGTCTTTAATCACTACACCAAACTAGTTCCCCTCTTGTTTCTATACCTGCTTGAAATTGAAAATAAATCTACTAATTTCAAGATAATTTATAATATTAGTTATTCTTGCTTTTGTGACTATTATAAAACTAACTATAATCAAATGTCTTTTATTAGGTGAACTGTCCCGCCAAGTAGAGGAAAAAGACACATTGATTTCTCAACTCACAAGAGGCAAACAAGCCTTCACACAGCAGATTGAGGAACTGAAGAGGCAGCTTGAGGAAGAAGTGAAGGTGTGAAATTTGTCTATGTATTGCATAAATCTTAGCCCCATCTTTTGGTACTGCAGCACTGTTGTGAATAATGTGTGCCTTGCTTTTATAATTATGTTTTTTTATATTTTAAACTGTTGTTAGACATCCAGCATCATGAATTTGAGATGGGTGGCCAAGTAGATGATAGATAGATAGATAGATAGATAGATAGATAGATAGATAGATAGATAGATAGATAGATAGATAGACAGACTGACAGACAGACAGACAGACAGACAGAGACAGATAGGTAGATAGGTAGAGAATTAATGAAGAAGGAACAGCTTTGTAAGTTGGGTATTAGATAAGTTCAAATATGGAATGAACTATGACCCATGAGAATTTAGTATATTTGTTTTATATTTTAAACTGACATTTCCTCTTTAACAATTTTGTCAATAAAGTAAACTAGACAATGTAAATATATTTCAGACATATTAAGTAAATAGATTTAAAAAAAACAGACACATAGTAAATGTAAAGCACAGAGAAGGTAAAAACAGAATTCTGAAAATCACTGTTACTAATTTTTTTTTTTTATCTCAGGCCAAAAATGCCCTGGCACATGGCTTGCAGTCAGCTCGCCATGACTGTGATTTGCTCCGGGAGCAGTTTGAAGAGGAGCAAGAAGCCAAGGCTGAGCTTCAACGGTCATTGTCTAAAGCCAATAGTGAAGTTGCTCAGTGGAGGACCAAATATGAAACAGATGCTATTCAGCGCACAGAAGAGTTGGAAGAAGCCAAGTAAGTGAAAGTGTGTTTGTGTGTGGAACAAATGTGTCTGTGAAACAGAAATTAATGACATCATTAATATGTAAACATTAAAACATCAAAATACATCTTGTAGATGTGAGGGGAATTTGTCTATATATACATTTGATTATAAAATGTGTCTGCATGTAAGTACTGAGATCACGTTTTGTGCTTCTATCAGAGTGATGGGTACAAATGGCATTATTGCGCATGATAACATGAAAGAAGGCTCTTACACCAGTGTGTTGAGATATTATGATCCCAGGCCTCCCTAAATATTATCTATAATTAAATTATATCAGGAAAAAGCTTGCTCAGCGTCTACAGGAAGCTGAGGAACATGTAGAAGCTGTGAATTCCAAATGTGCTTCCCTGGAGAAGACCAAGCAGAGGTTGCAGAATGAAGTGGAGGACCTGATGATTGATGTGGAAAGGTCCAATGCAGCTTGTGCAGCTCTAGATAAGAAGCAGAAGAACTTTGATAAGGTATTTTGCTCCTGATGATTAAAAAAGAACACTTTGCACCAAGACGTTGGGCCAATTAAATTTATTATTTTATTTCTTTATCAAATTTGTATGACACTGATGACTCCTTGACCCTTTACAGATTCTGGCAGACTGGAAACAGAAATTTGAGGAAGCTCAGTCTGAACTGGAAGCTTCCCAGAAGGAATCTCGGTCTCTGAGCACAGAGCTCTTCAAGATGAAGAACGCGTATGAAGAATCCTTGGATCACCTGGAAACTCTGAGGCGCGAGAATAAGAATCTCCAGCGTAAGCTGTGTTTCTTCTAGTCATGGATAGAATTATGAATCTATTAACTGAGAGAGCTAAGAAAAGAAATCAGATGATACAGAACTGCCTCTGAGTTATTGTGTTGTTTGAGGCAAATAATGTACCTCATTTGAGGTGACCATGGATGGTCATATTATTTTAGTACCCAATGCAGAAAATCCCTTCAAGTATTTTTCTTCTCTAAAGTAGTAAAAAAGACCATAGCAACAGCAATTAGCTTATTTTTACAAAATTGAAATAAACATGTCCCATATGGTTGAAACGTCTTCATACTGTCCTTTAACCCAAGACTGGAATAAGCATGAACATGGTTGATGTGGCAAAATGCAGAGTCATTTTTTTTGTCTTGTTTAACTTATAAAACTCTTTTGCTAATTAGTTGTTATAAGAAAAATATAAACTTTGCTTTATGCCAATGATCCAACAATGCTGAACAATTCAAATATTAATCATATTTACCCCCATAAACTGAAGAGCAAGGATGATTCATGAAAATTGCCATGCTGTCCATAATTTCTTATTTTTTTCTCTTGTGTGAAATTAACAGAGGAGATTTCCGACCTAACGGAACAGGTTGCTGAGGGAGGAAAGGCCATCCATGAACTGGAAAAAGTGAAGAAGCAGATTGAACAGGAGAAGGGTGAACTCCAGGCTTCCTTAGAAGAGGCTGAGGTAATCATGTCATCATTCACAGAAAAGCAACAAACATTTTAAATAATTAAACAGGCTACTTAAAAGACTGTAAGAAAATAACTTACCAGATCAGCACAAAAGCCCATTTACCCTACTAATTTGTTGACCAGCAGGAAGTCTAAATCAGATCATGAAAGTCCTTTGCAGTTCTTGGCTTCCAAAAAATTCTATGCAGTATGATACTGACTCTCAATCTGGAAACATCATGACAAGCAGACAGTAATTGGTCTGTTATCACAGTATTTAGTAGCATGCATCCATATGCTAATTTTTTTTTCCAAGAATACAAATTTCATTTTTAAATTTCTTTTTTTTTAATTTTCTGAAAATAGATTAATTGGATGAATCTTATTCTGTTCAGGATCATGCAAAAACAACCGTCTGAATCCATTTTTCTCCAGGGAACATGTACTTTTGGAAGTTCCTACTGTATGGCTATATAAATTTATCTTTTGTGCTTTAAGGCCTCACTGGAACACGAAGAGGGCAAACTCCTGCGCATCCAACTTGAGCTCAACCAGGTGAAATCTGACATCGACAGAAGAATTGCAGAGAAGGAGGAAGAAATTGATCAGCTGAAGAGGAATCACCTGAGAGTGGTAGAGTCCATGCAGAGCACGCTGGATGCTGAGATTAGGAGCAGGAATGATGCCCTACGGCTTAAGAAGAAGATGGAGGGAGATCTGAATGAAATGGAGATTCAACTGGGTCATGCCAACCGTCAAGCTGCTGAAGCACAAAAGAACCTCAGGAACACACAAGGACAGCTCAAGGTACATAATTACTTCTATGTTTTATGTATTTATTTATTAGATTTGTTTGCCGCCCATCTCACCACCGGGCCACTCTGGATGACTTACCACATTAAAAACAATAAGACCACAAAAATAACTATTTCTAATGGAAATACAAATTGTAATTTTAATTAAAAGATGGGGAGGCATGGAGTGGGATGCATGGAGTGGGGAGTGGGGAGTGGGGAATCATCTATTGGTCCATCAACCACCTCCAGCATGATATTCAAGAAAGAGTTGCATTTTGTTTTCTTGTATTGCAAACATTTCCCAAGACAAATATTGCCACATCTTGTTTTAGGATACTCAAATACATTTGGATGATGCTTTGAGAAGCCAGGATGATCTGAAGGAACAAGTGGCCATGATTGAGCGCAGAGCAAACCTGATGCAGGCTGAGATTGAGGAGCTCCGGGCAGCTCTGGAACAGACAGAGAGGGCCAGAAAAGTGGCTGAACAGGAGCTTCTGGATGCCAGTGAACGTGTGCAGCTCCTCCACACACAGGTAAGTAAGCAATCATAACATTGCTGACTTCATTAATGTAAGAAGGCAATCATGCAGACTAGATATGAACTAGTAGAGGTTTATGCTATCTTTTTAAAAGAATGATGTGATGTAGATTCCCATGAGAGCTTCATATACACATTTGCTATTTATCTGAAACTTTTCCATGTTGCTCTTTAATTGAAAAACACAATGTAGTAGTAAAGAGCAAAAAGAATCCCTGCCTCAAAGCTTGCATTTTAAAAAGAATAACTAAAGAAAATTATTGGTGAAAATAAAACAAGAAATTAGGCAAATTTGGCACCAGTTCTTAATATTTATAAAATAAATCTCAGCCTTGCTAGACTGAGCGTAGCTGGTTCTACCCGCAGCAGAATCAGTGGAGGCACTGTTCTGCCATGTCAGGTTCTTCTGCAGCTTGATTACAGGGAGGAGACAATAAAGCAGGCTAGTCTCATCATAATAGCATAGTTTGTGTAGTGTATTTTTAATAACTGTAAATATGTTCAGCAATATTTTTTTTACAAAAGAATAGGAATCCAAATGATAAAATCGGCCTTGCTGGTTTACAAAAAGTTTATTTTTCCCCTCCAAACAGAATACCAGTTTGATCAATACCAAGAAGAAGCTGGAAACAGATATTTCACAATTCCAATCTGAAATGGAGGAATCTATTCAGGAGGCACGCAATGCAGAAGACAAGGCCAAGAAAGCCATCACAGATGTGAGTTGGACCGTTTTTCCTTTAAAACTGCTTCAAATTGGCCTGAATGGGCTTCTGAATGGTAGTTATTTCTCTGTAAACAGGCAGCTATGATGGCAGAAGAACTGAAGAAGGAACAAGACACCAGTGCCCACTTGGAGAGGATGAAGAAAAATCTAGAGCAGAGTGTGAAGGATCTGCAGCACCGTCTTGATGAGGCAGAACAGCTGGCAATGAAGGGTGGCAAGAAGCAGCTCCAAAAATTGGAGCACAGAGTAAGTATTCCTTGTATGCACCTTCATGCATTTCTAACCCTATAATAGAAGGGCTAAATGTTTATTGTATTCCAGGTGCGCGAATTGGAAGCTGAAGTTGAGAATGAGCAGAAGCGTAGTGCTGATGCCATCAAAGGTGTTCGTAAATATGAGAGACGAGTGAAGGAGCTGTCTTACCAGGTGACTTATCTTTGAAGGATGATCAGTATTCCTATTTATCTCTCTCTCTCTCTCTCTCTCTCTCTCTCTCTCTCTCTCTCTATCTCTATCTCTATCTCTATCTATCTATCATCTAAATAATCCCTATCTCTATTTCTTTTTCTCTCCTCTCTCTGTCTCTATCAATATCTATGAATCACTCTGTCTCCCTCCCCCTCTCTTTCATCTATCTATCTATCTATCTATCTATCTATCTATCTATCTATCTATCTATCTATCTTCTTCTTCATCATCATCTATATTCTCATGTTATTTTTTTTTCTATTTTGTTCAGTCTGAGGAAGACAGGAAAAATGTTCTGAGACTCCAGGATTTGGTGGACAAATTGCAACTGAAAGTGAAAGCATATAAGAGGCAATCTGAAGAAGCTGTAAGTATTTTTCTGAAGTTGGAGTTGCTTGAACTAGAATTGTGAAGAGAATACTAAAGAAGGAGTAAAGTTTTTGAATTGGTTATTACAAACCAAATTAATCTTCATATGGCACAGTGAACTGAGGGACATAAAGCATAGAAACAAATGAAGCTTATTATCACTGATTGAAGAAGAGGATGTAGAAAGCAAAAGAAACTTGCACCAATAACCAATTTTATATGAAAATAATATATATATTGTGTATGTTTTTTTTAAATTCTAATTTTTATATGAACATGCATGTTTTTCACTAAATGCTAAGGATATTAATCCTGATCAGGATGGAGTATACTAATAGAGGAGAATATTTGGTCTTTGGTGCTCTCTGAGTTTGTTTGTTTTCTTGCAGACATTTCATTACGCAAACTAGGTAACATTATCAGTGCTAGACTAGCACTGATGATGCTACCTAGTTTGGGTAATGAAACGTCTGCAAAAAAACAAGCAAGCTCAGAGACCACCAAAGACCCTTCATGGAGTATATTTCTAGTATGATTCTTGGAGAGTATAGCTTAACCTATAAAGGCTAAAGGTCTGAAATCTTATCTCTCAAGAACCATTTGGGCCATTTGTCTTGGCCTTGCCTCCTGACAGTTAAGATAATGGTTTGCTAACTTATATTGCCATCATCTCTCTACTAGGGCAGCAGTTCTGAAACTGTTTAACACAATTTCTTCCCAGTTTTGAATAATGTTGTTTCCCCCTCTCGCTCCCCCCCACAGAAAACAGACTGTGTTGCTTTACACAAGTGTTCCAGCAGAGGCAGTTCCAAAATGGACTTTTCACTCACAAGCTTACAAAGTGCTCCATTAAGCCAAAATATGTCTAAATTTTGCCATTGGTAGTAAGCCCCTGTTATAGGGAATGCCTAACTTGGCATCTTCTCCTTAATCCTGGTGTATATGTGAGAAAGGGCTCTCAATGTATGCACTGCTTTTTTTGGCAATTATAAATAAATTAAAAATAAGTAATCATAGACCTTTTATGATTGAAGGGGATATTGGATGTCTTCTAATTTTTGCATTTATATAGACTAGCTACTTCCTGATAGGCAGCAAAAATCCAGTTTATAATTCCAGTATATCTTTAATGCTAACAAAATCCAAGAAACACTATAATTAGGCAAAGATTAATACATTCGGAAGGACCATTTTTAAGAACGTTTATTTAACTCCCATATAAAAAAGTATTCTAAAAATATATCTAAGTGGGAAAATATTTTCCATCATTTTAAACCCTCCTATGTTTTCCAATCCTTGCTTTTTACCTTACCTTTAAAACAATCTGTTATTGAGGGGAGGATTAAAATATCTACATAGCATTTTTGGATTGGTAACTTTATGAGCTTTTCATCCTGATGGGATACAAGGGAACAACTTCCTGCTACTATTTGGCAAGAAACAGAAGAAAAAGATTCACTTGTGGATTTGAAGTAAAAATTATTTGGATGTGACACAAAGAAAATCTGAGGAGATATTCTGTTAGAGAGATAGAAAGAGGAGCTATTTTGGTTATACCTACATTTCCTTCCTCTTTAAAAAAAATTGTACTATCTAAATATCTAATTTTTGTCAATGTTTGTCAAGAAATGGAAAATAATAATTATTAATTTTAATAATGACTTTTAGGAGGAAATTTCCAACGTGAACCTTTCCAAGTTCCGCAAGATTCAGCATGAGCTGGAATCAGCTGAGGAACGGGCTGACATTGCTGAGTCCCAGGTGAACAAACTCAGGGTGAAGACCAGAGAAGTGCATAAGAAGGTGGTTGTAAGCGAAGAATAAACTCACCTGAAAACGGCAAAGTGACAAAAAAGAAGCGCAAAATGTGAAGCTCTTTGTCACTCTTTGTAATTACTATTTATTTTGCCTCAATTTATAGAAAATAAAGATTATAGCAATTGGAAAAACCACTTTCTGTGATTTATTTTCCTATTATTAAGTCTGTGGATACATCTTTTTCATGTCCCCTCTTAATAAAAATGAATTTCCCAACACATAGAAGGGAAAAATGTGCTTTAAGACTACAGACAGTAAAGAAGATGGCTTTGGTAAAGATACGCAGAAAACTTTACCTAAAAGCATTTTTTTTTTAAATCCAGAACAATGAGACCCAATAATTATCCAACTAGGTCAGTGATGGCGAACATTTTAGAGACCGAGTGCCCAAACTGCAACCCAAAACCCATTTATTTATCGCTGTGTGCCAGGTGAGCATAGCCAACTGGCCACCGCGGTGGGTGTGACCACCTCGATGATGCTTGTGGGGAGGGATGCCTGTGGGGGCCAGGCAGGGTTGGGGGCTTCTGGCTGATGGGGCGGTGGGCTGGAGGCTCATCCTGCGGAGGTAAGGCGAGGTGAGGCAGGGCGGGTGTGCCAATTGCCGCAGGGCAGGGCAAGGCAAGGCAAGGCAGGGGCCAGAGCAGCTGTTGCCTGACACCATCAGCTCCCACACAAAGAGGTCAGAGAGCGCATGGGGGCTGACGGTGTCCATCAGCAGCCACAACCTGTTGGCTGTCCTGCATCATGGCAGCCCCATCGGCGTGGGTGGAGACGGCCCCGGGATGGCCGGAAAGGAGCCCTCCTAGTGTGGGCCCTGTCTACATGGTGGCTCCTGCTACTCCGAGCCCCTTGACCGGCCAACCACACAGGGAAGAAGGAGACAGCAGCGGTGATCCCTGCATTGCCAAGCCCGGCCAGCAGCAGATCTGGAAGTGAAGCTGTGCTATCCATACTCGAGCTGGTGGAGGTAGCAGCAGGGGAAGGAGCCCCCACCCCCATCAGAGCCATTGTGTAGACAGGGCCTGCACCAGGTGAGGGCTCCTTTCTGGCTGTCCTGGGGCCATCTCCGCCCACACTGCTGGGGCTGCACTGCGGAAGGAAGATGGCGGCTCTGATTTCCCCCCTGCTAGCTGCCCCCCCAGCTCCCACCCAGTGCCCCTTCTATTCAATCCTATGTGACTGCAGTGCGGATGAGAGGCTCGGCCAGTGGGGGGGGGGCGGCTTTACTCCACAGAGGCATCCCAGCCTTCCCACCCTCCCTAGGCAGACCCTCTCACCTTCCCCTACCTGGGACCTGACCCCCCCACCCTCCTGCCCTACCCCAGCTGACCCCCCCCAAGCAGCCCAGGTGACCAAAACGGAGGGAAGGTGAAGCAGAGAACCAGTTGTTAAATGATTTGAAACCCACCACTGGTCATTTCCAAAGGCCGCTCACTCACTTTCCCGCCAAAACTGCTCCTTTTATAGGTTCCCTCACCACACCGAGCTCTCACAGCTGTTCCCGGACTCCGCATGCATGGAGAGGGGAAGAGCCTGGCCTGCGTCCTTCTGTCTGTGGCAATGGTGTGCGTACCCACAGGGACGGCTCTGTGTGCCGCCTGTGGCACCTGTGCTATAGGTTCACCACCACGGAACTAGGTAGATTCAGGCAGCTTCCCCCTTAATTCATTGAACTGTAAGGAGAAGGGACAGCATAATCAAACTTGCAAGATTCTGTTGCAGACAGTCTCAATAATTGTTTTAGCCTTCCTACAGAGCTGACAAAAATATATATTATTCTATAAGTTTGTTATAGGAGGTAAATACTATAGCTCTTCAGAGCAGAGATTGCTTCACTGTAAGATTAATGTTTAAAAAAAGCACTGGATTTGTTTCTTAATATATCAATGTTTCAAGGTGGCTTAAGTTGATTACCTGTTTTTTTTTTTTAATCACTCCATCTAAAAAGATCTTACATTATCAGGTCTATAGCTCCGCTGGTCCAGCATTCTATGTCAAACATTATATGTGGGATGTCAATGCATAGACAGAAGTAAACAAATGCAAAGTAATATCAGAGCATTCCAAGACACTCTATTATAAATATCAAAGTAGTTATTTTAGAACAATAACAAGAAATCTTTAGCTGTACAATTGAATGAGAGATTGCTGAACTAATGCACCCAAAACCTTCAGGCAATCTTAGAAAAGCTCAATAAATAGAATACATATTACATTTAACACATTACACTCTTAACTGATAAAGTTCTTATAATATACCTGTAAGTCCTCGATTTATGACAGTTTGCTTAATGAGCATTCGAAGTTACAACAGCACCAAAAAAAGTGACTTATGACCATTTTTTACACTTATGACGATTGCAACATTCCCATGGTCATGTGATTTATATTTGGATGCTTGGTAACTGCTTCATACTTATGATGGTCGCAGTGTCTCCGGGGTCACATGATCACCTTTGGCCACCTTCTGACCAGAAAAGTCAATAGGGAAACCAGATTCACTTAACAACCTTTTTACTAATTTAACAACTTAACAAATGTGGCAAGAACATATGTAAAATGGGGCAAAATTCACTTAACAAATTTCTCACTTAGCAATTTTGGGCTCAGTTGTTGTCCTAAGTTGAGGAGTACCTGTATGTCTCACATATAATCTGCACAATCAACCTAACTTTTCCTCCCTTCCCACTCTGTCCCATCCCAGTTTAAATCTTACATTAGTTTATTCATTCCATGGATCTGATGAAGTGAGCTGCAATTCAAGAAATCTTCTGATTTCAATTAAATTTAGTCTGAAGAGACGCTACCAAATTCCTCCTCACTTTTGTTTATATGAACTATCACAGGTGGTGCTGCAGTACTGGAGACATTGTGGCTTAATCAAGAATGAATTGACTGAGAATATATACTCAAAGAGTTAGTTTAAAGTTTACATTCAAAATATTCACAGGCATGAATCGATTTATAAAAGCAATCCTAAATTCTAAAATGAAAAAATTACAAGCAATAGTGTAATGTAATTAGGAAGCATGTGTGGGAAGAAATCTGGTGATGAAGAGATAGAAGACAGAATCTGCATATGCAAGAAATCAAAAGGAGATTCTGAGGGATGTTTGGACCAAAGACTGAGATTATTATAGAGAAAATAGGAGGTTAACATGCTACTAGTTATCTTTTGATGGGTCTAGGACAACTTGCCATGGACAACTTGCCATGGACAACTTACCACAGGACAACTTGCCACAGGACAATTGAATGTTGTAGTAATCGTTTCATTCAATTACTTTTATTACTGGTGACCACATTTTCATGAAAATTATTGTAACTCTTGTATTTCTGGATTGACTTTCTTTATTTTATTATTATTGGCCACAGTTATCTTGAATTTAGTTTAACTTTTGTATTTGTTGAATTGTCCTGTGGTGAATTGTCCTGCAGCGAGTTGGCCATAGTGAGTTGGCTGTGGCAAATTGCATGTCCATCTTTTGACAGCTATCCTTTTATGTATAAGTGACATTTCCCCAAACATTTTCTAGAAGTACAAGAGAATAGGATTCAAATAATCAGATGTACTATATAGTTCTTTTCTTAGATTTATTGAACCTATGTAACCATGCCATAGACTTCTCAGTTACCTTTTGCAGAGAACAGTTCCCAAAATAAGAGAAGGCTCCCTCTCTAAAATTATGCTCGTTTTGTGAGTACAAAAGTCACAATGACACTTCATCTTAATACATATTTTCTATAGATTTAAGTTGTTTTCTACTATTGTTCTATGATTGGAGAAATAATGGTTAGAAGATAAATATATTATTGTAAATTTTATTTATTTATTTAGCCACCATGTCACTTTTACTTGACTCTAGGCAGCTTACGATAACACAAATAAAAATGCAAGAAACATATTGTAAAACCAGAATAAAAACACATAGCAGCTAGGTACAATCTAATCTATCATCCATACAACCAGGAGACAGTCTGTGACCCGCAAGTTCAGAGAGTACCAAGTGTCCCTCAGTTTAACACTGTGCTACAAATATTCCCTTCTATCAATTCTCTACTCCTCAGCTTGTGCAGTAAGTCAGGTTCTCAAGGCCTTATGCAAGGCCAATAGGGATGGTGCCAATCTAATCTCAGGTGGATGGATGTTCCCAAAGGGTGAGTGCCATGATAGAAAAGGCTGTCCCTCTGGAGTGCCCCTCAGCTGACACTCCCTAGCTGACAATATCCTAGCTGTCAGCATCCAGTTCCTGCCAGATTGAATAGGATGGGTGGAAACAACTGGAGAGAGACAGTCCTGTAAGTAGTCCACTCCTAAATCATAAAGGATTTTAATGGTGACATCCAGGATCTTGAATTACACCCTCAGAAGTATATTCTTCAAGGGCAGTCCCATGCAAAGTACATTATACAGGAGTCTAATAGACAACACTGCCAATACTGGGCTTATCCATTCTGCCTGTTGCCCTATCCCAGTTATGACAAACCTTTTGGGCTTGGCATACCAGAAATTCAGAAAATGCTTTACTTCTTTCTAGTGGCAAGTCTCTCTCATACATGAATATATAAGAGAAACAATTTTCATGAATGAAGGCAAATATACATGTCCCAGGATAATGCTGCAGGATCCAATCGGGTTTGGTCACTAGGACCAGAGGTTTAGTCTTCAGAGTTTTCAGGCTCATGTTGGAGAACATTTTTAGGGGCTCCTACAACAATTCTCTATTTGTGGGATCCTTAGGGCTCTCTGTGCTTGGTTGTTTTCTTGCAGACATTTCATTATCCAACTTGTTAATGAATGAAACATCTGCAAGAAAACACCCAAGTTCAGAGAGTACCAAGGGTCCCTCAGTTTAACACTGTGCTACAAATATTCCCTTCTATCAATTCTCTACTCCAGGCATGTCAAACGTGTAGCATCACATGATGTTGTGCGACATATCACGACTTTTTCCCCATTCCTGGCAATGGGGTGGGTGTGGTTTCAGTATGATGCATCTGGCCTGCAGGCCAGCAGTTTGACATGCCTGCTCTTCTCCTTCCCCCATCTAGGTCACCATGAACATCTTCTATTTTAGCTGGATCATTTCTTTACAAGCTAAAGTTAGCAGTTCATTGACTTTTTTGCAGGGAGGAGAATATACTTGAGACAGTATAATGCTTTCTTTTGTCTAAGACAGAGGTAAGCAACCTCGGCTCTTTTATGACTAATGGACTTCAACTCCCAGAATTCCTGAGTGTTGAAGAACATAAGAACTCAATCAAAAAAGAAGAACCAACATCTTCCCTGGTCGAACACCTTAAAGCCACAGGACATGAAATTGACTTTAAAAATACCAGAACTATTGCCAAAACTGAACATTTTAATAACAGAATAATCAGAGAAGCCATCGAGATAGAAAAATGCCCACACAGCATGAACAAATGAGATGATACTTCTTGCCTACCAGCCATTTGGAAACCTGCCCTTATTGACAAATGACTCCCTAACACAAGAATGACACCAGACCCACACTCACAAAAACCACACAGGATGTCACCACCACACATCCATGCAAAAAGCAAACCCAAAGCCACACCGATGATGAGGCATGACCACAAACCAAAAGCCAGACCACAGCTGCATCATTAGCCACTTTAAACCCCTCCAATCCATACATGAAGCAAACTGACACCCACCATGAAGATGAGGTATGACCACAAACGCAAAGCCACAAAATAGCAAGGCAGCCCACCATCTTAAACCCCCCTGCAACTCAGACTAACCTGAGGTCAACAAAGCCCCCACCCAAACAGAACACTCCCCCAGCCAATCAGAGCACAGCCAATCCCCCAGCCAATCAGAGCACAGCCAACCCCCCAGCCAATCAGAGCACAGCAAAGCCCCTAACCAATCAGAACACACTTCCACCCAATCAGAACACAGCCAAGCTCCCACCCAATCAGTTCATACCCCCACTGGCAGTTAAAAGGAAGAAACAGCTAAGACCACACATTGCTCCTCAAAGCACGAAGCTGAAAACACTAGCCTGAAGATGACGAATGGGACTTCGTCGAAACGTTGCCAAGACACTTCCAATTTTACATGGGAGAAAACCCGAATAACCAAAGGCCTACATATATACATACATACACACACACACACACACACACACACACACACACACACACACATTTCTTTTACTGACAAAGAGTTAAAGAATTAAATTGGGAGACTAAGATGGCCATTTCGAGCTCATTCTGCTCTCTTCAGTTAGCCACACCCTTTATGGGATTCGAACCTGAGCAGTTTACATACTAGGCAGTGATTTAATCACCAAGCCACAGGCTTTCCTCCCCTTTTTGCCAGGAGAATTTCCTTAATATCATTAATATCATTAAAAATGTGAATCCTGGGCATATCAATAAAAATATAAAAAAGCGAACACCAGGATAAAAATAAGCAGGACTGTTTAATATAAACAAGCCTGTGAGTAAAAAAGTTATTTACTGAGTTTCATCAGTCAAACTACTGACGTCATCAGAGTTAAAATGCTAGGTGCCTATATACAGCTGCCTGTCTCTGCGCCCGGCTCCTCGAGCGCGTCATCGGCCTATTAGCTATGTTACTCTGCAATGTGTTAAATTGATTCTCCTCTGGCAGCCTTTTGGTGGATCTGATGATTGTAGCTCCCTCTCCCTGATCCTGCAAAGAACAGCTATTCAGATAGGAACTCCCTGGTGTTGTTACCGTTGGTTTATATTCCTCCTGGAGTTTGAGGACAGTATATTATTGAATATATATTCTCATCCAACAGGGTTAGGACTTTGATAACACTATGTTATATATGTGTGTGTGTGTGTGTGTGTGTGTGTGTGTGTGTGTTTTTATGGGTTTTGAACTAGCAACCATGGGCATGTGCTGAGGTATATATGTGTATATAAAAAAGAAGAAGATGGCAGCTGCAATGGTGTTATCAAAGTCCTAACCCTGTTGGATGAGAAGAAAGAACTTCTATTTCTTTTTTGAATGCCAAATTGTAGTTTGCAAAAGGGATAGTTTCTCATCCCTACCGAGGCCATTCTCTTATGGTGAAAATGTAAAGTTGTATTTTCAAGATTGCCATTTAACAAACTACTTTGAGTAATAAATAGTTTAGGGTGAAAAGCCTAGTTTTCTGAGGAAAATAAAAGGGATACAATTTGTATGGTGCTCCCTATATATATTTGAACAATCAGAAAATCCATTTGTTATTAATTATAAAGAGATCACACCTGAGAAGGCCATTAGTGTAATACTGTCCTACACCAGCTGAATTCCTGGTCCTCCGCTTTCAGATTCTTGGAATGCCAAACACTTCTGTAAATTAAGTTTGTGCCAAACATGAAATGTGATTCCACAAATTTCCCCTAAGGTCCCATCAGTCAAAGTCAGAATTACCCTGCCAAAAGGGGCAGTTACTTCAGATGACAGCTAGAGAGAAATCTTGGACTTCTTTTTTGTCCTTAACTGGGTCAAAAGTAATGGCCCCTAGTTAAAGAAATATATTTCTGAAGTCTTTCTAGGACACAGAACTTTTATAGTTCGCTATGTTTACTGCAGACATGAAGGAAATCTGAAGATGGGGAATTTTTTCAAAAAGTACATAATCTCAAACATGTACCAGGTTACCTTCTTTAATTTTGAGACTATAGCTATAGCTGCTCATTGAGAAACATCAGACTTATGGAATACATTAACGTCCATCAAAATTTACTCTCCTCTTTTTACATAGCATTTTCACTTAGTCTGCTTTCTTTCTTTCTTTCTTTCTTTCTTTCTTTCTTTCTTTCTTTCTTTCTTTCTTTCTTTCTTTCATAAATGAAGCAAAAATATTTTTGAATTAGTTCAAGGCATTTTTTTCTGGTGTTTCCTTTATTTTTTCCACATGCTTTTGTAGGCCATTCACACTTACTATTTTAATGCCAGTGTTCTTTAATCTGTCACTATAACTTTGCTGTAGGGTCAGTCTTTCTTTTATCTTCATTTCATGTGTCCTGTCTTCATGTTCCCTTCTACCTATATTTATAACAAGGTCCATCTTTTTAATGTTTAATATTTTTGCTAGCCGCCTGCTCCTTTTCTAGGAACATACACTTCCAATCTAGTGCTGGAGGTCTATCAATTCAGTCTCTTGTCTCTAAATTACACTTTATAAAGATCAGGAATGATTTCTTGCAATGTTTCAACTGATAACAGAATCAAAGGACAATATCCAGAATCCACTTCCCTTGTAAAATTATTTATAGACGGATGGTGTTGATATGTCTAATTATATCTATTTGCGTCAAATATGTATGAGAATCTTGCTAAGAGTTGCTAAGATTACTGAAACAGTTTTGACCTTAGAAAGAAGAGGAGGGTTCTGTGCATGCAAATCACTTCATATATAAGAAGACTTGGGACCAGCCTCTTAGGTCCTTGAACCAACAGCTTAAAGGTAAGAGGGTGTAAAAGGAATAGGAACTCACCCTAATTCTTCACATCTCAACTCATTTCTGTTGGTTTTGGCACAACTGAACAGAGCTGCCTATGTCACTAGGGGATTAAAATCTACTTCATCCATTTAAGCTACATACTGGACATTTTGTAAAGGAGCTATCATTTTTATTTTGCAGTAACTGGCCAGCTCGAGTCTGCATTTAAATCCATAGTACCACACAAGGTAAGATACCGATTGATTACGTTGCTTGGGACAGCCAGATTCATGATAAATAAATACTAGGGACTGATATGCATGCAATTCAGGGAGGAAAATGCTTCCTTTGGGTTGTGTACTGTGTATACTATGTCATAGATTGCATTGAGGCTGCATTCCATTACAAGTCAAGTAAGGTAGTGACCTCAAAGATACTGGTACCAAACTTTCTAAAGGGTTATCTGAATTTCTAAAAAGCCATTGATCAAATCCACAAAGCACCTCTATGATGGAGGTCCAAAGTCTGGATCTTGATAAGATTTAACAGGCGGATGCATAAAATCATTTGAAGGATATGGAATGTACAAAAGATTTTGACATGAAATTTCCCTTAAGATCCTATTAGTGCTGAAAATTAACTATGGTGAGCAATAACATCTCAAGAGGAAACACAGAATTGCTTTAAAGTGTTTTCCAGTGTTGGACTACTATTGACCCACCAGATGGAAGTAATAGTGCAATAATAATAATTCAAATATGTTTCAAATTCCAATAGTTCAGACATTCTACTTTAGCCAAGCAGGCTGCAACACCCAAATTTAAGTGAACTTCCAGAGACAGAAACTTAAGTCTATTGAATTGGACTTTAATAAATTTCAAAGTCCAATTGTTTAGGCATAACACCAATGGAAAACAGTAAATAATTTAATAATAATCTAAATATGGAGACTAATAAAATAAAATAAACTTTTGTAACAATTAGAACATTTCATTTTTTTTAAAAAAAAATAAAACTCTGTCCAAATGAGCATTGTCAAGATAGATTATAGTATGCTTATTTCTTAAATTTAATATCTCTGTTTTAATACGTTTCCATATTTTTCTTACCTAAATGTTTCAAGTGTATATTTATTTGATTAATTTATATTCTGTCTTTCAATTATCTTGGCAATTCAAAATTACAAGCAAAATTTACATTCATCAAATAATTTGTTGGATGAATTCTAGCTGCTCTTTCAGCACCAGTGGTTTACCTAATCCAATGTCATCGATAATGGAACCTATCTCATGGTCATGAAAAGATTTATGATATTAAATTCAATATTTGTATAAACAGTAAAATCTTCTACTTCCATATAATAAGATGCCTTGGTTCACATCAAAGGAAGAACAGATACAAATTCCATGTTGTGAAAAATGTCCACAAGGAAAGTTAATAAGGATTTCCACATTTTCATGAATTGGTTTGTGGGTTTCTTTTCTTTAGTTTTCTTCCTTGTTGAACTGCACAACATAAATCGCAGCTATGTCTTCAGACGCTGAAATGGCAGCATTTGGGCCAGCTGCCCCTTTTCTTCGAAAGCCAGAAAAGGAAAGAATTGAGGCCCAAAATAAGCCCTTTGATGCCAAGAATTCAGTTTTTGTGGTGGATCCTAAGGTCGCTTATGTCAAAGGCACTGTCCAGAGCAGGGAAGGAGGGAAAGCTACCGTCAAGACTGAAGGTGGGGAAGTAAGTAAAATATCTACATCTGTTTGTTTTTTTGACTAATTGTTATAGTTTCTCAACTCTTCTAAGCAAACCCTCATCAACATCCAGAAAGGAAATTATACAGTTCAGTGTTTAATTCCTTCAAAACACTTCCATTTCGGATGGGTTCATCTTGAGTTCTGGCCCACAGCCAGGGCCCTAAAGCAAAGTCTGAACCTCAGGGGGAATTAAGTTCCACAGGACAGGCACTGTGACAAAAGGTCCCACTAGATGACATTGTTTCATAGAAAGGACCCAAAGCACATTCATTGTGCAAGATCTTGTGGGTTGAACAGAGGCAATAAAGTACAATTACCACAGTTTCCTTCTTTCCATTTTCTAAGTTGATATAGATAGGTCTGTTCTTTTCTTCCTAGACTGTAACTGTGAAAGATGATCAGATCTTTTCCATGAATCCTCCCAAATATGACAAAATTGAGGACATGGTCATGATGACTCATCTCCATGAACCTGCTGTCCTGTATAATCTCAAAGAGCGTTATGCAGCCTGGATGATCTACGTAAGCATATTCTGTGGTGGTAGTTTTCTATCCTTTTATGTTGGGACTAGTTTTAAGATGTCCTAAGAATCCTTTATCTCAGAGGTCCCCAACCTTTTGGGTACCAGGGACCGGTTCCATGGAGAAAGGTTTTTCCATGGACCAGAGAATGTGTAGTTTTGTGTGCTGCCTGCATCCCAAGGATGGGCTTTGCTTATTTGTGTGGACCAGTTGCTGGCATGCCACGGCCCGGTACCAGTCCACAGACCGGGGATTAAGGACCCCTGATTTATCTCCTTACATCAAATAACTTATGTTAAGGTCTCCTGTTTACTGTTAATTAATTCATTAGTAAACCTGCTCTTTAAATTCAAAGTAACCACAGTGCTTGTTTCTAAATTATGTCTTCTTTTCCTGATGTTTCAAGGAAACAGATGTTATATATTTATATATTTATTTATGTTATAGATTTTTAAATAAATATTTTATTGAAGACACTTTTGAAGAAATTGTCAGCAAAAGTTAAAGTAGATTAAGCAAATTATATTTTACTTTTTGCAGACTTACTCAGGTCTCTTCTGTGTCACTGTTAATCCCTACAAGTGGCTTCCAGTGTACAATCCAGAAGTGGTAACTGCCTACAGAGGCAAAAAGCGTCAAGAGGCTCCTCCTCACATCTTCTCCATCTCTGATAATGCATATCAGTTCATGTTAACTGGTGAGTAAATGAGTAGTTTAGAAAGAAGGAGCATATTTTTATGAATACGTCAGTGGCCTTCTTATACAATGTAATTTTTAAGTCAGACGCTTAATATGCTTAATCATTTGGAGTTATACAAATTAATCATTTCTTAATAGTGATTATTTTCTTTCAGCTTAATTGCTTCCTTTTTTTAAGAGAAAGAAATATAAAATACATTGTGGAAAAAAAGAAAAAAGATAAACAATACTGAATGTGTATGCCAATGAAAACAGGATGGCTTAAATTTCTCCTCTGAAGCTAAGAGCAAATTTTAGACTTGGATTCTGTTTCCTGCTTTACCATTAGTTTGTGCAACAATTTTTTTTCCTAAGGTATTTCAATTTCTGAAAACCTTAAAGATGAAGCTGAGACTTGATGTTCCTGCCAGATCTCTGAACATATGCAGCTTTTATATGTCCAGTTCTTAATTTTTTCCCAGCATCAGTTAAATACCCTTGGGGTACAGACTGACAAGATGCTAATGCTGAATTAATTTTAACAAACTTTTTGCTTTTACTGTGGCATTCTGTTTTTTAAAATTACAGTCAGTTTTATTAATTTGTGGTTTATTATATTTCATGATTTCAAAAGATTAATTGATTCAATCATTTGCATACAGGGATAATTCTTGAATATAATAATTCTTGAATATAATATACGCAAAGTGTAATATTCACATGCAGGGCTTTTTTTTCTCATAGAATGCCCAGAATGGAGTTCCGGCACCTTTTTTGGATGGAACCTTGTAGGGTAGGCAAGGCGGGTTGTATGATATGTACAAAAAAAGCACTGTTCACACGTGATATTCTTTGTACATGTACGCGGAATTATGTACAAGAAAACTCATGAAACTGCCACTTTATAGAGAATAATAAAGCCTATGGTTTATTTCTATTCTATTTCTCTATAACTGCAGAGAAAAAGGAATGCTTTATAGAAATTCCCCAACTTGGCTGATTAGGAAATATTCCATCTGTACAGTTAACTTTCATTCATGACATTTTTCATTGCGTAATATCCACATATTTTATCATCATTGCACATTTATAATATTCAACAAATAGATGTTTGATTTTTCCAGGCTATTTTTTCTTTAGGTGATGCAGTGCTTAAGTGGACAGTTTTAATGTCACATGAACTCCCACTCAATTCATGGAAGTTCACAGGGAACTATAATGATTTTTTTATGGTTCTTTCCAGATCGTGAGAATCAGTCCGTCCTGATCACGTAAGTTCATTTTCTTACTAAGCTCTGTATTTGCATTATGGCACTCCAAATTGTTAAACAATTTCTTAGGATACTTGTAGACTTCCAGAGCATAGAGCTTGATCTTGGTTGCCTGCTCTTACAAATATCTTGTTTTATGCTTTTACTGTTATACCAGTAAATATACAACATATTTCTATAGATAAACCTCATAAGTGTCAAAAGGGTGGCCATGTCACATGGGTTATATATTCCTTTGATCTCCTAGCTTTCTTACTCTTCAGTTATGGGAGCTCAAATTTCAGTAGTGGAGAGGATGAACTGCATCTTTACACTTTGTTTACCCCTTTGGTCAACAGTGGAGAATCTGGTGCTGGAAAGACTGTGAACACAAAACGTGTAATCCAGTACTTTGCAACAGTTGCAGCTACTACTGACAAGAAAAAGGAAGAAACAGCCCAACCAGGCAAAATACAGGTAGCTTGTCTGCCAGAAAAGAATGACCTGAGATTACATGACATTTTTGAAAGATGGATGATACAGAATCTGACAGTAATACTATTTTTCAGGGCACCCTTGAAGATCAAATCATTAGTGCCAACCCCTTACTGGAGGCTTTTGGAAATGCTAAAACCGTCAGGAATGACAATTCCTCCCGTTTTGTAAGTTTCATGTTGAATCTTGGCATTATGTAGAAATACACAGAAGATGCAACCTTCAATTTTTGATAATATCCCTTTTCTTCTTCAAAGGGCAAATTCATTAGAATCCATTTTGGTGCCACAGGCAAGCTGGCTTCTGCTGACATTGAGACATGTAAGAGATTGTGCTTGCATGTAAAAGGTTTTTACCACCCCATCTCTTTTTTTCCTCTTCTCTTCCCCTCTTTTTTTCTCACATTCTTTATTGCTTGCTTGTTTCTTCTTTCTTGCCAGATCTACTGGAGAAGTCCAGGGTTACCTTCCAGCTCAAGGCTGAAAGGAGCTACCATATCTTTTATCAGATCATGTCCAACCAGAAGCCAGAACTGATCGGTAAAAAGCATCTTTTACTCTTCCTGTGACAATATGCTACCTTTGACCTTATTGTTGCCATAAATTATTTCTGTGTTGAATAAAGCAAGTTTTATTTTTCATTCAGAGATGCTCCTGATCAGCACGAACCCGTATGACTTTCAGTTTGTAAGCCAAGGAGAAATCTCTGTCGCCAGCATAAATGATCAAGAAGAGCTGATGGCTACAGATGTAAATATAAATATTTAAAAATCTATTTGTGTACTCTAGGCTGAAGTAATATGAAGAATAGTTACTTATCTTCATTCAATTGCCAGAGTGCCATTGATATCCTGGGATTCAATGCTGAGGAAAAGACAGCCATTTACAAGCTGACGGGAGCCGTCATGCACTACGGGAACATGAAGTTCAAGCAGAAGCAGAGAGAGGAACAGGCTGAACCTGACGGCACGGAAGGTATTTTCACAGTTGGTGATGGAATTATCTGCCCAAACTAAATCAAACAAAAAACCTCTCTTGAAGTTCAGCTGTTTTAATTTGAAGTTTAATGCATAAGAATGTGTTCCTAAAGCTGTGAAGGAAGCTATATTTTGAGCAGTGTATATTTGTGTTGTTAGTCATTTAAGTGAAACATCCTTTTGCATCTCTAATAACTTCATAGGGGATGATCAGACAACTTGAAAGAAGATAAATAAACTTCATAGCTACATTAAAGCTAGGGAATTTCTTCTCTAGACTGCCCCACCCCACCCATCTTTCTGATATTAAGATGACAGATACATAGTCGATAATGAATTTGTAAATGACAGCTCTCTAATTATGCAGAAAAGACTGAATGTGTTAACTGGTATTTTGTGCAGTACTTACATGTAATACTTATGTTTAGAAATAAACATTGCAAATAGACCTGGGTACACCTTGTAGGAAATTAATCTGGCCTGACTTCAGCACTGCGGAGATAATAAGTTAGGATTTGAAAATAACACTTTCTTCCATTGTCCTATGCATATAAAGTAAATATTGTTTGTTTTTATGACACACCAATATATACAGGTAATCCTTACTTACTGACCAGAACTGACAACTTTGATGTGGTTATAAAATGAAAAATCAGTGACTGTGCCTGACTTACAGTAACAATGGCAGTTTATCAATTTTTGACTCTTGTTGTTAAGCAAATCACTGCAGGTCACTAAGCATGATGATTTGTGACTGGGACTTGTGATTTTCTGCCAACTTCCCTATTGACTTTGCTTTTTGGAAGCTGGCTATGAAGATCACAAATGTTAACCATATGACTGTGTGATGCTGTGACCATTGTAAATCCATGCTGTTTAGCAAGTACCTGCATCATGAACACAGAGGTGCTGTGATGGCCACAAATTTGAGGATTGGTCACAAGTTTTCTTATTCAGCACTGTCATAACCTTGGATGGTCGCTGAACAAATGGTTGGTAAGCAAGGACTACCTGTACTATAATATCTAATTTGAAATTAAACAAGCAATAATTGATGTCCAAATGTTGTCACTTAGCAATTGTCTTCATTTAATCTTAGAAAATTATTTTATGTTCAGAGAGTTATAACTATTTCTTCCCTCCTGGACACAGAAAAATTCAGCAAGACCTTAACAAAAGATGGTCTACTTTTTGTGTACTTATTTCTTGTAAAGTGTGTTATTTATTTATTTACCAAATTTTAAAGCTGTACATCTCCTCACAGAGCAGTCAGAAGAGTGTACAAATAAATATTCAAAACATAAAAACAGTATATAAAATTTAAAAGAGGATTGTTAAATATTAATTAAAAGGTGGGGAGAGGGATTTCATGGTGCTAATAAACTCCATGGCTGCATGCCCCTCTCTGCACCCTGAGCAAGCCTGTTGAGACATGTTTTTATGCCTTTCTTGAAGGCCAGGAGAGGCTAGGCCTGCCCATCTTTATATATATATATATATAAATTCAAAATTTTGTGGCCGACAAAGAGTTAGTGGCTTAAAAACATGCTCCTAGATTGGAGCGAAACGCAGACAGACTGATTTATATTTGGTAGACTGGGTGCTTCACCCAACAGATAATATATACTATATATATATATACATATACATATAGGCAGGTCTTGGTGTATTCAGGTCTTTTCCTGTGTAAGATTGAGAGTATCTTGCTGATGTTTCGATGAGGTCCTACTCGTCATCTTCAGGCTGGGGTCTTCGGCTTTGTGCTTGTGCGAGCAAAGTGTGATCGGAGCTGCCGTCTCTCTATATATATTGGTGGCGGTGTGTGGAGTGCTGGCTTAGTTGCTGTAGGTGGATTGGTTGGCTGTGTTGGAGTTATTGTTTGTGGATTGTTTGGCTGTTTCATAACATCCTGAGTAGTTGAGGTGCTGGCTGTGTGCCCATTAGTTTTTTGTGTTATAATGACCTGGATAATGGGTTGTGTGATGACATCCTGATATCTAGTGTAGTGATATCCTGAGTTCTGTGCTGCACCATCCTGGGTGGTTGGCTGTGTTGTAACATTCTGAGCTTTGGCTTCTGGATGGTGGCTGCATTTCATCTGAGGGATGGGTTTGGGCCTGGTGAGGGTGAATGGTGGTGGCGTACTGTGTTGTTCTGAGTCCGGTGTCAGTTTTTGTGGCTAGGACTCATTTGTTGATTAGGGCTAGTTTCTAGATGTCTGGTAGACGGGAGGTATTGTCACGTTTATTCATGTTGTGGGGGTGTTTTTCTATTTCAATGCTTCCATAATTATTCTCTTATTGTGGTGTTCAGTTTTGGAGATTAGTTTGGTTTCTTCAAAATCAATTTCATATCCTGTAGCTTTAAGGTGCTGGAAGAGGGAGGAAGTTTTTTCTTCTTTTCTAACTGCGTTCTTGTGTTCTGCGATGCTTGCATTTATTCTCCTATTAGTTTGTCCAATGTATGTGGCTGGGCAGATTTTGCATGGTATTTCATAGACTTCTTGGTTTTCTAGCTGGACTGTGTCTTTGGGGTTTCTTAAGATGTTGGCTATTTTTTGGTCGGTGCCGAAAGCTGTCTTGATATTGTGTTTGTGGAGAATTTTGCTGATTTTATCTGTGCTGCCTTTGATATAGGGGAGGAGGGCAATGTCGTTGTAGTGTTCTATGTCTCGGTTCTTGGGGGGTGTTTTCCTTTGGATTAGGTTGGTAATAGTATTTCTTTGGAATCCATTGGAGATTAATACATTTGTGAGAGTGTGTAATTCAGTTTTCAGGTGGTCTTTGTCGGCTAGGCATTTGGTTCTGGATATAAACACCCCCACAACATGAATAAACGTGACGATACCTCCCACCTACCAGACATCTGGAAACTAGCCCTAATCAACAAATGAGTCCTAGCCACGAAAACTGTCACCGGACCCAGAACAACACAGTATGCCACCACCATTCACCCTCACTGGACCCAAACCCAAGCCCAAACTCATCCCTCAGACAAAATGCAATCACCATCCAGAAGCCAAACCATGACGACATTACCAGCTGCTGCACCTCCCTCTGACCCCCACACAAAGCAAACGGACACACGCCATGAACACAGAGCTAGACCGCAAACTTAGAGCCAAACCAAAGCCCGGTATGTTACTTCACAACCTTCAGTCCTGGACATCACATCACAGAACTCAGGAGACTACAACACAGCCAACCACCCAGGATGGTGCAACACAGAACTCAGGATATCACTACACTAGATCTCAGGAGGTCATCACACAGCCCATTACCCAGGTCATTACAAAACAAAAGACTAATGGGCACACAGCCAGCACCTCAGCTACTCAGGATGTTATGAAACAGCCAAACAATCCGCAAACAATAACTCCAACACAGCCAACCAACCCACCTACAGCAACTAAGCCAGCACTCCACACACACACACCAATATTTATAGAGAGATGGCAGCTCCGATCACACTTTGCTCGCACAAGCACGAAGCCGAAGACACCAGCCTGAAGATGACGAGTGAAACCTCATCGAAATGTCACCAAGATACTCTCAATCTTACACGGGAAAAGACCCGAATACGCCAAGACTTGCATATATACATATACGAAAACAAATATATATACAACAATATATGAACAGTGTTTGTTTGCACATAACTTTTTCAATATACGGTAGAGAGCATAAAATTTGCTTGCAAATCTTTCCTCTTATTTTTGTGCTCAGTTGCGGATAAGGCTGCCTATCTCATGAACCTCAACTCAGCAGATTTGCTGAAAGCTCTGTGCTATCCCCGAGTCAAAGTTGGCAATGAATTTGTCACCAAAGGTCAAACTGTTCAGCAGGTAAGGATTAGCAAGAAAAAGGATTCATAGACAATGATTCACTGGCCCAATTGTATGCTGATATAGTCCCTTTTGTTCTATACAGGTGTACAATAGCGTTGGTGCTTTGGCTAAGTCTGTTTTTGAGAAGATGTTTCTATGGATGGTTATTCGAATCAACCAGCAGTTGGACACGAAACAAGCTAGACAGCATTTCATAGGAGTGTTGGACATTGCTGGATTTGAGATCTTTGATGTAAGGAAACTGGGCCTTGATGGCATAGTGTTGGAGAGTAGAGATGTGATGTTTATATTGTAAAATATTCAAGCGGTTAATGAATGAAGTACAATGAAACAATTTTCTGAATGCAAAGGCACTTAAGCAGACAAATAATTTCTGAGTTGTTGATTGGAAGGATGATTTAAATAGAAATATCTGGCACAGAGAAGAAACTGTAGAAAATTTTGGCAGGAAGAGTGTGGATCATAAATTCAAGTCAGCTATGGCAAAGGTATAGTATTTCAAAATACTGAAGGTAGAGATGTAAGAGTATATTGGGAATAATGGATTTAATAGTGAGGAATATTATGAGCAGAACTGATTCAAGAAGAAGCTTAGATATTTGTACATTCACACAAACCTTAAATATTTAAGAAAGCCTAGAGAAAGGAACACAGGTAAAGGTAATTGTTATTTTCAAAATAACAGTTTGGGGAAGCTCTGCAATGTACATGACCAAGAAAGAAAGTAATTTAATTAGCAGTTCTATATGCAAAAGAGAAAATAAACCTATAGCAATTTTATTAAGTCAAAATTTAGTATCATTCTGTTTATAGTATCTACAATTATCCTTCAGGATTTATGGGTGATGGGTTTAATGCAGAAACTTAGAATTTTTGTTATAACTCAGAATTTTTTTATACTGGTATTATATAGACAAACAGATGAAAAATACTTTACAATTAAATATTTGGACACCAACATTATCCAATACATTGTGTGATTTTGAAACAAATTCTTCCTTTTTTTCTCTCCCAAGTACAACAGCTTGGAGCAGCTCTGCATCAACTTCACCAATGAGAAACTGCAACAGTTTTTCAACCATCATATGTTTGTCCTGGAGCAAGAAGAGTACAAGAAAGAAGGAATTGAATGGGAGTTCATTGACTTTGGGATGGACCTGGCTGCCTGCATCGAACTCATAGAAAAGGTCTTTTAAAAAAATAAAGATTATATGTTTTCTAAACCTGAAATAGAACACACATCTGTAAAATTAATGAATGGTTAATTCCATCTTGCTATGGTAACAATTCCTTAATGCTGAGTATGAAAAGTTTAATTTCTGTTACAATGAAGAGTATTTTTTGCAGTGATCTATCTGCCTTGTTCTCTCCAGCCCATGGGCATTTTCTCCATCCTGGAAGAAGAGTGCATGTTCCCTAAGGCAACAGACACTTCTTTCAAGAACAAGCTCTATGACCAGCACCTTGGCAAATGCAAGAACTTTGAAAAGCCTAAGCCTGGGAAAGGTAAAGCAGAAGCTCATTTCTCCCTTGTGCACTATGCTGGCATTGTGGACTACAACATTACCGGCTGGCTGGAAAAAAACAAGGACCCATTGAATGAAAGTGTCATTCAGCTGTACCAGAAATCATCCATGAAGACCTTAGCGTTACTCTTTGCTGATCGCCCTGCAGATGCCGGTAAGTACTTATCCAAAGAGCATACCTTTCAAGTCTAAATAAATAAACATGCTGTATTTTGTCAACAACATCTTAATTGCATAATATATATTTACATTTTCTTCCTTAGAGGGTGGCAGTAAGAAAGCTGGAAAGAAGAAGGGGTCTTCTTTCCAGACTGTCTCTGCTCTGTTTAGGGTAAGGACAATTTTATTACTTGCACAATCTGATAAAAACTTATTTTAAATAATTTTTAAAAAAATTATTCCTGAGTTCCTTCCTCTGAAAGAATGATTCAGAGATCCAAAACTACACAGTATCAAAGCATGAAAAGGGATAGTCAATATTGCTTGATTTTGTTTCAAATTTTCCCTTTCATCATTCCCTCAAATCATGGAGTCCCATATGATTGTTAAGATGTTGAACTATAGAAAGAACCAGGTTCCAATTCATTGGTGGATTGAAGCTGGTCTCTAGTTTCTCAACCTAATCTACTTCATAGGGATTATTATGGTGATCAAACCTGAGGCAAAACTGCTATGAACCTAGATAAGCTGTAGAAGAAAGATGGCATCGAAGAATAGAATAGAATAGAATAGAATAGAATAGAATAGAATAGAATAGAATAGAATAGAATAGAATAGAATAGAATAGAGCTGGAAAGGACCTTGGAGGTCTTCTAGTCCAGTCCCCTGCTCAAGCAGGAAAACCTATACCATTTCAGACAGGTGACTGTCTAGTCTCTTCTTAAAAACCTCCAGTGATGGAGCGCCCATGATTTCTGAAACCAAGCTGTTCCACTGGTTAATTGTCCTCACTGTTAGGAAGTTTCTCATTAATTCCAGGTTGCTTCTCTCTTTGATCAGTTTCCAACCATTGTTTCTTGTCCTTCCCTCTGGTGCTTTGGTGAATAATGTGACCCCTTCTTCTTTATGGCAGCCCCTGAAATACTGGAATACTGCTATCATGTCTCCCCTATTTCTTCTTTTCTTTAGACTAGCCAAACCCAAGTCCTAAAGCTGTTCTTCATATGTTTTAGTCTCCAGGCCTTTGATCATCTTAGTTGCTCTTCTCTGAAATAGAAATCTAATAGATCATTTAAAGTTGGCTCTTTGGGATTGGGAGTCATGAGATCTACTTCAGATGTCACAAATATTTCTGATCCTACAGGAGAATTTAAACAAGCTGATGAGCAATCTGAAGAGCACTCACCCTCACTTTGTGCGGTGCCTCATCCCCAATGAAACTAAAACTCCTGGTAAGCATTAGATAGTTCAATTATGCATGAAGCAGCATTAGTATATTTGAGTTCAATTCTATAGTGCCAATACATCCAACATTGTTTAAGGTGCCATGGAACACGAGCTTGTCTTGCACCAATTGAGATGTAATGGAGTGCTGGAAGGCATCAGAATTTGCAGAAAGGGATTCCCTAGCAGGCTCATTTATGGTGACTTTAAACAGAGGTCAGTCTGCTAAATGTTAGCCTATATTTTGTGCCTCCCATATTTGTAACTCTCATTTTCCTTGAAGCTAGAATCTTTTAATGTTTTTAAAAATATAAACTAGGCTTCTTCCAACAGATATAGAATATTAAATGCAAGTGCTATCCCAGAGGGACAATTCATTGACAGCAAGAAGGCTTCTGAGAAACTTCTTGGATCTATTGATGTGGACCATACTCAATATAAGTTTGGTCACACCAAGGTAAAATTACTGTCTGTCCTCAAAAGTCTGAAAATTGGATTTATGTGAAAAGACCACAACTTTGCATTTTCTTCCTCTTCAAGGTGTTCTTCAAAGCTGGCCTTCTTGGTCTTCTAGAAGAAATGAGAGATGACAAGTTGGCTCAGCTTATTACACGCACTCAAGCTATGTGCCGTGGCTATCTGATGAGAAAAGAGTTTACGAAAATGATGGAAAGGAGGTAGAGTTTTTCTATAATAAGGCTCACAGTGACATTACTTTGAAGAGGCTATAGTACATGTGCACAACATGACAATATATCACAAATGCATCAGCACTATCTCAAGCTGATAGTAGAATCATGCTTAAAATTTTCTTTGCCCTCCTTCCAGAGAATCCATCTTTAGTATTCAGTACAATGTTCGTTCGTTCATGAATGTGAAGCACTGGCCTTGGATGAAATTGTACTTCAAGATCAAGCCCCTGCTGAAGAGCGCGGAGTCAGAGAAGGAAATGGCCAACATGAAGGAAGAATTTGAAAAAACAAAGGAAGACCTTGTGAAATCAGAAGCTAAGCGGAAGGAATTGGAAGAAAAAATGGTGGCCCTGATGCAGGAAAAAAATGACTTGCAGCTCCAAGTCCAATCTGTAAGAATGTTGATGATATTAGAACCTTTTGTACTAATAATCTTATTCTGAGGTCTGTTTGTACAGATTACCTATGAGACAAAACTGCAGAAAATTATTCAGTTATTTTTATACAGAATTTAGCTAATGGATATTAAGCTACAAATAGAAACTAAGAAGAAAGCATTATTTTTTTTAAAAAAAAAGTTTTAAAAACTTTTGCCTCACCCTTCTTTTTGGTTTCATTGTTCTCTCCATTGCTTCTTAATAATGCCTCCTGCTTCCATACATATCTTCCTTCCTCTCCTCTCCAGCCATATTTCAAGACTTTTCTCATGTTCCAGCTTCATCATGTTCATTCATGATCTGCTTTTGCTCACCTGCACCATTCCATTTTGTGAATAGTTTTGTTAGTAAGGGTCAAAGCAATAATAAGCAGAACATATCTGAAACCTGTACAGATATCCATATTTTATTACTTCCTACTATATCTCCTAGCACCCAGTTAGTTAAACATAAAAGATTAAATGAGGCACTGCTTGGAAAACTGAATCAACCATTTTTTTTTTGTAGTGTCCTGGATATGTCTAAAATGATAGCCTTTTATTATATTTGTACAGGAGATGAAAATCTGAACTTTCATCCCACAATGATTTAGTCAGGAGAGTTGATTTCAGAAAGAAAGTAGGAATCATGTAGATAGTTTTTCAATAAGGGATTCCAAGCCTATAAACATTATAAAACCCAAAGAGAGCTGAAGCCAAGAATGTATACTGGGGTTATTCATTTGAAATACTCACAGTTTTTTTAATTTAAAAAATGTGTATTCACTTATATAACAACAAGCTAGTATTAGTTACAGGGCATGTTCCTTGTCAGTAGGAACATATATGTCATGATTTAGAACTCTTGCTTTAATCATTAAGGAAATGAAAAGACCAAATATTTTTACTAACCCTTTTTTTTTGGTATTTACAGGAATCTGATGGCTTGGCGGATGCTGAGGAGAGATGTGACCAGCTAATCAAAACCAAAATCCAGCTGGAAGCTAAAATTAAGGAGCTGACTGAGCGGGCTGAAGATGAAGAAGAAATGAATGCTGAGTTGACAGCCAAGAAGAGGAAACTGGAGGACGAATGCTCAGAACTGAAGAAAGACATTGATGATCTTGAGCTGACACTGGCCAAGGTGGAAAAGGAGAAGCATGCTACAGAAAACAAGGTACTGGCCAAAAATATACCAAAATTAAATGGCTACCTACTGTTGCCATTTCAGAATACATAGAGCATCTTAACCATGTCTGTTCAACTTCTAAAGGTGAAAAACCTTACTGAAGAGATGGCGGTCTTGGACGAGTCCATTGCCAAATTGACCAAGGAGAAGAAAGCCCTGCAAGAGGCCCATCAACAGACCTTGGATGATCTGCAGGCAGAGGAAGACAAAGTGAACACTCTGACCAAAGCAAAGACCAAGCTGGAGCAGCAGGTGGATGACGTAAGTACCCTATCATCTCCGGAGAAGAATTGGGCTGAGGTGGAGGTACTGCTGTGATGGGACAATCACTCTGGTTTCTTTGTGTTCAGCTTGAAGGGTCTCTGGAGCAAGAAAAGAAGCTTCGCATGGACCTTGAAAGAGCTAAGAGGAAGCTAGAAGGGGATTTGAAGCTAGCTCAGGAAACTACAATGGATTTGGAAAATGATAAGCAGCAGCTGGATGAAAAACTGAAGAAGTAAGTAGTAATGCCTATTTTGATGGACTTTTGTGCTAAATGGAGTTTTCTGATTTAGGGGCTAACTATTATATTTTGTTATAAAAAGGAAAGACTTTGAAGTCAGTCAACTCCAGAGTAGGATTGAAGATGAGCAGGCCCTGGGCTCCCAGCTTCAGAAGAAGATCAAGGAGCTGCAGGTCTGTCAAATAATCTTCATGAAGGGAGAATTAAGCTCTCTGGGTGCCAGTTTCAGGGTTCATGGTTGCCTCTCTTTTTCTAGGCTCGTATTGAGGAACTGGAAGAGGAGATTGAGGCAGAACGGGCATCTCGCGCCAAAGCAGAGAAACAGCGGGCTGATCTCTCCAGGGAACTTGAAGAGATCAGTGAGCGTCTGGAAGAAGCTGGTGGAGCAACTTCAGCTCAGATTGAGATGAACAAGAAACGTGAGGCAGAATTTCAGAAAATGCGTCGGGACCTTGAAGAGGCCACATTGCAGCATGAAGCCACGGCTGCTGCCCTCCGCAAGAAGCACGCAGACAGTGCAGCTGAACTTGGGGAACAAATTGATAACCTGCAGCGAGTGAAGCAGAAGCTGGAGAAGGAGAAAAGTGAACTGAAGATGGAAACTGATGATCTTGCAAGCAATATGGAATCTGTCTCTAAAACCAAGGTATAGATATTTTCCTATATTAGAGAAAAAAATGTAAGAATTATTGTATCCTCTTGCAAGTGTGGCATCTCTAAATACAGAGTATTCCATAAAAAGGGGTATATATTGAGAAGCAGCATACTCATGCATCTCCATACCTGACCACATCCAAGGGTGTCACTCTTAGCAGCTGTTTTACAAGTAATGCATTGGCTTCTGAGTAAAATTCAAAGTGTGAGTTGCAACCCATAAAGCCTATTATGACTTGGCACCTACATCTTTGAAGGATGGCCTATCCTGCTTAGAAAAAAATGGTGATTTTTATGTGGTATATGCAATTCTCACCCATCAGCATATGAATTGCTACATTCTATGCTACCTACTGTACATAGTGCAGTTCCACATTACCTTCCAGATTCGCAGATAAAGTTCTCATTTATTAGTTTGCAAAATATTTCAGTATATTTCCATTTGCTGATTTCAGTCAACTCTTGAGAAATTAGCCCGGTCCTTGGAAGATCAGCTGAGTGAGATTAAAGCAAAGGCAGAAGAGCAACAGCGTACAATTAATGACCTTTCTACTCAGAAAGCTCGCTTGCAGACAGAAGCAGGTAAGAAGAAAGGGTGAACTCTTTTAGGAATGATTTATTCTACATGCCACTGATCGTATTTGAGTTTGCCTGTAACTGCTCAGAAGAACCATATCTTTGCAACTAATGCTAACATCCAAGGAATACAGCATTGGCTAGTGAAATTTGAAATATAATATGTTTCACAACTTCATCTGTGATGAAAAATTCTACTAACATCAGAGATATCTCAGAAATTATCTGGGAAATACAAGATGTCACCCTCCCCCCAATTTGTATTTCAGGTGACAAGTGTGTCATTTAGTAAGATATTATAAATAACCTAAAACATAACTAATATCAAAATGTCATGTATTTAACATTGTTCAATTGTTCCTATTCATCAATAGTTTCTTTAACAGTTAGCTCAGTCATGTCAACTGCCTCCCTTCTGTTTTCTGCTTTTCAGGTGAACTTGCCCGCCAAGTGGAAGAAAAAGACTCTCTCATTTCCCAATTCTCAAGAGGCAAGCAAGGCTTCACCCAGCAGATTGAAGAATTGAAGAGGCAACTTGAAGAGGAAATAAAGGTGTGTATTAGGTCAAGATCTACAGATTAGAAATATGCCCTATTCGCATCCTTCAGCAGCTTCCAACGCCTTGATAAAGGTGCTCTTTTTCTATTTCTCTGTTACATACCAGAATTGCTAGTAATAGGTGCAACCCCATATTTTAAAAAGTGAACAATTGAAAGAGTTACATTCTAAAAGCTAAAAAACAAAAAATAATCCTGAAAAGAAAAGTGGTACAGGTGGGAGCTGTTAATAATGCCACCATTAGATTTTGGAAAAGCTTTTAAGTTATCTTCATATCTCTAGGCTAAAAATGCACTGGCTCATGGTTTGCAATCAGCTCGTCATGATTGTGATTTACTCCGGGAACAATTTGAGGAAGAGCAGGAAGCCAAAGCTGAGCTACAGCGTGCCATGTCCAAAGCCAACAGCGAAGTTGCCCAGTGGAGAACCAAATATGAGACTGATGCAATTCAGCGCACTGAAGAGTTAGAGGAGGCCAAGTACGTGGAGTAGTTTTGTAGTAAAAATAAATTACAAGGACAAATGAGCTACAATTACCATATGAGAAAGTAATTTTAGCCATATCTCTGAGAGTGGATTACATTGCGCAGGCAACATAAGCTATTTTCTCTCTACAGAGGAGCCTCAGCTTGTAGCAAAAAGAAAACAAGAAGTGACACTCCAGTATTTTTGCAGATATTCTCTTAGCTTAAATTGCAACAATGCAAGAAAAAATAATGGCTGAGACTGCAGGATTGTTGTAAACCACTCAAAATCTTGGAAAATAACTAATCCAAATAATCCTTCTTACGGAAAGAAGTCATTTGTATCTCTCATTTCCCATTTTTTCAAGCATTGTATTTAAACAAGAAAAACTATCTGTAGAGAAAGCAAATCTCTGTAAAATGTTTTATGCAATAATTTCATGACCTTTTTGTAAATTAAAATAGTTATTCATTGCAAAAATCCATATAAATATAATTTACTTTTTGAAAATTTAATAAGAAATCCAAATCCAAGTTTTATGCTGATTATCTATTTAGAACAAAATGTCTTTAGTTTTAATTTGTTCCTATAATTAAAGTTTAAACAGCATATAATTTGGTATTTGTATCTGGTGAGGGATTTCTGTGAGGATTCATGAGACATCAAATGAGAATATGGAAGTATAAATGATAATCACAATTATCTTATATCTTATTAAAACAATACATTTCATGGAAACAGCTCAAATATTTTATAATTTGCTATCAATCATTGGGAATTCAAATGTTGCATATCTGCATAAGATACTTAAGTCTGAAATAATGTTAACAATAATACAATATAAAAAATAAAAAATAATCTTAATTATTTAAACTATTTTAAAGTTCGCCATTCAGTAATAACCATTCTCCTTTTCAAAAGTTTTTCAATCTGTCCTGCATGACAAATTAGTGCTTCATAAGATGATTTGCATACTACAGAATTGATTTGCAAAACTCTTAAAAAATTAGAAAATGAAATAGTTTCCATGCTGATAATAGAGAAGTTGTGTCTTCTTTGTACATATCATGTGACTGCGAACTTTTCTTCCTCTCATATTTTCTAAGCAAATTCATTACTAATATTTGATCTTTAATTGCTCCAGGAAAAAGCTTGCTCAGCGTCTGCAGGAAGCTGAGGAACATGTAGAAGCTGTGAATTCCAAATGTGCTTCCCTGGAGAAGACCAAGCAGAGGTTGCAGAATGAAGTGGAGGACCTGATGATTGATGTGGAAAGGTCCAATGCAGCTTGTGCAGCTCTAGATAAGAAGCAGAAGAACTTTGATAAGGTATTTTGCTCCTGATGATTTAAAAAGAACACTTTGCACCAAGACGTTGGGCCAATTAAATTTATTATTTTATTTCTTTATCAAATTTGTATGACACTGATGACCCATTGACCCTTTACAGATTCTGGCAGACTGGAAACAGAAATTTGAGGAAGCTCAGTCTGAACTGGAAGCTTCCCAGAAAGAATCTCGATCGCTGAGCACAGAACTCTTCAAGATGAAGAACTCGTATGAAGAATCCTTGGATCAACTGGAAACTCTGAAGCGTGAAAATAAGAACCTCCAGCGTAAGTCTATAAGCTTCAGCATAACTCTATAAGCTTCTTACTGTAACCTTCAGTTTAGGACACTGAAGATACAAAAGTGAGAAAAATTGATTATGTAATGGTTCTACCACCTTCTAGGGAAGAACAAGCATGATAAGATAATCTCATATAGGCATTATACTCATTATTAGGATATACATATGTAGAAGTGTTGTCTGCTCATGCAGTATTAACAGATCAGTTACAAATGGATGAGTTTGGAACAGTCAAGGAAATATTCTTTTCCCAAACATTTAGCCTAAAACTGTTAATAAACGGTGCTGTCTTCCCCTCTTTATTTTGTGTGAAATTAACAGAGGAGATATCTGACCTAACGGAACAGATTGCTGAGGGAGGAAAGGCCATCCATGAACTGGAAAAAGTGAAGAAGCAGATTGAGCAAGAGAAATGTGAACTCCAGGCAGCCCTGGAGGAGGCTGAGGTAATCATGTTATTATGCTTATAGAAAACAAAAGCCCAAATTCTTTTTTTTTTGTTGTAAAAGTTTTTATTTTCGATTTTTCATTACATTTATAAAGAGTACTTCAGATAAAGAATAGAATAAATTTATACACACAACTTTCGGTATTGCTCACCCATTTCCCCCCAAACCGCATCCACCCTCTAACCCAGTGGTTCTCAACCTTTTTATACCGGCGACCCCGGTCATAAGGACACTGTCCCATGCGCCGCCTCATGCGTGGCACGGATGCGCAGCGTGGCGCACATGCGCGGTGCCGCCAGCTGAGAAAAAAAATGGCAGATCACGTTGTTTGGCGACCCCCATGAAATGGTCGTTCAACCCCAAATGGGGTCGTGACCCACAGGTTGAGAACTGCTGCTCTAACCTCTTCTCTCACTTCCCTCTTTCCCTCTTCTTCCTCACTCTCCTCCTCTCCTCCTTCTCCTCAACCTTCCTACTTACTTCTCCCCTTCCTCCTATCTTCTCACTCCAGATGCAGTCCAGGGGAAATGCCCGAGCAATTCCTCTCTCCAAATTGTAACATCAATATTATATACAATAAAACTATTTCTACTTATCTGACCTATTTAACCTCCAACCCATCTTTCCCCCACCCCCCTCCCCCCTCCCCCCGACTTCCCAGAGCCAAGTACAGGGTTATACAAACATATTAAACATAATCTACTTAAGTTTACTAATTATACAATAACCAAAATCATACTAACCCTTAAATCTCTTCAAACTTTAACATCATAATTTTATAAACAAATCCATTACTCATAAAATAAAAAGCCCAAATTCTTTAATGCATTTTAAAACACTCTAAAATATGTTTTAGAAAACCAAAGTTAGACAAATATGGACAATGCAGTTATTCAGATGACTCTTTAATAACAGCTGATATACTTGATTTTATTAAGGCTTCTCTGGAACATGAAGAGGGCAAACTCCTCCGTGTCCAAATGGAGCTCAACCAGGTGAAATCTGATATCGACAGAAGAATTGCAGAGAAGGATGAAGAAATTGATCAGCTGAAGAGGAATAACCTGAGAGTGGTAGAGTCCATGCAGAGCACGCTGGATGCTGAGATTAGGAGCAGGAATGATGCCCTACGGCTTAAGAAGAAGATGGAGGGAGATCTGAATGAAATGGAGATTCAACTGGGTCATGCCAACCGCCAAGGTGCTGAAGCACAAAAGAACCTCAGGAACACACAAGGACTGCTCAAGGTATATTCCACGCAGGTTCAAGAAAGCAGGTTCAGGAAATCACTACAATTGTTAAGATTTCGAGAGTTATACCTTAAAATAATTTATTTTGTAGGACACACAACTGCATTTGGATGATGCTTTGAGAGGCCAAGAAGATTTGAAGGAACAAGTATCCATGATTGAACGCAGAGCAAACCTGATGCAGGCTGAGATTGAGGAGCTCCGGGCAGCTCTGGAACAGACAGAGAGGTCCAGAAAAGTGGCTGAACAGGAGCTTCTGGATGCCAGTGAACGTGTGCAGCTCCTCCACACACAAGTAAGAATCTAATTATTTGTATCCTCCTGCAACCACCAGACAAGACTGCATAAGCATTTCTCTATTGTAAAGGAGAAAAATGGAATATTTTGAAACATTTTTCATGGTTTTTTAAAATAAATTAATCATTTCATATTTATTGGAAACTATCAGTATTTTTTGCCTAAATAGAACACCAGCCTGATCAATACCAAGAAGAAGCTGGAAACAGATATTTCCCAGATCCAGGGTGAAATGGAGGACACTATTCAGGAGGCCCGCAATGCTGAAGAGAAAGCCAAAAAATCCATTACTGATGTGAGTTAATGGAAGCCTTCTTCTGAAATCTGCTCCCATATGCACTTATAGCAGTGTAGTCTCTGGAACATAGTATCTTTATTAACAGGCAGCCATGATGGCAGAAGAACTTAAGAAAGAGCAAGACACCAGTGCCCATCTAGAGAGAATGAAGAAGAATCTAGAACAGACTGTAAAAGATCTGCAGCACCGTCTTGATGAAGCAGAACAATTGGCAATGAGAGGAGGCAAGAAGCAACTTCAGAAATTAGAACAAAGAGTGTGTATTCATCTCTGTATATATTTATAGATTTGTATGTAAGGTTGCATGTATAGTTCATAGTTGATGATTAATTTTAACCTGTTTTTCTTTAGGTACGTGAACTCGAAGCTGAGGTCGAGAATGAGCAGAAGCGTGGTGTTGAGGCCATCAAGGGTGTACGCAAATATGAGAGACGAGTGAAGGAACTAACTTACCAGGTAAGAATGATAACTATGGAGTGAGGTTATTTATCAACTCACCTGGAAACAAAGAATATTTGGAAAAGAGAAGTGGCTTTTCTCATGATTTATATTTGCATATGTTTATTTATAATTTAATCTTTCCAAAACTGGAACATAAGTTTAGTTGAAAATTTTGAAATCCCTGAATATTTTGAAATATATAAGATTTAATTCACCCTGTTACCTTCTCCTTTCCCCATTTACAATACAATAAAGACACTAAATAGTAACTCCTTGTCCACCATATTGACTCCTATCTGGTTGATAATGTTGTTTTAATCACCTTAGACATTTTTGGAGGGGAGATGATGTAAATAATTGTTGACTGCTGGCTACTAGTTGACAAGTCCTTACAGTTTTGTAGGCAACATTTGCAGAAGTATTTTGCTATTGTCTGCTTCCCAGGGTTATGAAAGAGTAACTGGCCCAACGTTACCTAGCTTCATGTCTAAGGCAGGACTAGAGAGAGTTCCTGGTCTCCCAGTTTCTAAACGGGTACCTGAACCATGACACCATGTGTATATTCATTTTAAAGGATTCAAATGATAGAAACTCAATTGTTGCCATAATTCTGTTTAGTCTGAGGAAGACCGGAAGAATGTTCTGAGGCTTCAGGATCTCGTGGACAAGCTGCAAATGAAAGTGAAAGCATACAAGAGGCAATATGAAGAAGCTGTACGTAATGCATTTGTAATAGAGCAATAATTGTATTTCCAATGAATTTGAGTAGTTCTGGATGTTTGGGCCCTTGGTATCTGGGATTTTATCATCTTTGGTACTGAATGGGGTGGCACTGCCCCGGGCAGACCCGGCGTACCATCTGGGAGATTTTCTAGACTCACAACTCCTGCTCAAGGAACAGGTGGCAATTGCAGCCTGGAGGGTCTTTGCACAAGTTGTGCCCCTTCCTGGACCATGAGGCTTTACTCACAGTTACTCATGCCCTGGTCATCTCTAGAACATGGGGCTGATTTGAAGAGCATCCAAAAGCTTCAACTGGCAGAATGTAACTGCACAGACAGCTATAATAGTGCACATTACAACCTCTGTTCCACAAGCTACACTGTCTATCAGTCTGCTTCCAGGTACAATTCAAGGTGCTGGTTCTAGCTTTTAAAACCCCACTTGGCATGGACCAGGTCCGTGAGGTACTCTCAGGCCTAATGACACAATGAGATTCTATTGAGTCCAATTCTTTATCTGCTTACACCTAATAGAGAGGAACCTACCAGACTAAAGCTATAATCTTATAAACTAATATATATATATACTCTGGGACATTGTAGGCTATGGCTACTCTGAATCTTTTCCTCCCTCCCTCATCCAGTTAAGGACTGCACAGTCTCTTGTTTTGTGCCCCTCTCTGGAATGTGCTGCCTCGTCCCTGGGAAGCCCTGGAGCTATTGCTGACATTCCCACCACTCCTTCCTCGCTGCACATTTCATCACAGGGTTTACCTCTTCCAGGTGTTGTTCAGGTCAAGCAGGGGAGATATGCTGTGGGTCCTTTCTACTAAGGAATTCCATCTGGCAGGACCCAGACAGTGTGCCTTTTCAGCTGTGCCCCCTGCCCTCAGGAACATAATTGTGTTCTGAGGTGAAGTTGGCCCAATCCCTGTTTAGCTTTTCAGAAGGCTCTGAAAAGCAGCTTTTTCAGAAGCCTTGGGGAATCTCATGATGAGCCAGCAAAGGGGCTGTATGACATCAAGTGACCATTGTTCTCCTGCAATCTTGAGTTTTAATGTTTTCTTTTTTACTTACATTTGAATATGTCATTAAATAATCATTATGTTTGCATATTGCTCAGCACTTCGTGATATAAATCTGATAAATAAATGCTCATCAAGATTAATTGCCAAACAGACTATGGCATTTTTTTAAAAAAAAATCATCTGCCTAGAATACACCTTAAAAGCTTTGTAAACAATTTTTTATAGAATTAAATAGATTAGATTCAGTTGATTCACCAAGAATTTGTATGTGTTCCCAATTTGTGAAAGGCAAAGTGAACTTTTCATTTAGCTAAAATTGCACAGAGGAGACTCCATTCTTTCATCTTCACCACAGAAGCTATTACCTTTTTGCATGCCGTATACATCACAAGTAGACTTGTTTTTTAACCATACCTTTTTCATTCTCAGGAGGAGCAATCCAATCTTAACCTCAGCAAATTCCGCAAAATTCAGCATGAGATGGAAGAAGCTGAAGAAAGGGCTGATATTGCAGAATCACAAGTGAACAAATTGAGAGTGAAGTCTCGAGAAGTTGGAAAACAGACACCAGCGGAAGAATAAGCTTGTCTGCTTCAAGGTTGGCTGAAGAAATGCACAAAATGTGAATCTCTTAGTCACTCGGATTTGTAATTATTGTGGGTTCTGTCTTTGGTGTCTAGAAAATAAAGATTATAGAAATGTTTGCATACATAAAGATGATGTGATCTTATTGTGAGTCTTGCTGTCCCATATGAAATCTGATGCTTCTCCTTAGAGAGATAACACTATCCAAACAATGATAAACATTAATGAATATTGTGCAGGAATCTTTTTCCATGTGCCATGCTGGGGTTGATGTAAGTTGAAGTTAATAGGAGAGGAATACCCTGATTTGAATACCCTGATTTGGAGAATTTCATTTGTACATAATTATTTTCAGATAAACTATGAATCTAGCTGACTTGGAATAAAGACTAATTTAGCTAAGTATCCTTAGTTCAGAGGTGTCAAACTCGCAATGTCACGTGACATGTCACGACATATCGTGACTTTTTTTCCATTGCTGGCAATGGGTGGGTGCGGTTTTGCCTTGATGCAAAACCGCATGGGCCAGCAGTTTGACACCCCTGCCTTAGTTCATCAACAAATTACAATATACATTCAAATAATAGGATATTGGTGCCACATGATAATGGTCTCTAAGTCTCCCATAGTGTTTCTCTCTTAATGGCATCCTTGGATGTGTATTCATAAATTTGCTGATATTATTTCTATACTATCTTCCACACAAACACCACCTAAATTTTGCTTAAAAACTATAAAAATAAAAATGAAATAGTTGAATTATGAGATTAAAATGATACCTTAATGAGAAGAAAATAATACCCCAAGTATCATCAAAACATTTTTTAAAAAAAACAGTAAGAAACAGAAATGACATATTTTAATTATGAGATTAAAGCAATACTTAAAACAATATGAAGCAAATATGTGAAACCACTAAATGAAACATTTCATGAAAGATAAAATTTCAAAGATGGAGGGCATACAGATTTCTTTCAGTAAAAGGTAATGAAATGGTAGTCGTTGCCTAAAAAGTACTTCTCTTTCTGCCAGTCAATCGGCTAGGCCTCCTGTGATTAATATATAATAACTGAGAAATAGAATTTCACAAGAAAACATATAATGCAGCTTGTAGCAAACAGTGGCAGCACCACAGAGATTTCTGCAAATTGCTCCTCAGAATGGGAGAGTACAGTACCTATGAACCACAACCAGATGCAATGTCTCTGTTAGTCCATTACTCTCTTTCACAAGTCTCTTGAAGAGTGTAACAAATATAGAGGACAGCCTTAAAGGATATAGTTAAGGTCCATGGCCAAGGCAACAGTCAGACAAATGAGGCATGAGCCCAGGCCAAGAAAACAGTTTATGAAAATGCCTCTTACAGCCTCTCCTCCCATTTCACATTTATTTATTTATTTATTTATTTATTTATTTATTTATTTATTTATTTATTTTCAGTGTTTATATGCCGCCCAATCCCAAAGGACTCAGGGCGGCGTACAAAGTTAAAACAATGATAAAACAATAAAATAAAGCAGTCATACCACGAGTCCGATCATATCCCGGCCCCCCGGGGACATCAGCCCCAGGCCTGCCGGAACAGGAGGGTTTTAACGGCCTTCTTAAAGGCCGGCAGGGTGGGAGTAGTTCGAACCTCGGGGGGAAGTTGATTCCACCAGGTCGGAGCCACCACAGAAAAGGCCCTTCCCCGAGGGCCCGCCAGCCGACATTGTCTGGCCGAACGGGACCTGAAGGAGGCCCAATCTATGGGACCTCACCGGTCTCTGGGAGCTGTGCGGCAGAATGCGGTCCTGTAAATAACCTGGCCCTATGCCATGAAGGGCTTTAAAGGTGATAACCAACACCTTGAATGAGAAAGGAAGGAAGAGAAGCACATTCAAGCTTGCAAGACTGTATTATATCTATTCTAATAAAAATAGTTTTAGGTAGGGAAGCACATTCAGGCTTGCAACATTCTATTATATCTATTCTAATAAAAGTAGTTTTAGGTCTACACGGTGTCTGTTTCTTTTATGGGTGACATCTTAACAAGTAATATCGTAATATATTTTCTGAATTGTTAGCTGCCCAGAGTCATTCACTGAGATGCGAGGCATAGAATATGAACAAACAAACAAACAAATAACAGAGGGACAGTTTCCAACTCCAGTATCCAATCTTCCACAACACAGAGAGAAATGTTTTCACCTTTCAATTTTCAAAGTACCTTAAGTGAAATCATCCCACAGAGCAGCTTTGTTCTTCATTGAGATAAATAAGCATTTGTCTGACATGACTCAGGAGCTCAGGGACTGAAAGAACTTGTTCAAAGTCAAATAAGAGCTCCCTTTTCCAATTTGTACACATCTATTTGACAGGAAATAACTTAAATACATGGATACATGTATTTTTCAGGGATATACATCTCAAAATAAGTATTTACATTTTAGTCAATATTCCCTGACCAGCTTTTATTGGTTTCCTCAAAACTGAGACAATAAGCCACAAAGAGTTGTTTTGATTGCAGCAGTAGTGTAATTAATAACTAAATGATTGCAGCAGTGGTATAAATAATACCTAAATGAAATAAAACATTACCATATAAAAAGTTAGTTAATATGTAATCAGTGTGATGGGTTCAGTTAAAATGGTGATGGATGTACAGCTAGAGACCCTGAAAGAACAGATTAGGAATATGTTGTCATGGAGAAAATCCATCTTTGTGATTGCTAGGAGTCAAAATGACTTGATGCCACATAATCAAGCAATCAATCACATCTGCAGCCCAACTTCATTTCTTTATACTGAGAAGAAAGCATTCAGAATTCATATGTTGGTTCTTCCTATGATGTTTGGAATACATACATATTTTCGGATACATATTGTATACAAGAGTAAAGTGCAGGCATTAATAAAGTCTCAAGAGTTATATTTAAGATTAGTAGGGATTCTTCATGTGGCTTTAGTGATAATATTTAGTGTCATCAAAGTAAACGGTGTTTGGATCAACAACTTAAGAAATGCTGATGATACAGGTCTGCTTGCCAGTAAGCATGAAGACCTTCAGCTCCTCATCAACAGAGTCACAGAAATATCTGAAAAATATGGCTTGAAGTTTAACACCTCAAAAACCAAGGTCATGGTCGTCAGCAAACAACCTGTTAATTTACCACCAATAAATTCAGAAGGAATACCACTAGAAAAAGTTGAAAGAATCACGCACCTCGGTTCTAATTTACATGAAAGCTGGGACATGACTGTTGAAGTAAAGACAAGGATAGAAAAAGCCTGAACAGCATTCTTCAAAATGAAAAAGGTCTTCTGCAGTCACGACATAAGCCTAAGACTGAAAATCAGGCTTGTCAGATGCTATATTTTTTTCTATCCTGTTCTATGGAGTAGAAAGTTGGTCTCTGACAGAAGGCCACCTGAAGAGACTAGAAGCATTTGAAATGTGGATTTACAGGTCAGCTGTTATGTATAAGTTGGGTTGACAAGATCAGAAATGAGGAGGTGATAAGCCGCTTGGCAAAGTCAAGGGAAATCATCAAAACAATTAAAAAACAAAAATTAGAATATTTCGGATATGTGATGCGACACCCAGAAAAATATGGCATACTCCATTTAATCCTCCAGGGAAAGATTGAAGGCAAATGAGGTCCAGGCAGAAGAAGAACATCATGGCTTCAAAATCTAAGGGATTGGTTTGGACAAAACTCAGCAGCACTTTTTTGTGCGGCTGCTGATAAAAACAGGATCGCCAACATGATCGCCAACGTCCGATAACGAATATGGCACAAGAAGAAGAAGCCTTTTCTTTTGTAACCCTCTTGTATTTGTAACCCACTTGTACTTTCTAAACACTTAGTTTTTCATACCCAGCTTCTACCGAAGGAAACTTGAGTTAATGATAAAGTTAATGATGAAAGTTAAATAATACAATCCTCCATCTGGAAGCATCTGAGTTTAGTTTCTCTAATGCAGTTCTAAAAGAACCAATTTGAGGAGCATTTAAGAAGTACTTTAATTATGAGCAAGTTATCTCACAGCTGAGGAATTTGCCAGTAGAAACATCTGGCTGCTAATCACATTGTTATTGTTCATTTACTTTGAAGATTCTCATTTAGAATTCACTAAAGTAAAACTGCTAAAAAGTCTGGCATATTTTGGTGTCCTTACCACAGTCAGTGACTTGCTTGCCTTACTTTGATATTTCTGTAAGCACATGATTAAAAATAGTATAAATCATTATACTGTATTTTCCCTTTTCTGATCTTCATCAATCTGCTGTGCTTTGGTTGTTTGGATTAGAGCTTGCACAATCAGAGTTGTAATTTACTGCATCTGAAGTGCCCCAGAATGAGGTAGGTTGCTGTAAGCCAATGAAGGTTTCAACATGTATTGCGTAGAATCTAGGGTGCCTATATTGGTTTCCAAAGGGATAGCAATGGCAATAAAGAACCAACTAAGAAGCTGGCTTCTCCTATTGAATGTCTACTATGTTCAGAGCACAAGCATTTATTTCAGTTCCATTTTTCATAGTATAGATCAGCAGGAGCAACTTGGCAGTCTAATGACTGCCTGAAACTCTCAGTATAATTACAGGCAAGTAATGTTAGTGGCAATTAGGCTGAAAAACCAAGGTGCTACTCAAGGTTCCCTAGGACAGGTGAATCCAAAACAGGTATCAGTGGTGGGCTATCACAAACTGCTAGTGCTCTTATTATTTGTATAGAAATTTAGGTAATGTTTCTAGGTCTATGAAAGGTTACAACGTAATATACTTCCCCCCCCCCCACGCAAATGCATATGTGGATGCAGTGTTGTGTTCTTCTGCTATATCAGCATTTGTAGTTTATATGTGATGGCAGAATGGAGTCAAAGCAGCTGACAACCTGAACTAGATGTTTCCCAGAAGTCATCCTCTCAACCTACTGAAACTTTAAAAATGAATAGTATAAAGAGCAGCTTGAGACAGGCGAAAAAAAAGAACAAAAACATTTTTTTCCCAAGAATCTTGGATGGATTGATGTAGTTGTAAGAGGAAATTCACACAATCACTCTTTCCACTTTGTAGAATTAATATTTGTTTTCCTGCTTCAAAATAGAGAAAGATTACAGTATGAAGACATGTTATCAAGTAAATGCTGTAGACATCCATTCCTCACTAGATGGCTCTACATTAAGTGGAGATTTGCTTGTATGAATCCACTAACAGAGATCAAATTTTTAATGAAATATGGTGTCCTATCCCTCCCTCCTCTCAAGTTTTCATATCATCAAATTACAAATATGGGCTTTTATGAGCTAGCTTTTAGCTATAGATCTTAAGAGCAAGCAGAACATGATCCAGCTACAGCATAACAGAATAGCAGAGTTAGAAGAAAATCTAGAGGTCTTCTAGTCCAACCCCCTGCTCAAGCAGGAGACCAAATACCATTCCAGACAAATGGATAGCCAATCTCTTCTTAAAAGCCTCCAGTAATGGAGTACCTACTTACTGCAATTTCTGGGGACAAGCCTTTCCACTAATTAATTATTCTCACTGTCAGGAAATTTCTTAGTTCTAGATTAGATCTCTCCTTGGTAAGTTTCCATCCTTACTTCTTGTCCTGCCTACAGGTGCTTTGGAGAATAGGTTAACCTCTTCTTTCTTGTGACAGCCCCTTAAATGTTGGAAGACTGCCATCATGTCACTCCTAGTCCTTCTCTTAATTTGATCAGACATTTCCAGTTCCTTCAATTGTTCTTATGTGTTTAGCCTCCCAACCCCTACTTATCTTTGTTAAATCTTCTCTGCACTTTTTCTAGGGTCTCAACATCTTTTTTGTGTCAAGGTGACCAAAACTGGATGCAGTATTCTAAGTGTGGTCTCATTAGTGCAGTATAAAGTAGTACTAGCACTTCATGAGCCGAGGTGGCACAGCAGTTAGGGTGCAGTACTGCAGGTCACTTTAGCTGACTGTGTTCAGCAGGTCAGCGGTTCAAATCTCACCGGCTCAAGGTTGACTCAGCCTTCCATCCTTCCGGGGTAGGTAAAATGAGGACCCAGATTGTTGGGGGCAATGTAAATATATATATATATACATTGCTTACTGGTGTACAACGCTTAGAGAGTGCTTGCACTTAAAGCGGTATATAAGTCTCATAAATAAATAAATAAATAAATGAGATCTTGATACTATCCGTCTGTTGATGCAGCCAGGGACTACATTGACTTTTTTGGGCAGCTGCAACATGTTGCTGACTCATACTGAAGTGATTGTCGATTAGGACTCCTATATCCCTCTCACAGTTACTGCTATTGAGCAAGGTACCACTTATTTTATACCTGTGTATTTGATTTTTCTTGCCTAAGTGTAAATTGTTACCTTTCTCACCACTGAATGTTGTAGGATGCACTACCACTCATAAGTGTCTCCCAATCAGTTGGAGCATTTTTGCTCCAAATGCTCTTAGTGTGATAAATAGCTTCTATTGAAGTAGTATTTTCTTGGGATGTAGTATAATTAATATTTATTTACTATATTTTTAATTGAACCAGTAATGAACACTATATGACTGAATTATAGAAAAAGAATAACATCCTAAAATATCCAAATGAAAATTATGGTAACTAAATTTCTTTCCAATTAAACGTTACTAATTTTTAACATTGGTGAAAGCTTTATTGATATTCCTTCTCTCTTAAAGGAATTATCCTATTGGGATAATCCATTCTTATTAATTTCATTTATTATATTAAAAAAAGATCTCTTTTTTCGTGAGAGAGGTGGACTCAAGGTACCAAATATGAAATTGTATTATGATGCTGTAGTATTGACATTGATTAGCGATTGGGTGAATTTAACAAATACAGAAATACTTCATTTGGAAGGCTGGGACCTATTTTTTGGATGGCATGCCTATTTAATATTTAATAAAAAAGTGGATTGGGTTTTTAAGTCTCATATTATAAGAAACTCTTTGCTAAGAGTGTGGAGAAAGTATTATAAAAGTGACTTCAAAATACCATTATGGGCTATACCTCGGCATGCCATAGAAGGTATAAGGAAAGGGGTAAATATGGACAAGGTCTCTTACGTACAGTTATTAAGATGGGATGGCCAAGACTGGCAGTTAAAATCTTTGGAAGAATTAACACATGAAAACTTAACTTATTCATGGTTCCAATATAGACAAATAGTGGATAGATGGAAGATGGATTGTAAAATGGGCTGGCTTAGAGAAGATGGAATTTTTTTAAAACAAGTAAGAGATCAAAGGCCAACCCATATTAAGAGAGTTTATGGGGTTTTAGTGGAATTAGATTCAGAACTTGAACTAGTTAAAGATTGTATGATTAAATGGGCACAGAATATTGGTGAAACGATTTCAATGGATACTTGGGAACTTATTTGGATAAGAAATGTTAAATTCACACAAGCGCAAAATTTAAGAGAGAATTTTTATAAGATGTTTTATAGATGGCACCTTGACCCAAAGAAAATGTCCATTATGTACCCTAATCTACAGCCGAAATGCTGGAGATGTGGATATTTGGATGCTACCTATTACCATATTTGGTGGACGTGTAAGCATATAAAAGCTTTTTGGATTAAGATATGGTGGAATATTCAAAGAATTTTTAAAAGAAGGGTAAAATTTACTCCGCAATTATTTTTACTAGGTATTGTTATTGACTGTGATGCTAAGGAGGTTATATTGATGTTAAATTTGATTACAGCCGCTAGGTTGTTAATAGGACAATATTGGAAGAAGGAATCTTTGCCTACTTTACAAGAATGGTTTCATAAAGTTTCGTATTTGGCAGAAATGGCAAAGATTTCGGCTTTCTTAAAGGAGCAATCTCAAGAAAAATTTTTTGCGGTATGGGAAAAATGGATAAATTTTATACAACATAATTTGGATATGGAAAAATATTATTTAGCCTTTTTATAATTTGTAATGATTGTTTTTTCTTTCTTTCTTTCTTCTTTTTCTTTTTTATATATATACATTTTTTATGTATTATTATTCATATATTTTTTTTTATATATATATATGCTTTATTTTTCGTCTACTTTCTTCTTTCTTCTTTCTCCCTCTCTCTTCTCTTTTTATTTTTTATTTTTTTTCTTTTTTAGTATATATTATTCATTTTAAAGTTTATGTTATGTATATTATTTCTATATATATTATTACTGTGATTTTTATTATTATTATTAATTATTTTATAAATTGCAAATGTTATTTTTAAAATATTTGTTAAATAATCCTATATTCAGTTCTGGGAAGTCGGGGGGGGGGGTGGGGTGGTTGGGGAGGGGGGGGTGGATTTTTATTTGTAAAACTTTTGAAAAATTTCAATAAAAAAAAAAAAAAAAAAAAAAAAAAAAAAGATCTTTTCTCCTCTTTTGAACCTTTGTATGCTTTTAAATTATAACTCTGGTCAAATTAGAAAAGTTTGGTTATTAATGTACTAGTTAAAAATAAGATATATGCTTATATTTGAAACAAAAGTCTGTTTTTATTTTTTGAAGAATCTTTTGGTCAAAAATATTTTTAATGCTTGATTTCCAATATACTAGATTAAAAATAGGATGTATGTTTATATATGAAGCAAAAGTCTATTGTTTATTAACTGGAAAACCTTTGGTCAAAAACATTGCATCTAACTGACTGTAGAAGTTCACATTTGATTACAATCCAGTATTTGGAATCATATTAATAATTGTAGTTTTTTTTTTAAAAAAATTATGTGAAGGAAATATCTGATCTGACAGAACAGATTGCTGAAGTTACAGAAGCAGCTATTAGAGAAAACAGAAGCAAACTAAACAAGAAATGTGAGGCCTTCAAGGAGTCCTTGAAAGGAGTTTTGAATATGGATGCTTCCAATATATAATACTGTATGGTTAATTTTAACATGCTATAGGTGGAGTTATTCTGCCCTCCAGAGGCAGCTCAGTACCAACTACAGAAAAATAATTATTTCTACAGTATCTTTCCTGAACCATTAGTACTGGGATAGCAGAATCAGTGTCATAGTGAATAATCCATTACTCAGCTAAAGACTCTAAAAGAATTTTAATGCCACCTCCTGACTACAAATAGGATGCATGGTTACACTGAAAATACCCCATTCCTCTGTCATAAAGCAGCCCAATCAAAGCAGAAAAGCATCCTCCCCCCCCCCCCGCTTTGGAATTTGGCTTAACAAGCATCTCAGAAATATTTATTACAATATACAATTTAGTTTTGTTATTGCATTTCTGTTTTGAGATTGTAATTACAGAGTTCAAGATTCCAAAATAAGACATTTCAGCACAAAGACTGTGATTGATTTGAAAAAGCTAAGTCACAGTATAGGCTTTTACAAAATTGAAAATTGAAATATTCAAATATCCATCTACCCTCTCCAGCCACACCCCTATCCCTTAGTTAAAAAAATACTAGTAACTAGTTTAAATATTTTAGGATGTTGTTACAGGCACCAACAATCTGGAATAGCATTTTTGGTGTTGAATTAGAATTGGATAACCAGGCTCAAAGAGATGCAGACAGCTCTGGAATAGATTAAAAACAGATTATTTCCCAATTGTATGAACAAGATCTTACTGATATAGTGGAATGTACAACTGTTATATTCTCAATACCTACTGAATTTCACTCTGTAACACTGAAGTGTCCCTTTATTCTTGCCGATCTCCTAATCCCAACCTCTGAATGGCATACAGAGAAGATTCACTACACCAAGATTCTTACACAGGAAATTCTTAGGGATTATTTACGATAAGGAGGAAAAAATCCCATTACAATCTTTGTCCACTGCTCTCTGGAACAATTCCCCGTTCTCCTTTTCTAATCCCCATATAGTTTGAGTAGAAGCTTTCCAATGAATCATCCCATGGGAAATATAAAAGGACATATCTTTCAAAGCCTAGTGCAGTGGTGGCGAACCTTTTAGAGACCGAATGCCCAAACTGCAACCCAAAACCCACTTATGCATCGTCGGGTGCTGGATGGGTGTGGTCCATTGGGTGGGTGTGGCTCATTGGGTGGGCATGGCTGCAGTGTTAACAGCAGACTGGGTGGGACTAAAAAGTTCAATCAATCAATTCCAACTTTGCAAGATTTTTTTTTTCCATGAGAAGTTGAAATTGACTGAACCTTTTTTTTTTTTTTTTTTTTGCACACAGCAGCAGAGGCCTAAAGCGAAAAGGTTTTATAAAACCCAGCTGAAGGCCAAGGACTGGGGCAACGGCACGTGTGCCCACAGAGAGGGCTCTGAGTACCACCTCTCACACCCGTGCCATAGGTTCGCCACCATTGGCCTAGTGTCTCAGAAATGTTTGTTGTTTCAAAATGCAAGCCTTCTGAACACACCAAAAAGATGGGGATGGATTTTGTTCAGTTGCACAACGAGTTTAATGATGCCATCCAAGAAGCAACATGCTGAAGAAAAGACCAAAAATGCAATTTTGCTTGTATGAATCTTCTTGAAATCTCATAATATGTTAGCAGATCCATCTGGCAAGCCATTTCTACAGTCTTCATTGTGGGAGCTGAAAGACAAAGCCTTTTTAATTGCCAAGATCCTGCAGGAAGCTACTGTTATTTTTGAGTCAGAAATTAGTGTTTGTACATCATAAACCTTAATTTACACATGCAAAGTAGGAAGATGCCTGACTGCTTTGTCACCAGAAAGACAGATTCTTGATTGATTTTCTGGTATTTGAAAACAGTTTAACAAGTTGTCATTATCCAGTTATACCTACCTGATTATTTTTCTTGTTTGAGTTTAGGTTCTGCTTTAGTAAACTTTATTTTTCCTACAGCACAGCCTCTGATATTGTTGCTTCCTATCCATTTTCAAATGGTTTCTTATAGGTGATATTCCCCAAGGAATATAGGTAAAAGAAGAAAGAACTGTGGTATCATTTGGCAAAAGCACTGTGGTAGGTATTTTTTTCACAAAAACATTCTGTATTTTTAACCTTTCCTTATTTGTGATAATCAATCGAGCAAAGAATGTTTAATCAAAGTCTAAAGTGAGATTTTGTTTTTCCCCTCAACATATTTTGCATATGAAAGATCTGAACACCTTTAAACTGGTCTGGTTTCAAAGAATTAATACCTTAAAAGAATTTGATATTTTTGTACTGTACAGTAGTGCAAATAGCAAAAGAGAGCACAAACACATTGCAGGGGTTTCTAGTGTACATAGACAGTATATGCTAGATAGAAATATATAATGCAACAGACTTCAGTTCTGATTTTTTAATATCACATCAGAAATTGCAAATCCGTATTATTTTTTTTAATAAAGGTTAATAAAAGTTAATAAAGTTTTAATAAAAGTTCTATGAGAGTATGAGCAATACATTTAGTACAGAAATCGTAACTTTTTCAGGCCATTATAAAGCATTAGGTATCCAAGTAAAAAATCAAGGTAAACATATGATCAAAAAAAGAAAAAAACCTTTAAAAACCCAATGGATAATTTTAAAATGTTTCCTGCTATCAGATTACAAGGGAAGGTTACCGTAAATACAGAGGTCTCTAGGTTTTTTTTTACCTAGACTAATTAGCTAGTAAATCAGGCTAGCTATCCTGCATTCCATTCTTGAATAGTTGTGTTTAAACCTTAGCATTTCACTGGCAATTAATTACTAGGTAAATAGATGTGTGCATTTGGGAACATTTGTATTTTATTTGCAGGTTTAAGTTTTTTAAAGTATGATTTGTATCCTTGTTTTGTTCATTGTAATCATGATCTTGAGACCTTGAATAATCTTAGTGACAAGTCAAATTCCATTCATCTTGCAGCTCACGTTAACATTGCAGTAAATAAAAGTGACTAGGATATGATCACTGAGAAAGAAGGAAGCTGAGAGCATTAAAGTGAGGTGTTCGTTGAAGGAGAAAAGCTAAAGGAATCCTCTTAACAGCTTCTATCAAGGAACTAAAAGTGAGCATAATAGCTATTACAGCTACTAATGATGTGTTCAAGTCCTAGATCAGTATATAAGATGATCTGCTAGGCAGAATTTCTTTCTCACCCATTACCAAATGCAAATATTGAAGGATTAAAGTTTTCATGACAGTATTTATTTTGAATTTCTTGGGTTTAAGGAATTAGGACCTCATTTTTTTATCCATTTTACAAATATGGCATTTTATATTTAATTGTGGAGATTTTCACTCATGAGTCATGCTTACAGAATAGCAGCTTTATATACAGATGGCTGCTGAACAGAGACACCATTCAGAGACAAATACTGAAAAGTTTACATCATATAGATACAAGTACATGTCTATACATCTAAACCACAGAAATCTGACACACATATTTTTGCATAAAAATTCCAATATACAACAAGCAGCTAGCATGATATTCTTTATACTGTTACACATATGGAATTTCAATTTTAGTGTTTTTAAAAAGTAACCTTCGTCCTTATATTGCATCAGAGCACCCTCAAATAAACCAATACTTCCTGCATGATAATGGTTTAAGACATCTATGAGAAGGTAATTTGAACGTGTGTGAAAAACTAATTTGTGAACGTGTTGAGATCTGTGAATGCTCTGTTCCGTGTCCTGCAACAGATTTATGATGCATTACAATGTTTTATTATTACTACTTCAAAATCACAGATGGGAGTTTTGATAAAAAAATAATTGTCTTGTAGTCTACTGTCCTCTTGCATTATTTTCCTGAACAAAATCACCCTACCTTGAAGAGAGTATTTAACTATCAGTGTGGGAAAATTCAGACTTCCTCAGTGGAGAAAACAATAGCCAAAATAAAAAATTGACTTTGAAAGGGAGCACAGGCTCGAGTGCTACATGGAAACTCGCTCTTTCACAACCTGATGTCCTCCAGTAGTGTTAGATTACTATCCTTGAGGTGGCTGGGAATGATGAAGATTGTAGTCCAACATATCTGAGGGGCATCTGGTTGGGGAAGCCGGTTTCAAAAATATTATAAGGATAATTGTGAGTTTACTGATTTAAAAAAAAACCCTGATTTGAACTATTTTTAACGCTGAACTAATACGGATAGCAATGGAAGACTGGATGTAGGCAAAACTTAATCCAGATAAAATGAGGGGAAAACTCTTATTTGGAGATACTGAGTCTGGATTCAATTAACCCAATTAACTCAACCTTAAACAAGATTTGCCCAGCAAAACCAAGACTTAAGTGCTTGGGATGTTATTATACTGTTCAAATCTGGCTGATTTCAATAAACTTCAGATGAAATATGAGCAGATTCATTGTGATGCAAGAGGCAAGAAGGTTGAGGTCTCTACTATACACTATAATGGTGTGTTTAGAAGAGGAGAGATTACCTTTCTAACTTGCCAGGCATTCCTCCGGTATTAGTTAAGAAAACAGCCTCCTCACCAGTTCTTAAACATGCCATGAGTAACTGACTGAGTTAGAAATCTGGAAGGAAAAATTGAATTCTAAATGACGGGTACATTCCAACTGCTGAGATTTCTGTACCCGTATCCTAATCTCTTTTAATGCATCTTAATTTTTTAAAAAAAAACTCTGGAGGGCGCTTCCTTTCTGTGAAATAGGATGCCCAAAGACTTAAAATTACTCTGTAGCAACCATTAATGCATCTCATAGTTGAAATTTGTACTTTGGATTTAAAATAGACTCCAAAGGGTATTGCCAGGCTTTTGGACAGAATCATAGACTCATAGGGCTGGAAAGGACCTTGGAGGTCTTTTAGTCCAACCCCCTGCCCAAGGCTGAAGTCCTTATTCTACCTCAGACAAATAGTTGTCCAATCTTTTCGTGAAAGCCTCCCACAATGAAGCATCCATGATTCCAGGAGGTAAGCTGTTCCCGTCTTTAATTGCTCTTACTGTCAGGATAAACAGAGCATTTTAATTTTCTCCTCTAATTGCCTTTTGGTTCTTTCCTTTGAATACCCTGGGTTTGGGGTATTTTTTAAAAAAAACTGTAGGATTTGGGAATTTGAAATGCCTTCATTTAATAACTTCTTTGTATGCATTGACACATGTGTTCTGTTTATGTTCTTCCACTTTTGGGAGTTAGAATAATACAAAGTACAATGCCTTTTTTTGTTGTGGTACCGTCATTGTAAAATAACTTTCCCACTACTTCCTCTTTGCTTTATTCCCAACATCATATTAAGACCTCGCAAAGGTCTTTGGGAAAAAGCTGATGGTTCTGTTCGTCTATGTCAGGCATGTCAAACTGCTGGCCCATGGGCCGGATGTATCACGCTGAAAGCGTGCCTACCCCATTGCCGGCAATGGGGAAAAAGTCACGATATGTTGCACGATGTCATGTGACGTCACAAGTTTGACAGGCCTGATCTATGTATTCTGCTACGCTTCATTCTGGACTTTTCTTTTTTCTTTTTCTTTTTTGCTTGGATGAATGTTTAACTCCTAGATATACCAGTTTAGATTGTTATGTCTTTAACTGCTGTTTGTTTTGCTTATTTCAAACCTTTCTCATCCCTGCCAAAGTTCTAGGTAACTTACAACTTCATTTAATAGTAACAATAATTTCATGTTATTTATCTTCCCACATTTGGTAATTAAACATGTTGCCTTTCAATGTGATGTTTTATAGGTAATTCTCATTAGTATTATTGAATATGAATGTGCTAATCCTTTGAATAAAGCAGGAAGAGCAGAAATCATTTACCATGTATTATGGAAAATGATTCCCTGAGTGAATTATAGAAGGCTTCCTTTTCCTTGAAGATAATTCTAAATGGAATGCAATCCTAAAATTACCCTTTTTCATTTTCATTTACTGTATTCCCATCCCAGCATATGGAGCTGAATACAACTCATGCAAGGAGCCATTTCAACTTCTACCTTATGACATGTTCTGCTGAAGTCTTGTTACTGTCCATAAACTTCTTCATCTCACTAGTGGTCTATAGCTTTCTTCCACAAATTAGTGAGTCCAAGATATCAAGCGTGAAAAGAAGCTGAGATATATATATATATATAGATAGATAGATAGATAGATAGATAGATAGATAGATAGATAGATAGATAGATAGATAGATAGATAGATAGATAGATTAGTTTGTTGAATAAGGCGTCAAAGCTTCATCCAACTTGGCTTGATGCACTATGGGAATCTAGTCATTTGAAAACATCAATCGTCATAAGAAATTTAACATTCCTCGGTAGTTTGAAGAAAGGAAAAACAAGTGTAATAAAGTTCTGTATAGCTTATAAATATTGAGAAGACATAGCAGGCACATCCACAAAACAAGATAATAAAGAATTCCACAAAATTATCTCCAGATGAGGGGAATATACAGTATATTATAATACCTCAAAATACATAATAAAGTTGATGCAAAACAACTCATTCATATACATAAACAAAGATATTGTGTATATATAATCTGAGCTGATGACAACTCTCTAAAGAGGGAATGATGTTAAATCTATACTATGGAACAAAGCATTCCATAAGCACCCCACACCAATGCTGTTTATTGTTAGCTTGTTTGGCAATTCCTTAATTGGGGTGTTATTTGCTTCTTGATTGCTGGTCTGATGTTAATCTTGGTGTTGATCTCTGCTCATCTGGGTATTGATGACCAGAGATTAGACATAAACATAGACATAAATATCTAAATACCATTCAACAGAGACAATCAAAAAGCTAACAAGGAAATAGAAACACTTCCTCACCAGCTATCAACAGTCAGATAGGCAGAGATTAACATCAAAATTAATATCGGACTAACAATTAAGAAGCAAATAACACCCCAGTTAAGGAATAGCCAAACAACTGAACAAAAAACAAAAGCCAAATCAAGAAATCACCAAGACTGCTCCTACCAATTGACAGGGCATGCCAATAAAATATAAAATGAAACAAACCCCACTCACACTGATGATGTTACCTAATTTGGTAATGAAACATCTGAAAGAAAACAACCATGTTCACATTTCAACCCAGAGATATAAATACTTCAGTAACTATCAGTACAAATAATTGTACTGTAGTCATATAGTTGTACAAATTCATGGTGCAATCATGCAAAGAATGCTGTGTACAATGCTACAAGTAAGAACATTCCAAAAAGAATATAGTAGATCTGGGGAAAACACTGAAAACTACAACCCAAATTATCAAGGACACGGGCAAGGAGACCTTTGATTGTATTTAGGAAAAAATGAGAAATGGGGGAAGTGATAGAAGAGCACAAATGTAAAAAGTTGATAGCGATAATTTTTTTAATGTACTACTTTTTCATTCAAGTGACTTTTCTTCACTCACTAAATCACAGCTAATTTCTCAAATTCTCTGTACAAGAGAGCATATTGGCCACCAAACTCACAGGCGATTAAGCAAACTATTCAAGGATAAGTCTAACAATTGTTAGTATTCCTGTCCACTGTATCTTATTTCTGTTATCAACATGCAACAAGCATCTTCATACAGGCTGACTCAGGAACACATAAAAAGAGTGCTACTGTCATATTTTCCTGCTTGTGAAAATTTCATTACCATCTCATTGGCAGCAGAATGTTTAACTAGATTTGACTAGCAAACCAATATAACATTCAGTGCAACACTCCTTATGTTCAAGAGTTTAACTTGGCCAAACAGAAGGCAAAGTAGTCAGAAAAATAATTATGATTGAATGAAAAAGTGAAAGTCACTGGCAAATGGCAGGGCATTTTGATAGAGACTGAAGTCATAATATAGGTGGAATCCAATATATAAAATAACCTCAAGGAGCAAAAAGAAAAGCTTGCAACAGCAGAAATACTAATAAACATATTAAGACTTAACCTTCTGTAGTTTTTGTTATTTATATGACCACTTGATGATGAAATTGTTAGGTGTAACACAGAGGTTTTTGCACAAGTTTAATATGGTATTGCATACACTTATTTCTGAACATTTATATCCAACCCAACTCTGCAGGCATATACCATATTACTGATCAGACAGAGATTTTAATGTGATTTGGAAGCTGACCACATTTCCACCTATCAAAAAATCCCAGCACCAGCCTAAATATAATATGCTGCAAAATTCTACAAAATACATATCTTTGACGCTGTGCTATAATTAGATCTTTTATGTTTCCCCTGCTTGCCCCAGATACACAACAAAGTAAGTTATCCTTTATTATGATCATCTACCTGCCACATCTCCCAGATCTATTTCAGCTGCAGGGGAAAAGCTTGGAGCTTGCTGGATGTCTAGAATACTTGGGAAGAGGCTTGCTGGATGTCTGGAATACTTTACCAGGCTGCCATGATATAAAAGTGAAAAGAAGCTTTTTCTCTTCTTTCTGCATAGGCACACGGTGCTAGACGTTTGGGGTGGGAGAAAAGTTAGTAGCTCACAGCTAGTTAGGGTTAGTCACTCTAACTCTGGACCATAACCTCCCTGCACTGTCTTCTCCAGAAATGGTGAGGTCAACCTGCGGAAAAAGCATGTTGAAATTAAAGTGCTTTCAGGATACCTTGCATACGAATCAGGAACTGACTTGGAAGATTCCACTGGAAGGATAACTGCAAGTGGCATCCTGTAGTATTTCTTAATCAATCACAAATAATTGGTGTATGACAGACTCCCAAGAGAACTCATGAAAATGAGGTATGGAAATTTAGCAGAGCTACAGGTATACACATGGACACTATACCTGTTGCTGTCTTGAAAGTCTTTTAGCTATAGAAGGAGAGTGGGGAAAATCAAAATGCAGGCATTTATATTCAGAAGTCAACCCAGTCCTGGGCCAGAAGGAAAGTGAATAAGAGAGCCCAGCATTTCACATTTAGTCATCATGGTGTAATGGTCAAAATAAGATCCAGTTTATTGTGATTGAGATGCTATTCCAGAACTGGGAAGATCGAGTTTTGAGTCCACTCTTAGCCTTGAAACCATGGTTATTAACTTACTCATTTGGGGTTGGTCTCTCTCTCTCTCTCTTATAGCTTAGGGAAAAAATAGATTTCTGGAAGATCACTCCTGATTTTAATAAATGATCATCCCAAGAGGAAAGTCATACAATAGATCCCACATGCCAAAGACATGAGAACACTACTTTTCAGTTCTTTGGCAAATGCAATTATGGAGAGGAGATAGAAAAAATGTTAACTTGAAGAAGAAATAGAGAGAATAGAGAAGCTGGTGAAGATGAGAAAGTCAAAGGGGAGAGCTAAAAATAATTACACAGGGCAGAAGTAGATCACAGGGCAGAAGTAGGAGCAACAAGACACAAAAAGGATTGGAGTGATAACAGTGCAAAGAAGGAATAGAAAGGGGGCAGCAGAAGTGATTCCTTGATATTCATCCTGAGAAAAAGCAAGGTCAATCCTAAGACAATGGCCTCAACAATCAGATGCTACAGGGACTAGGTATGAATATGAATGGGGAGAGGAACTGAGATGTTCAAGGACAAATTTGCAGATTTGCATTGCTAAAAGTTTTCAGCTATCTAAACTACCGTGCTGCACTGGAGGACTGTATTTCAATATTCATTTGTTTATCTAGTCAATTTTTATAAATGGAACAAAATGAGGACAGGCTTTTCTCTGATGGGAACAAAATCTTTGGGGGCAAAGTGTAACAATGCCTGTTATCCCAGATCCAACTTCCTTACCTAGAATTCCTTAGCAGCGGGAATAGATGGAATTGTGAAAAGAAGAAATATTAATGTCAGAGAAATACTAATGGGAAGCTTTAGAATGTACGTTCTGCCTGATCCTTTCTGAGATAGTGTATTATGGCAAGAATTGCCTGTCTTTTTTTTTCTACCAGTGCTATACAGTACATATATAAGTTTTAGAAACGTCAATATTATACTATTTTAAGCCTGTCTTTCATACCGAATTGGAATGTAATCATTGAGTTATTCTTAAAAATCCAGAAAATTATAGCTAGTATGTTTACTTCCTCCAGGTAAATTAGTTGGAATGCTACTATAATATCAAACTGTAGAATAATGAGATGTGTGAAAGAAGAATCAGTGCTATTTAACTTTTTTCACAAATGGCCTAGAGTTAGGATGTATAATGAAATAGAGCTTGCAGGTGACACCAAATTATTAAAGAGTTAAAACCCCAGCAGGCTGTGAATAACTCCAAAGGAATGTCTACCAACTGGTTGACTGGGTAACAAAGTGACAAATGAGAGTCAATAGATATATCTGCAGAATAATGCACAATGAAGCAAAGAAACCAACTCCCCAAATATAGAGAACAGAACTCAGTTGGCAATGATTAACAAGGGGCTGTGCTTTGTAGCCAGTTCAATGAATACACAATGGGATAACTTTTGAATCTATAGTTCATTAAAGTTGGAAATGGAACCGTCAATATCATGACATTATAAAACAAATTGGAATTGAGTTTACACTTGCAATTCTGCAGCAATACAAATAATCTGTTTTCAAGAAGGATAACACAGAACTGGAAAAGATGCAGAAAAAAAACCTATGGTGGGCTTCTTTGATAAACTTAGAAACTTACTGCAGGAAACAGGTTGATGGACTGGAAGAACCTTTGGCCTTATCTAGCAGGGCTTCCTTGCTTATATCATTAGAAACATGGACTTTTCTGAAAACACCCATTTTTCCTAATGGTCCTGAATAATCAGTGTGTGAGACAACCAGCAGTTACTTTCAATCAACTGAAATTAAAGGGAAGTTGTTCTTTAAATCTGTCCAGAAAGCTCCAGCTTAAATAATTAAGTGTGTACAGCAGTAGTTTGGTAAATTATTATCCAAACTATCAATACAATAGAAAATAACCACAATAGTAACATTTGTTACAAACACATAAATTAGAGGGGAAATGGATTGCTTCTGGATTGCTCTTATACAGTGCTTTGCTGTTCTCTTGTCATGTAGGTTTCAGTTTAGCGGTTTATGACTTCCCATATTCTCTGTCATTTGAAAAAAGTATACATGTTTAGCTGAAGCTGCCTAATGTGGGTCATTCGGCCTATATTGGAATGAGATGTGCAATATACGGACTTTTCAAACCACAGAAAGTAAAATTTATCAGACATGAAATTAAACTTGCATAGCCCAAATTAACTGAAAGTCCTCTTTTGTTTAAAGGCTTCACACTTTACAGTCATTTGGAGACATCCTTGGCATTCTTGGCGTCTTAAAATACATGCTACAGGATAATGACAACTGGTAAATTAGGGTTTATGTCTTGAAGGTCTGCAATAACAACGCAAAATTTAAAAACCCAATAACGAGTATAGACATTGATTTCCCATCTCCTTATAAGTTAGCTATCAATTTCATCAGTTCAAGTTACCTAATTCAGAGTGATATAAGCCTATCATTATTATAATGCTTCGAAGCAAGAGCACGTCAATATTTTCATTTCAAGCTTATGAATAGTAATTTTATTCTTACAGGGCTAAATCCAGCAGCTCATTGATGGGGGTAGGTGAAGGTATACTTTACCTAAGATATACTGAGCCCTGGTGGCGCAGTGGTTAGAATGCAGTACTGCAGGCTACTCCAGCAGTTTGGCAGTTCGATCCTGACTAGCTCAAGATTGACTCAGCTTTCCATCCTTCTGAGGTCGGTAAAATGAGGGCCCAGATTGTTGGGGGCAATAGGCTGACTCTGTAAAGCACTTAGAGAGGGCTGTAAAACACTGTGAAGTAGTATATAAGTCTAAGTGTTATTGTTATTGCTAATAGAAAACTTTGTTAAGGAAATAAACATATGCCTTTATAAAAGAAATGTTCTGACCTGCTCCAACTCTCTCTCTCTTATTCACTGATCTAAAACATTTGCCTTGGCATATTTGCCTATAATGCTTTCATAATATTGCAGCAACAATGGCATAATGTCATATTCTGTAATGTGTTGCTTTATTAATAGTGTTGGAATAGTATATGTATAGGTTTTGCACAAAGAGAAATTCCACCTGGATTTTGGTGCCAGGTTTTTGTTGTTTTTAATGTTTTAATCAATTGACTTTTATAGTTTTCATATGATTTTATATGTCTTTAAATTTTTGATTAGGAATCATCCAGAGTTAGTTGAAAGATGGGCAGGTACATAAATATTTTACATAAATAAATAAATAAATTTTAGCAGGATTTGGGATTTTCAAACTTTACAGTACCATGACTTTCCTAAAATTATCAATTCATTTGTAATCCCTATCATAAAACTATTATGGGATTTGGGATGAGCAAGTTTACTATTTACTAAAAGATGTGTAAATTCCATTGTACTTTCTTGATTTACATTTATTTTGGCTGTGCTGTGCCATTACCTATAGACTGGTCATATTTAGCTTTTTACTTACTCTTTTTTCCCATTTAGAAGGATGAAAAATTTAACAACCATTACTAAAACATACACATACATTCTATAGAGGCACAGACGTTCTACCATATGCCATGCTGGAGGAAGTCACCTGCCAATGAACGACCATCTGTCAGACACATCGCTGTTGTGATTGGTGGATGATTTTGACATATGGCTTAGACCAGGAATGTCAAACTCGCAACGTCATGTGATGTGTCATGATGTATCGCGATTTGCCATTGCCGGCAATGGGCGCGGTTTTGCTATGACGCATCCGGCCCGTGGGCTGGCAGTTTGACACCCCTGGCTTAGACCTTTCGGCTTAGCCATTTCTCAAACCTCACTCTAGGCTTTATTTCTGACTTCCCTAAGCAAAGGAAGACTGGATTGACAGGATTCCCACTTTGTTTATACTAACACAACTCACATTAGGCTTTGCCCATTTTTGTCTCACTGAATGGCAGCACGTTTGGACAGTGTGAAGCTACCAATGAGTTTGGGTCTCTTTAAACTTTAAACTTCTAACTCCTAACCACTAGATTGCAAGAACACAAGCAAGCGGTCAGTTTGGACAGTGCTTCAACTTTGCCTAGTTGAACTTGATCAGCTAAAAAAATCTTCCTCTCAAAGCATGCAACTTACAACTTTGTGAACATTTAATTTAAAATATTCCTCCTTCTGAGGGCTCCAGATCTTGCCTATTGATAGTCAAGATCCCACTAAACTCTAAACTTAATTTCTAGACTGAATGAAACCATTTGTAATTTGGATGGCTTGGATGCCATCAGGATGAATATCACTACCTGCATATACACTAAGCACTGAGTTATGTATACTTGGACAAATGAGTAAAGCTCAGAGGTTATAGGTTAACGGCCCCCAACCTTTTGGGTATCAGGGACCAGTTCCATGGAGAGAGGTTTTTCCACCGACTGGAGGGGTGTGTGGTTTCACATGCTGCCTGCATCCCCGTTTCTGGCATGCAGTGGCCAGGTACTTGTTCATGGACTGGGGGTTGGGGACCCGTTATAGGTGATCTCACTATTTCATCAATGTTGGCTCCCCATTTTTTTCAAAAAAGGTGTATACACATACACACACAACTGGGCTCCAATTAAGAATACCAACCGGGGCTCCAGAAACTCTACATAAGTTAACTTTTCATTCTAACTTCTTGTCATAGAATTAAAGATCTTCTAGTTTCACCATTCTTTTCACTGTTTTTTATTTCCCCTGCGATCATGTGGGAGGACATCTGGAGACAAATAGAGATAAGGGGAAGCAAATCTTCACCTTTCTCATCCATGTTGACTTTGATCATAGATGGGATACTGTCAAAGATGGTTGCTCCAAAATAAATTCATAAAACTTTATTAAAATTCTTATCACCTTTAGTTGTCATTGCAGACATAGACCAAGTATATTGTAAATATAATAATTATATTTGTAACAATAAAATGTAGATATATACTTTGCATTTCAGTGTTAATTATCTTATTTTGTTTATCCTGGTCCAATAAATTTCACATACAGAATCTGTACTGCGGACCAGTGACAACTGTCACTACTGTGAGATGGGCAACCATATAAATTATTTAAATATATTGATTACATGCCATCAAGTCAAAGAGAATTCTTGGCAACCTCATAGGCAGATTTTTCTCTCTGATCTCTCCCTTACTAAATAAATGATTTGTCCCTAAATAAATACTTTTTCCATCACATAATCTACAACTTCCATTTGTTGTGGTGGTGATTTGTCCAGCTTTTTTAAACCACTGAGAGGCTAGGATGATATCTTTCTATGTTTTAATATTTTAGTTTTTCTCTCTGTTAGAATAGAACAATTTTATACAGGTGTCTGGCTGTTGAATGAAGGCAACCAGTCAGTTTATCACTGGCCTGTTTCTACTTCAAACGAACAATTCGAAGGAAAAGAAGGATGTTTGGGGTTTTTTTTTGCTTTTTTTGCTGGAACCTATGGCCGACAATAAAACTGAATTGATAGGCACCAGGTTTTGCCCGCCTCTTTACCGCGCACCTGTACCAAACATGTGTTGGCTGAATTCACACGCGTTGCTTAAAGCCACGTTGATGCCTAGATTGCTTCCTACTGTAGAGCGTTTTACAGTGAGTCCGATGCCAGGTTCCTTTTTGGCGAAACGTAAGCCTCTTTCTGCTTCGGGGCCGGAGAAGCAAAACTTGCGGGGGTGAGAAGGCGCTCCTGATCCGCCGCCCCGTCCCCTCGCCTCCCGCAACCCTAGGACGGCAATCTCAGCCGAACGTAGAGGGGAGGGCCCGCTTTGGCTCCGGTGTGTGCGTGCGTGTGTGCGCGAGTGTGAGTGTGTGAGTGTATGAGGGCGGGTGCGGAGCCGCGGTCCGCCTGTCCCAGGGGGCGGCGCGGGGAAGCGAGGCGGCCAATCCGCCAGTTGGGCTGACTGGGGAGCGTCGAGAGGGAAGCAGGCGGACTTCTCGGCAGCCAGAGGCGGATCGGCTCGGCACCTGTGGCGGCTAGAGCCGAGTTTCTTGGGCAAGTCGCTGGGCGGCTGTGTGATGCCACCGCCCGGGCAGGAGCGGGTGGTGCCGGTGCTGGGGGCACGCTGCAGAACCCTCTACCCCTTCTCCGGGGAACGACATCGACACGGACTGCGCTTCGCTGCGGGGGAGCTGCTCACCGTCCTCCAGGCGGGGCCCGACGGCGGTTGGTGGGAAGGGGAGACGGCCGAAGGGCTGAGGGGCTGGTTCCCGGCCAGCTACGTCCAGCTAATTGAGGTGAGAGAGGCAGGGGTGGGGGGAGAACGAGGGGGAGCTCAGTGGTTGGTGGGCTCACCTTGGCCTCACGGGAACGCCCCGAGTGGGTGTTGGATGGATCAATATTGCTCCTTGAGGAGACCCTGTTGCGGGGGCAGCGGGGGGGGGGCTGCCATTCCTCCCGCGGTGGGTCGGGTGCCTGGCTGGTCAGTTAAAGTCTGGCGAAGTTTGCTCCCCGCCTTTGGTCTGGGGGCAGCTGCCCTGTCGGGGCGGCGTGGCTCTTCTTGGTCTTTTGCATGCGCTGGTTGGGAAACAACTCGGGGGGGGGGGGTTCTGTCAGCTGCAGCAGAGCACGCATCCCTTTGCGGAGTGGGGTTTTTGTGGGCGCGCATCTGGCCGCGGCTCGGAAGTGCTACAAGATTTGCGGCGGGGAGGGTGGGTGGGTGGGTGGCTGAAGCCTGCTTGGTGGGACTCGCTGTTTGAGCGTGAGGGGCGGGGCGGGATTCCTTCGCAGCCTGCCTGGCTGGAAAGATCTCCCGGTGAGGAGAGCTGGCGCGTGGGCTGCTCCTCAGTGCGGAGCGGGTGTGGGGAGAGCTGTGGTGGGCGGCTGTACAAGGCATGCTGGGAGCTACTTCAGGTTAAAAAACAGTCGTGGTTATGACTGTTGCCTTTATTTTCTCAAGGAGGACCAGCAGAGGTGCAAACCTCACAGATGTTCTCCAGCTTGTCGAAGGACTCTATGTCCTCTTCCACTTTATGGTGGATCTTTTTTTCTCTTTTCCCCTCGTTGCATTGTGAGTTCCAAAAGTGCACGGAGGGTTCCCTTCTTTCCCACCGCCCCTCCTCATGTAGCAGTTTTTGGATATGAAATTGCTAAAGCTCATTTCAGCTCATGATAGTGAGTAACTTCCCCTCTTGCACAGGAAGATAGGCTGCCTTATCCTGAGTCAGACTGTTGCTTCATCCTACTTCAGATGTTTGGGTCAACTACGCCCCCCCCCCCAGATTTCCAAGCCAGTGCTTTCATTGGCTAGGAAGGAGTTTAGGGAAAGGGTAGGTGGTAGAGCATATATTCAGTGTTGGCATCTCCAGGTTAGGTCCAGGAAACCTTGGAGATATTTTCCCATTTAGCTTAGAAGACAATTGATTGGGGTTTATTTTTTTTTTGTAAGGCAGCTTATTCCAATGAAAATGGGCTTTGATGTGCAAAGGTGCAATCAGAATTTATTTGCCCTGCAATCAGTTATATATAAGTGTAGTACACATACGGTGCTGTGTAGCCAGCTGCTTCTTTTTTTAGTGGGTACTTCTTCCTGGGTTGCACATTTTGCCTTCTTGTGGTTATGGCATCAATATGATCATCAGAAATGCATTCAAACAGACATATACAGGCATTAATATGCATAGGTGATTCATTTACTCTTTCCAAGTTTCTTTTGGAAGACTGCAATATTTATGTATGGTTAGGCTCTTACACAGCACTCTACTAGGCTAAGGGAGAATGGCAAGATCTATTTAAACTTGAGTACTGTGGTTTATCATCTAATTAAAATACATGCATTTTTACTTTGGTTGATTCAGGTCTTAAATAATCAGTATCAGCACTGCCCTGCTCACACAATTTTATTCTAGAATGTGTACAATTGTGCACACATTGACACTGAGTGGTGTCAATATAGTATGGTCCTATATCACTATTAAGTCAATTTTATCGTCTGCATTGTTGTATATAGTATTTTCCCACATTGCTTGGAAATCTTGTTGGCAAAGCTTTTAACTTGTCAGAGAATCATCTAATGTAACAAGTGCTGCTGTTTAAAATAGGATTCTGTTCCCACAGTGGCCAAACAATGTCCGTGAGTAGTAAAAAGCAGGGTAGTTGGCAATCTCTAACTCATGTTTCCCAACAATTTATATTTTATGAGCTATAGGTTGCTAATTCTGTATCCAGCTGGGAGATTTGCCAAAAGCACTGTACCTTTGTGTAGATTTCTTTTTAAACAATTTCTGGCTGATATAATCCTACCTTAAAATATAATATTCAAACTACAAGGACATATAACAAAACCAATATCGCTGATTTCACATCTAAGTTTTAATGGGAATTACACCATCAAAAATGCAACATGCTGCTAAGAAGTGATAAGTTGCCAGGATGAATTAGACAAGCCAATAGTAATGGCATAATATTACTTATTCTGACTGCAGTATGGATCTTAATTGACCATCATGCAATTTTGGAATGCTTGCTTTCTAGGGAACAAAGTTAATTATTGTTAGTATTCAGTTGTAAATAATGGGGTATATTTATGAAATGTAGACAGGAGTGACTCCAAGTAATATGTTTGTGGTTTTGGATAGCAATCTAAATCATGCATAGTGTGGCTTAGAACATACTTATGTGACCACAATAATGGTCATCTGGTTGAGTAGAATAGTTCCAAGGAACCAGTCAAGGAATCTTTTGTGACTTGATTCTCACACTGTTCAAAGATTCATAGTTGTCTGATTTGTTGCAATGCAATAACCATGAACAATTATTTTCACACCACACTGGTTAGATTTACATTAAACCAAAATCTAATAAACCATGATGTATCTTTAGTGGTTTATGAAAATACAGCTTGTATGACCTTTATGACCTATTTGGGATATAGGCACATGATATCTATAATTACTACTCTGCTGTACCTTGTAGGCCATATCAAATAAGCATCTCCTGCTACCATACCATACAGTTGCTTTGATAGCTGTGATTTATTTTGTTTACTTTTCCTTCATAGGGGTATGAAATTCTAGGCTGTGAAGTTCATTTGAATTTCATATTCAAAATTTTAGATTTATCCATAAGCTCCAAACAAAATAGAGATGTGTATGAATAGTGCTCCTTGTGGGTGTCCACAGCATATAAGAGGGAACAAGTGAAGTTGTATGTATCATGAATTATGTACTCACATAATTTTGCATTGTGTTGTGACCACATAGTTCACATTATTTACACAATGATGTTATGATACATGTGTAATTTTGATGTCAGTATGGCATAATTACCGTATTCTGGACACTTTCACTGCCCCTGTAATATTAGCAATGAGCCAGCTCAGACTCTGCATTTTAATATAATGCTGTACAACATAGCTTCCAATTGTGCCATATATGATAAGCTAATGAAATCGCTGAATTGGTTGGCCACTTGCTGTGTTGGGAGAAAAGAACTGTGTACATTTTTGTGCATGAATTTGCTAAAATGCTTTCTTTTTGTGAAGGTAACCTTGCTTCCCAATTAGGTTAGATGTTGTTTCTGATGAAAATTGTCCTCCTTACTACTATTATTGTGCAGTGTTTGTCAATATTGATGCTTATTAGCTGCTCCTTGCAATAAATAAGGGAAACCCCAGAAAACTGTATTTTACAAGAGTATAAAGGTCTACGTTCACAGAAGTTTTAGCCATTGACAGTTTGCAAAGTTATGCATATTTGGTTCTGAATTCTCCATGGGCACCATTTTAGTTAATACTGAAACAGTTGTAGCTTTGTATTTATGTTTGTATGTTTAAATAAAATAACCTGTGACCCAGATTGTGAAAGACACTTGAAAAAGGATTCATGTACTGTACATTCCCATATGGAGAGTAATTTGATGTAGCCTGACAGTTCACTCCCTTTCCTGTTTTGGAAGCTTAAAAACTTCTGGCTGCAGTGCTAATACCTAATTTCCCCATTGGTGTTCTTTTCACCGTGCTCCTGAACTGCTGCTTATTAGAGGTTGTTTGTTTCACCATAAAAATATAATTGCCTTCAATGGGTTTGTTCCTGTTAAGCCTGTTTGAGATGACAGGGTAATGGCTACAACCCTATTTATGCTGTAAGGCATATAAATTCATACAATATTGTTGAGACTAATTATAAGCCAGACGATTACACAAAAAGAAGAGGATATGGCAAAACATCTGTGGGGTTGGGAAATTATAACTCTGCTTTGACCATATGCTTTTAATCATGCATGTTTTCACTGCTTTCTTTTACAACTGGTCTGATGAAACAGTCACTATTTTCAAGTGATGGAATAGTGTTCTGGTCTGGAAGTGGGTTAGTCTCAATGTCCTCTTGGGATATTTTCCAGCTCTTATTTATAACCTTGGGATCTGAACAGTAGAGAGGTTAATGGAACCAAAATGAATGGGAACCTTTTCTTTTCTTTATTAAGAGGCTTCTTCTTGGTTGTGTAGCTCTCAGAGAAGGAAAGCAGCCAACCAGCCTACCAACCAGCCAGCCATTCATTTGGGAATCAGGTTCTACAAAATGGGCTCAAAGCCAGACATTAGGAATTCAGGTTTTTAAAATTTAAGGATGTGAACAGCTTCCATGAATGAGTCTGAAATGTAAAAAAACAACTGAGTGGCTTGAAGAACACAATATGACTGTAGGTTTTTAAACCTCACGAAGACAAAGCAATAACTAGAAATTAAAAATATCCTGGTGTGGATGTAATGAATGCTCTTCCATATCCACCAACATATCATAAATGGGGGGGGGGAGATTGCTGTAAAAGTTGGGCTATCTTATCCAGGCTGTAAAAATCTGGATGACCATGAAATGGTAGCAAAAAGATAGAAAAGCTGTCAGTTGTCCACATGTTTGCAAGCCAGAAAATATACTGTAATAGCAATTGCCCTTAAACTTATATACCACTCCATAGTGTTTTACAGCACTCTTTGAGTGGCTTACAAATTTCAGTGTGTTGCCCCCAACAATCCTTATTTTATCGACCTCGGAAGAATGGAAGGCTGAGTCAACCTTGAGCTGGTCAGGATCAAATTGCTGGCAGTGGGCAGAATTAGCTTGAAATACTGCATTCTAACCACTGCACCACCACAGCTCATAAGCCCAGTTCATAAGAGTGCAGTTCCTCTATTATTGTATACTGCTGACAACTGCAAATAGCATTTGTTTGAAAAAGATTTATTCAGAAAGAATAATTTTTCTGCTAGGGCTAACTCAGTGTCAACATTATACTATGGTTTACTGTTATGAGAAGATACAATCTGTATGCAAAGATTGTACTAAGGCATAATATGGGTTGTTTAGTTTTGATGATATATTGTGTGAATCCAGCCAATTGTGATTAATTCAACAAAACGTATTTAATGAATGGGTTAGTGTACTGAGTAAATCAGGTTATCATGGTAAATATTAAGCTTGAACCTTCCCATTTCTCTTTCTCTTTCATCAGGGAAAGAAAATTGTGTGAAAGTAACTTCAATATTGAGAAGTCTTGATACTATAAACTGTATTCAGCCTTCATTCAAAAATCAAATACTTAGAAATAGGTTTGGGGGGAGGGGGCTGAATTCCAGAGAACAATAGCTTCAGTAATTGGTATTAACAAATAAATGATCAAATTAATGAATTTTAAGATACCTAATTCAAGATGTCATATTCCTCTGAAATAGAACTGAAGAAGGATATTCCATATGAAAAATGTGCATGGAACATGTGCCCTCCTGTACATGACCCACTTTTTCTGTTCTAGGTTTCTGCTCCAAATTGTAAAAAGATATTTTCTGCAGTAAATGATTTTCATTTCATTATTAAGAAATTAATCAATCTGTTTCCTGGTGCCTCATTTAGATGCAAGGTATGAGTTACATGCTTTTAAATGGGCAAGAAATCTTGCTAGCATGAATCCTGAATTACAGCTTTTTCTTTCAGGCAATAAATTAAGAAGTGAACTGACAGGAGAAAAATACAGTGTTGTGTATGCTTTAGCCTACCCCCCCTCTGTGTGTATAAAAGACTTTTTGGTAGAATGCAGTTCTGAACATTCAAAACAAATTTTAATGTCTGAACAGCTTTATTTACTGTAAGGTTGAACAATTCAATTCAGTGCATAGTTGTTTGGAAACACATTTTTCGGTACTCAATGGGATTCATCCCAAATAAATAGTCACAGCTCATAGGACTGCACTTTAAATTGTTTCAGTACACCCACCCATCCAATCACCCGCTCACCCACCAACCGACATGTATATATAAAACAAAATTAGTACATAACTCCTTCACCAGAGTCCAGGTGGTTTATAACAACAACATGCCATTAAAAACAACCAGACTCCTACCCCCCCCCCCAAATCAAAATATAAAAAAGTCTGAAAATTAGTGAAAGTCAGCCAATACTCCTTAGTTCTGAAATGCCTGGAACAAGATAATCTGAACTGCTTTTTTTGAAAAGTTGAAAAATGTTCTTCTGAAGGTAAGTGATGCTACAACAACAAGAAGACTACACGAAAAGCTCCGTTCTCGTTATCCCCCATCCCTCTTACAAGCTAAAAATTTGAAGCATGTTCTCTCAGAAAGAGTGCAAGGACTGGCAGGTTCACTCAGAGGAGAAAGAAAAAAGGTATTAGCCTTATAGGATTGTATATTACTATATCAGCTAATGGTTCTCTGCTTGCTAAAGCTAAACCTACCCAGTGAATTGCTTCATGGAAATTTACTGTTTTTAGTAAATGCAGCTGATCTTGGAATGGTGACATTTGCATATGTTCATTTTAGAGCAGATTATTTTTGTTATATGTATCAAATCTACTTCTGCTCATTCTCCTTCATGTATGTGAAGAAGCAGCTGGCAGGATAAATTTTGCAGAACTATAGGCTATCAGGACTTTTATAGCTGCTGTCTCCTCCCATGGTTGGACATCTCTTTTATGAAGAATAATGTATAACTCCAGGAATTACAAGAGAGCTTGGGAACTGGATGTTCTGCTTGTACCCATTTGCTGAGCTGCTCTTATCTGTAGTGGGTTGTCTAAAGAAGAAAGACACGTTTCTCAGGCATTTTATTTTATGGATAGATAAGAACAGAATCTTAGCTGAATGCCTTTCTCCCCTCTTCACAGCAAACTATGAACAGGCATTGCTCTTGTGGGTTCTAATTTATTTTTCATTAGAATCTCAAGGTCCAACAGTTGATAGCAAATCCAAATAGTGGTTTTGGAAAACAGGTATAAAATTATGAGTCACCAAGCATATGCGTAAACCAGGATTCCTATATGTATTTGAAACAAGGATGGAACTTTGAAAACATACAAACATGCATGTTTGTGAAGATATATACAGTGTATCTCCACAGAGCTATATGTATCTCCATTGCCATACAAACATACAGTATGTGCCTCTGCTGAGGTTAGAAACATTTGCCAATCTATTGCAAGTCTGCTAGAGAATGACCAGTCAATCCAAGTTTATGTTTTACACAGCAATTGATATGGGGCAGTTTGCTCAATAAAGATATATGAAAATATGGCTCCTTTCTTTTGCTACTTAACCAGAAAAGTCTTTTAAAATGTCAAATCAAATGCAGGAGTTAGGGGAAAGGGCATCACTTTGCTCAACTCAAAGTATGGCATCTTTTAGAAATAGCTGCCAATTAGAGCTCTATAGCTTTTTGAACATGGTAAAAACCTATGAATGTTGATTCTAGTAATAAAAGTGGATTAAGTAGTCCTGAGAAGATCCTGCTGTAAAGCTACAAATTTAATTAACGGGGACGTGATTTGAATATTTACTGCAATCATTTTCTCACTGAAAGTACTGTATACCCTTTAATTCTCACTATTTAAAGCAGGGTATAATAACTAAATAGGAAAGGAAGTTTAATTTCATCTGTTTAAGTATATTTTACTTCTCTGGTCAATAAACCTTATAATGTCAAGCAATACCGCCATCACTGTTTGGCTTTGAAAGGCCACTTTCTTGTGACTTAGTACATACAAATCAATATGCAGTACTATATCTTCCAGAACTAGCTATTGGAAAGTTCTTTGCCCAGGTTTTTCTATACAGGTAGTCCTTAATTTACAACCACTTTTGAGCCCAAAATATCTGTTGCTATGCAAGATAGTTGTGAAGCGTGTTGAGCTCCATTTTATGACCTTTTTGCCATTGTTGTTCAATGAATCACTTCAGTTGTTAAATGAATAATGCGGTTATAAAGCAAATCCGGCTTCCACCATTGATTTTGCTTGTCAGAAGCTCCCCAGGAAGGTTGCAAATGACAATCCCAGGACATTGGGATGTTGCAACCATCATAAAAACATGTCGGCTGGCAAGTTTGATCACATGACTGTGTGGATGCTACAATGATCATAAGTGTGAGAACTGGTCATAAATAACTCTGACTAAACAAATTGTTGTAAGTCGAGGACTACCTGTATTGCTTTATTTTAGTTTTTGAGTATGGTGCCTTGTAATCCTGCTCTTAGGGAAGCTTGACTCATGTTTGTCTGGCAAGTGCATATTATGAGATCAAATCATATGTATGTATGTATGTATGTATATATGTACTCATTTCTAGCTCTTTTGAAGTCCTCTTATTTTCAAGTTGTCTTCTGTTTCCCTTGTTGGAACTTTTTTTTGCTTGTGTTTTATTGATTTTTAATGCTATCCTGAAGGGTAGTATACAGATTTTATAAATAAATAAATTCTGCCAGGCAAGACTTGTCCAAGGTTATTTCCTGTGGGTCTGTTATTGAGCAGGTTCATTCCTTTGGATTTTTTCCAAACTGCACCACCTTGTCCAATATAAAGCCAGAATTAAGCAAGCAAGCTGAATTCTTTTTTAAATTTAAGCAGCTCCAGACTAATTTTGTTTCAGGAACTGTTCTGAGGCCAAACTTTTAAAACGAAAAAAAAAAAAATACTTTATAAGGTTCCTTTCCCACTCTCTTTCCTGGACATATGATATATTGTAAGATCCTGGCATAGGGTTCCCTATTGTGTGATGGTCTTATAGGAAATAGTAAATAATATGAGAGAACTTATTATTGGTTGTTATTATTACTATATCTTATTATTTTGTATCATAAAAATGATATAAAATGTAAGAATGTCAAATTTTATATCTCAAGATTGAGTCACATAAGATTTTCTCAATTGTATGAAGTCACAGTGTAAATTGGCTTTGACTTGGTGGGCCTCTGGCAATGAACTAAAATTGAGAATCATAAGACACACCATAGGTCCAGCACCACTCATGTTGAAAAAGTTTCATTGTTTTAGTAATCTGTGCAGATTTCTCTTACATCCATCTGTAAGACTAGAACAGCCTAGTGCTTGAATGGGAATGTTGGTGATTAAAGGTATTTTAAAAAGCAATAGCTTTTAACTATGATGAAGAGTTACCACTGCTGTTTGGAGAGTTGTTACTTGTTCCTGGACTGCTAATGGCACAAATAACATTTATGCAGTGGTCATATTCCACAGAGTGTTCACAGTTGCAAGAAAAGCCATTTGGAGAAAAATTTCTAATACAAGATGTTAGAACGTGAGTGCTGGAAAATATATCCTGCTGATACAACAATCTTTCAATTTTATCTGAACCACAGGTGTACTAGTTTCAAGGACAGCATTTGGGTTGTGGAGAGGCTAAGGGTATTTTTATGCTAAAATCAAACATCTGGAAAGGCCTTCGGATTGTCTACTTTGAGACCTATAAATAGATAAAATATTCTTTGCTTAAATAAAATACTGCAACTCCAAACAGGATAATTACTATGCATCTGTCTTTACATGTCTTGAATAAATCTAGAATAATTCAGGAAATAATAACTATGAGAATTGGACCGTGGGATAGGAGACACTTTTAATGAATCTCCTTGATAATTGTTTCTATCTCGATATACTAAATTAGCCCACCCAGTATTTTATAAATCTGTAACATATGCTTTTTGGTAAACTGTATCCCATTTAATCTCTCTGGTCCCCTTTGTTGAACAAGTGGCAGCAAGGAAAATGAATAGGAAATACTGATGCAAACACCTCCTTACTGCATCATCCCAAATGGCAATCATATCTAACAGATTATATGAGAAGCAAGATCAGGTTTTTCATAGAATAAACACTGAACAGGGAACTACATGAATCTGGAACAAGAACAAGCTGTTTAATCCAGCCCAGTCTCTTCTAAATAACAACAGTTCTCCTGTGGCTCAGACAAAGTGTTTCTTGTTCTTTGATGTTTCACAACAGGAGATGAGTACCTCGGCCCCAGTAAATCAATGGGCTCCATTGCAAATGCCTGCCCAGATCCCCTGGTGCATACTTTCTGTCTGAACAACTGTTTCAGGCCCTTGTCAAGCATCTTTTCTGGCCAGCACTGCCTAGAACTGCACAGGCTACTGTGTTGATTTTTTGTATGTCCTAGATTAATTCAGGAGCATTGCCTTAGGAAATAACTAATTTATTACAAAAAGTCTTCTCCAATCTGGAGCTGGCCTGCAAAGTATCATAAATATTTATTATCGAAAGAGATTTATTTTTTAATTTAAACTTATCCCTTTTTGCTTTCTATGAAATAAATTGAAGCCTTTGCAGTAGAGCAGGGGTCCCCAACCCCTGGTCTTTGGACTGGTACCAGTCCACAGTCTGTTGGGGACCTTGCTGCACAAGTGGCAGGCAAGCACATCAAATTCCATTTTGCTCATGTGTGGGAGCTAGGTTGCATGTCAAAACCATCCCCTCCCCGCCATCACTGCTACTGCCACTGGTCTGTAGAGCTATAAAGGTTGAGGACCATTGCATTAGAAAATGGGAGAGACATGTTTGGAAACTGTACACTATTTTTAACATTGGAAGGACAAAAGTCACAATGGACAAGATGGATGTAGGCCCTTAAATGCCTTTCCTTTTTCTCCCCTTTCATTTTAAAAAGATAAATATACATCCTAAAATATTATTCATATTTTAAAATTATTTTCATTCATGCTAATTCTATGTTTCCCAAACTCAATATATATTTTTATATTGGTTTTTATTTCTTTGTAAGCCGCCCTAGAGTCACTGAAAGTGAATGGATGGCCATATAAATTCTCAAATAAATACATAAATATATAAAACAGGGAATTGTGTTGTCATTTTTAGCAGTTCTGGTTGGAAGGTATACCAGGAGCTGCACAAATGTCTTATTGGAGTTGTATGTGACCTTTGACTATTGGGTTGCTTATCGTTGCATTGGCGGACTTGTTCTAAATGAGTAACATGGAAGTATAAGAAATAGTGATTCATGGGATAAAGTTGTTTAGTGAAATGGAAAACATTTGCTTCTTGGTATCTTACACATTTGTGGAGAACTACAAATTGCATCTGAATTCTGTATCTAAGCCCATTTGGACTGTCTAGTTCAGCTACACTAGAGGAGATGGTAGATCTTTTCTAGGTGTTTGTAGGTTTTAAATAGCGATGCTAAGATAGACTGGAGAGGAAGGTTAAGGTTTCTTTACATTTATCCTCATCTAAAGGGCCAGCCGCTTGAGGTAGGTGAATGGTAGCTCAGTTTATGAAGTAGATTTAACCCAATTACACATGTCCAGCTTGTGGCTGCTTTGCTTTGAAAGAAAGCAAAATAGGAGAATAGTGTTCAATTGCAAAATGTCTTAATTTATTATTTAGTTTGACTGTAATATGGTAATTTTAATATGGTTCTTCTTTTCTTTTTCTCTTTTGCCAAACAATTTGGTTGTTGTTTTGCATGATTTTCCTAAGCTATGATGACTTCTTTCTTGCATCATTTACTCATAAAGCTTTAGCTGTAGCTCACTTCTTCAGTCCTATGACTATAAGTTGTTTATTTTGATTTTTTTAAAAAATGAACTCACTTTTCTTTTGGTTTCATTATGTCCAAGCTGCCTAAACTGCTAAAAACAACATTTTTAAAGAATTCTTTTCAAATTTGATTCCTTAGGAATGTTTCACCAAATGATGGATGGGGTGGCCAATATGAATCTGTAACTATTGCCCACTCATTCCCATTGTAACCTGTATCTGCACTTCATTTATTAACCTCATCAGTGTCTGGTGCTAGTCTAATCTTAGTGTGCTGATAGTTTTGCCTTAACATTTGAAAAGAATGTTCTGCAGGGCAAAACCTATTATACATTTTCCAGAATGATATGTTTTGTGTTTCGGGATTTGAGGCATTGAAGCACGACACATCTTAAACCAAACTTCTTTATTTCTCCTTAACTCCACTCCAAGCAATCTACAAACAGGCATGCAGGCCTTTTATAGTTTTCCAACCCCCAGGCAGTCCAGCCAATAGGAATCCTTCTTTCTTTGTGCTTGCGCATGCGCAGTAGCCCGGTGCCTGCCAGTCTGGTCCCAGGCAGCTTTTAGGTTGCCCGGGACCATTTGCAACATTTCTGGGCCTGCTGAGTTTCCTCATCAGGCCCAGGACACAATACCCCTCCCCCCTGGATAGAACACACACAATTCCAATTTTCTGTACACTAATAATAATAATAATAAAAAGAAAATAATATTCCTGCTCATATGCAGGCAACCTTCTTATAAACTAATAGGGTTAGCTAAACAACCCACCCTTTAATGTGGACTTCATGTGTCTATCTTCTATCAAACATAGGTCCCATCTCCTCATGCTAGACCTGTAAGGTCCCTTGTACTGACAGGAACCTCACATATTCACCTAGATGCTTAGGAGGGCCCTTAGCTCATTGTGACCTACGCAAAGTCAGGGAGGGTGCATAGCCTGTCAGCTCACCTGCCCGGCTAGGCAGACCAGGACTTGTACTTAAGGGCGCCTGGCCTACCGGCCCATCTGGTAAGCTCGCTAGACCATGACTTTTATGCACAAACTTTGCAGATGACCCCTGGTGAGGCATGCTGGCAGAGTTGCCAGGGCTTTCTCCAGGCTCCATTAGAGCAGAGGAAATTCCCCAACCCGCTGGAGTGGCTGAGGACTCCCCAACTACCCTGGATGGCTCCAGGAAACTTAGTCCCTCGAGCCCGCTACCAGTCTTGGACGTGACCTGCGTTGCAGGTGTGCCCCAATACTCCTAGTCCCCGTGGCCGAGGTGCCAGAGTCAGGAGCCGCCTCTATGGCAAATCCCTCCTCAGGTGAATTCCTGTTTGGAGCTCTTGCGGATACGCATGACTCCCTGTTCGGCGCAATAGCTGAACCATGAGGATGCCCTTGCTGCACCCCTGGAAAATCCCTAGCGCCCTGCGGAAATTCCCAGAGGCAATGAGGCGGGGTCTCCAAATGTTGCCCTGAAGTGCGACCTAGCTCCTGGGCCCCCTCCCCCCAGAGTGGAGGCAGGGGCAGAATCAACGGGACAACTGCCAGCGCAGTTGATCAATGTGATGCTGCAGGACACGGCCGTCGCCCAAGGTCACTTCGTATGATAGCGGTCCTGAGATCTTACAGATGACAGCAGGGACCCAGATATGTCCAGGACCATAGTTCCTTGCTCAGATCGGATCGCCCACCTGAAATCTCCTAGGTGCCTGCGGCTGTGACACCTGTGAAGCCACCCAGTCTGGGTGCAGTCTGTTCAACTTCGTGATGAGGAGGCGACCCCAGCGGAGTTCAGCTGGGCTCTTCCTGATGGCAGTGCATGGTGTGGTGCGGTGTGCAAGAAGAAAATCTGATAACCTGTGATGCCAGCTGCCGTGCGTTAGTCTTTTGAGTGCATCTTTGGTGATGCGCACCATTCTTTCAGCTTGCCCGTTGGTGGAAGGGTGGAAGGGAGCTGATGTTGCATGCCGTATCAAGTTGGCTTGAAGGAAAGCCTGGACCTCACAAGATGTAAATTGAGGACCATTGTCAGAAACAAGAACATCAGGAAAGCCATGGGTTGCAAAAAAAAACATCAGGAAAGCCAGGCTTCAGGCTCTTCAGATGAGGCTTATCCTCTTCTTATTGCCTTTTTCCTTGCAACAATCCCACCTTCGTTGCCACTTTTGTCTTTCGGGATTCGAGGCATTGAAGCACGACACATCTTAAACCAAACTTCTTTATTTCTCCTTAACTCCACTCCAAGCAATCTGCAAACCGGCACGCAGGCCTTTTATAGTTTTCCAACTCCCAGGCAGTCCAGCCAATAGGAATCATTCTTTCTTTGCACCTTGCGCATGCACAGTAGTCCAGCGCCAGCCAGTCTGGTTCCAGCCAGCTTTTAGGTTGCCCGGGACAATTTACAACATTTCTGGGCCTGCTGAGTTTCCTCATTAGGCCCAGGACACAACAATATGGCTTCCAGAATGTACAGAAATCTTGCACATATTGTCATTAGATATAATGTTTTGGTGAGCTGTATAGCAGCAAAAAAAAAAAAAAAAGGAAACCTGGATTTTTCACTGGAGTACTTTCCTTAATTTTGTCTTCTGGCCCCACTTCCCCCTCTAGGGTTCAGCATATTTGGGGTTTGCTCATGAAATTGGTGAGGTGAAACAATGGCACATGGGACTGAGAAGAACAGCAACATGTATTCAATGTCCGGATCTGACTGTGTTTCAGAATACATGAGACATGAGGAAACTGGATTTCAGCCCCACTCTCCAGCATTAGTCATGCTGATTGATGTTGCTGGGAATTGTTATTTAGCTACAGCTGGAGATTTGCAAGCTTCCCATTCCTAGACTAGACAGTGTGAATAATATCTAACAGAAGTTGGTTTATATTAACCAATCCTTCTGAAACTGATCACATACTAAATGTTTGAGATGTTAAAGGAGTGAGTTTCATCTCCTGGAAAAAAAGAAATAGTCTTTGCTCATTTGTTCAAGTTTATTGAGAAATTACTCATATAATTAATTTGAATTTCCAGAGTTATGATGAACTTAGTTTGCCCCAAAATGCATTCGTTTTATTGGTGTCAGCATAAATTTCTAGAGCTGAACTTTTTTGTATGCAGTAACCAGTGATTTGCTCTTATAAGGATGCAGTGCTTTGGGTTGTATCATCTGAATTGGCAGTATGATTATAATTGCAGGTATTTTATTAGAGCTTGCCTTTTTATTTTTGCTTATAAATATGCATCATAACAGCTTGGGATTGTAGCTTCATTTGATTGGCAGCTGTTGGCTTTTGCAATTCTTTTCACTAGAACAAAACTAGGCTTCTAATTCACGGAAATAAACCTCTCTTGTGCAATAGAGAGATAGCTGTGCATTTCTTTATAGCCTACAAAAGCTTGCTTAATAATAAAAAAAACCTGTAGTAGGTAAAATACTGAAGTACTGAAATTATTCAGCTACATTAATTTATTTTTTCTTGATTATGCTTTTCTTACCACCACTATATTGTTTGAATGACTTTCCAAATAGGTTGTAGAGCAGTGGTTCTCAACCTTTTTAATGCCGCGACCCCCAATCGGTCATAAGTCGAGGACTACTCAACTGGTGCAGCACCGTTTACAGAATGGGACTTTTGGCGGGCTCAGCAGGGCAGAGACAGCCTGGACAATTCCTATTGGCTTTTGAAAGCCAATAGAATTAGACTCTATTCAAGAGAGTCTATTCTATTAGCTTTCAAAAGCCAGTAGAATAAAAGGAAGTAGCACAGCTAAGGAAAAGGGAAAAAAAATGGCGGACTGCGTTGTTTGGCGACCCTCGTGAAATGGTCATTCGACCCCAAATGGGGTCCCGACCCACAGGTTGAGAACCACTGTTGTAGAGCAACAGATTAATGGTGCTTCATCTGGAAATTAGAATGAGCTCTCAGTTTAAGAAGATGGCATATTTGTTCAAGAAGATGGCATGTTTATGTGGCATAAAAGCTGATGGTTTCAATGGGTAACTGAAGTTGGATTACTTACGATGTGATTTTATATTATTTTCAGTGTAGTTAATTTGATAAGATATTGCATAAAGATATTTGTGCAAGAGTCTAAGAAGATAGGTACCTGGTGAGTCAGTCTGTGGATGGTCTAGTTTTCATTAGAATTAATGCTTCACCTTGAAGAGTGATATATACTTTGAGAAAAGTAAAAGGTATCTTGATTTTGTATGTACTTGAACCCTAAACCTCAGTACTGAACAAACATTTGTGGATAATTATTTCCTTTATTATGAAATCTTAAATGCTATTGTTTTTTGGTTTGTTTCCAAGTGTATATTATATTAGCTTAATAGTAACTAAACTATTAGTAGTTAGCAGCTGAGAATACTCCTGAAGTAAGTGTAAAAGTAAGGATTGATATTTTAGCTATTGTATAAAATGAAACATAGGATCCTTGCTATATTATACAAAATACCACTGAATGATTTTCCTTGGTAAGGAGCCTACTAAGTTAAATGTCATTTTGGGAGATAAATGTGTGGTTTCTGCTTGTTAACATAAATTCACTGGGAAGATTTTGAAGACTTACAGGCTAGAGGATTACTGAAATAAATTATTTTCTCCTTTCCTCTCTTCCCATTTTTGAGTCACTGTGGCATATTTTCATTGTGATGTATCTTTGCTATGTTCTTTCTATTGTGCAATTTTTATACTAATACATACAACTGTAGAACAAGTGAGCTTATTGTTAATTGAAACATTATGACCCAAAATGTATAGCAGAAAAATACCAAAAATTTAAGTTGCATTGCAGAGCTAAAATATTCTGACTTGTGTGGATTCTTCTAACCCAGCATCTCATTTGACAACAGTTCTTAAAACTGTTGTCCACCACGCAGTACTTTCCAGTTAATTCCAAACATTTGATATGTTAGGTGCTGAAATATCTCTAAATATTATATAATAGTTTTAATTAAAATTTTCACTATAAAAATCACATATTTTCTGTGCCCAAAGAAAACATAGTACAACACACAGACTGTCTGTCTAGGTTGTTATCTACACCAGGGGTCCCCAACCCCAGGTCCGTGGACCGTCACTGGGCCGCAGTGTGCCAACAACCGGGCCGCGCAAACAAGCAAAGCCCCATCCATGGGATGCAGGCCAGCACACAAAACAACGCCTCCTCTGGTCTGTGGATAAATCGTTCCCCATAGAATCGGTCCCTGGTGCCCAAAAGGTTGGGGGCCTCTAATGTACACTGAGCATGGACTCTTAGATAGAAACAATCTGATAGGATTTGATAATAACAAAATGGCAGGATAGAATGATCAGTTGCATGTCTTTAAATTAAGTTATGATTCTATGAATATTGTTTTATTACAAACACCAGACATTTCCATGAGATGGAGAAAATTTAACCTTTGTTGTCATTGCTGACAATAGTAGTTTTTCAGCTGGGAAGCAGTTTCTTGGTAACAGGAATCTCTGAACACTTATATACAGTAAATGGACATATGCAATTTTTACACATAGAATCTGGTGCAACTTGAGCAAATCTGACCTACTTCATTTAATTATCCATGAATACACATTGAATTGTTGCTAGAGCAATGATTGCTCTAAATCTCCACCATGGGATGTTTTTTTCCTTTCAGCAGTAGAGCAGTACTAATGTGGAAGTTAGTGGAATAGTGACTTAGATAAACAGGCAGATGGCATGACACAAGCATTGACTTAGGAAGTGGTAGAATCAAATTTAGAGAAGTCATATTTTTATTTTTTTTGTTTGCTTTGTGGTAAGCATAGAAACATATCACATAAGGCTAAGGGTTAGGATCTTGCCAACTGTAACTAGGAACTGCAATTCACAAAAGGAGGGCGCTTTCTACAAGCCAAAGTTGTCACCAGCCTTCAGTTTCTTATCCAATACCACCTGCTTCAGAATAAGGATATCTTTTAAACCAAAAGTATTCCTGTGAAGAACGAATGAACATTTATTTGTTCTATATGATTAGTTTTGTTAATTATTACATCAGATGGAGTGTATGTTTGTTTTGTGTCAAGCTCAAGTGAGTGCTCTTGCTTCTATACAGGACTTCTAGAGGACAATCTTGAATTTATTTCCTATTCATTGCTGCTAGAAGATTTTTTTTAGCAGTCTGTTACCACTTTAGTTTATCCCTTACTGGTCTTACATTGTTTTTTGTTGTTGTTAAGCATGTGTTCCTAAAGGTATTTAAAATTATGTTAAATAAATGCACTCCTAAATGTCAGTAATTTACATGCATTATGCAAAAATAATAGGGTTAGTTACTTTCACATGAAAAAAGATGAAAGCACTAAAGCTAATTGAGAGGGACTGTGTGATGAAGCATGAACCATACAATCCAATTTTGGAATTAGCAGGTACAGATTGTGGGAAAATGAGATTGCTGAGTGAGACCAATTGTACATCAAAGTCAGTGCAGCAGTGCATATGAAGCAAGGGTTCGTAATGATTAACTCATGCCCAGTTTATACACGTAATTTTGACTTGGTTCTAACATATCTGTTTTTGAATCGTGCTACAGTTTTCCAGTTGTTTTGGAAAATGCAATTCTAATCTTTTCCCTTTTCTGCCCTAATTTTTTTCTTGGATGCCCAGTATTCTGAAAAGAATTAAAAGGAGAGTTTGATGTTGACTACCAGATCTGATTTTGGCTGGATTGTTCATCTAAAGTGTGCTGGGAAATTGTATGTATTGTAGAAAATGATTCAGCATAGGCTTATTTTGTCTTCCTCCACAATGGCTGCTTGCCTAGAACAGATGAGGTTTGAACATTTCATAATTTCATATTATAATTGCACTGTAAATAATATAGGGATGATTTCATTGAAAGGGCAACTGATTAGAGTGCCAGTGATACTACAGAGAGGGTCCTGATCTTTGTCTTCATTGCTCCCTTTAGATGTGCATTTTCTTTTTTCTTTTTTTCTATTTTTTTTCTCCTACTCTATCCTTGTTGATAAACTTCATCACAGGGATCTTTTCTTTTTTCTCTCTGATTTTAGCTGGATGTACCCAGTATCTTTGTCTTTCCGGAAGACTTTTAAGTGTGTAGAGAGGTTGGGATAAAACATAGGATGAATGAACAGGATTAAAACCCTGATTCCTCTGGCACTGAATTTGGAAGCTATCTGGGCTGCAGAACTGTGGACCTGTAGTGGTCTAGGTCTAAGCCGCAGTGTTGCTTAAGCGTTTTTATACCTGAAGCAAAGCAGAACATAGAATGCAGATGGTTCTGCTTAGTTTATAAAAAATACAATGCAATACTGGTTCATTTTACCTCAGTTTTCATATTGAATGAACATATAGAGAAATGTGGATTATGAGGGTTTTTGTATACAACTAAGCTTGTCTGGATCATCCTAAATGCTGTCTCTGTTGGTTTTCTATCCCATTAAATATTCTTTCCATTAAAATAGTTTCTGTAAAACAAAAGCAGTAAAGATATAAATTTCCCAAAAGCCCTCATTTTGTTTTTGAATTCAGATAATCCTTTTTTTGTCAATCACAACTGGGTCTGGCAATTAGGTCATTAAGTGAAGTGATAATTAAGTGAAACCATGACTGTGCTTACAATATTATTTCAGCTTTTCTTTTTCAGACCTGCAAAAGTAATAAATGTGGGCACTGGTCATAAAGTTACTTTTTTCCTCATTGTTGTAAGTGCAAATTGTTGCTCTCTGAGGTAGTTGCTAAGCAATGTCTACCTGTACAACTTTCAAATCAAGAAATATTTTATTGTTGCTTTACTGGACTTAGTAAATTCTACTCCATCTCTGCCACATCTTTGATCATTTTGCTTGAAAAGGGAAAAAAAAGTGTATTTCCATGGATAACCTCTAGTACAGTGTTTTCCAAACTTGACAATTTTAAGGCATGTGGACTTCAACTCCCAGAATTTCACAGCCAGCGTTGCTGGCTGTGGAATTCTAAGAGTTGAAGTCCTCATGCCTTAAAATTGTCAAGTTTGGGAAACACTGCTCTAGTACATATAGAAAATGTCAAGGTTCTGATAAAGAAGACCAAACAAATCAGAACTCCGAGTTCCGTTGTAGAGTTGACAGAAAGATCCACCAATAATACTATTCTATTTGAGACAAAATGCAGAAAAAGAGTAAAAAGTATTGAGCAATAGAAATTGAAGGTAAGAAAGACTTCTGTGGAAAAAATGGTGAACTGAAGACTTTTCTTCTAAAAACAGAGCTTGGTGACCACAGCAGAATGAAGAACTGGAGAATAGAGCAGCTCTTTGATAATTCTTTCCAGAGAAGGAGAAATCATCCAGAAGTTCTCTTATACAAGAGACTACAAGGCTGTGCTCTCCTTAGAGCTCTGGGACCTGAGGGAAAGTTATCTTTGCTCATACCACAGTTGACACTTTTAAGAACACTGTGATTGTATACTTCGTTTTCTAATGACTTTTGGAAATGACTTGTTAACTGCTTTTCAGCCCTTAGGAACCTTTGGATCAATAGGTTTTAACAGCACCAGCTGAGTTTCCTTCAATCTTTAGCAAAAGAAATTTTAAATACAAGTTACAGACTTTAAAAAAAATTGGGCGGGGGGGGGAGAGAATAAAAGCAAATAGGTGATTTGAATGTTGATTTTGGCAAGTTACAAATGGACTAAGGGCCCATATGGATTTGAAATAAAGAGTTTGGAATTAATGATAATATTCCTTCCTGTGAGAAAATGTTTTTGTTTTGAGTTTTTTTTTTTAAAAGTAGGACTGGACTTGAAGGTTGGACACTAGAGGGAACCAGAAGGAACTAAATATTATGTTTACTGCAAAGGAGAAGAATATATAAATTTGACTTATTAATACAGAATGTAGCAAAATACTTTAACATTGGACATATTGAGGGATATTTGTGATCAGTGGACCCAGAAGTCAATTTTAAATGTGTCTGCCATTATAGATAGAATGTGTTTCTAAGATGTTAAGGAAGGGAAACATATTTTACCAGAGATAGACAGAGATAGATCTTTAAAGTGTCCCCAAAATGCTTTTTTTTTCATGAGGCAAAAAAAAAAAAAAAAAGTCATCTTTGGGATAACTATGATTTGGATTACTGAAAATCTCCATAGACATCTTTAAAGTGGTTTTAAAAATAACAGGTTAGAAGAATGATATGGAAAAAGATGCTACACTTGTTATATGAACAAAGCTGGTGGATGTCTTAATAATTACCTTTCCATTTTTCTTTTTTTCTCTCTTTTTAGTTCATATTAGCTTTTATCTTTTTAGCCGTAATGTCTAACAAAATTACTATAAAAAAGAAATTGGCACCAAAACATCATCATCACATTTTTCTGTCCTTGAAAATTATTGTTGCTTATGTCTTTTTATATGCCAATTCATGCATTGCCTCTTGTTCTTTATTTAAACTTTAGTAAGCTTTTAACAAACAGCCATAATATTCCATATGATATGCTTGTGCCCGAAGCTTGATGCCTGTTTCTCATGCGTAGTTTTTCATTGGATTCTGCTTTTTCAATTGAAGCAGTTACTTATTTACAGTGTGTAGCTGGGAATCTGTTTTACCAAATTCACATCCTCTAAGGTAATACCAACCTTTTGATCTAGACTCCACCTCACTAACAATTGATTGTACTGAAACCAAGAGTATACAATATTTTCTTGCTTCAACTCAGTTAAAGACTTTAATTGCCAATCCTTCCCTACCAAACTAAGTAATTCCTTGTAAGAAATCCTATCCAAATTCACACCCCTAGATATTCCCTCTATCGCGTGTCCAGGAATTCCCCAAATTGGAATTTTATAATTTAACCTATAATAATACTTCTTCCAGACATGCAACAAAGCACTTCTCAAGATATGGGATTTAAAAACCTGATCCACTTTTTTATCATAAATTAAATAAGCATGCCATCCATATACTATTGTTTTTCAATAGTCTCCTGTCACCAATTCTATTCACTTTAGGAATCACAAATGAGGTTTAAACTGGTGATAAAAATATAAATTTTCCTTTGTCTTTTAGGCAAGAGTTCACTTGTATATTGATTTCTTTTCCATTATTCTCGGAATATTCCCTGACGATGGAATCACTGTTTAAATGATAACTAAGTGATAGTGATAGTGCGGTTTATTTAGTATTGCATAAATATATTTTATCGTGATTCTGAATTGTAGCAGTGCTGAGTTTACAGGTTTATGGAGATCTGTAATAATGCTAACTATTAATAAATAATTTCATGATAAGATCCCAGTTGCATAAATTAATAAGAAAAGCTTTGGTCATACAAACATATTAAACTGAGATGGCCCAAGGTTTTTGCCCAACCATGCAACTGCTCTGATTAGCTCATAATATACAGAATGATAGCACAATAACAGTTTAGATGTTATTTTTATGACCTTTTTCTTTGTTAAGTACATTTTAAAGATGCATATTAGAAGTAATTAAGTTATTTTTTCAGCTGCATTTGGAATGCAACAGAAAATGCACTTTACCAAAGGACTGTGTTGGTACAGATATATTTGAAGTTACTTTTACATTTCTTGGATAGCTTTGTTGACATATCAGGTAGAATCAAAAGCCAGAGTGAGAACTGGAAGATCTGAGCACAGAAAGCAACTTGGTCTACATGTTTCTATATTCATACATGGGAAAATAACTCCACCCAGCTTTTGAAATTTATTTTCTACTAAATATGATTTAAAGATATTCTACTGAAAGTGGCTTGGAAGGAATCAAAGTAGAAGCAAAGGAAGAGATCATTGCAAGTACCAGAGCATGTAGTTTTGATAAATTTTGATAGCTACCTATTGATTCAAGACAGAAATAGTCAGAAAATAGGACGATAAAAGACATGATGATGAGGTGTTTATTGATCAGATATAAGATATCTGTGGGAGGTAGTGTCATAACATATGGATTATTATGTCCCTTAAGCTTCCTTTGTTCCTTTTTGCAGGATATTAGTTGATGTTAACAGATACAAGATAGAATACTCACTGGCTTCCTTCAAGCTTTGTCCCTAATTTATGATGATTATTTTTCATCTCAAGGTACTGCACAATAGACTAGCTTCTTTTGTGCTAAACTTCAGAAAAACACTTTTCAAGTCAAGAATGCAATAGAAAAAAAAAGCTTTATAGCCAAAGTCTGACTTCCTAAATATATATTATAATATTTGTCTTCTTTTTATTTTACTATTTTATGCATACCGTACTATTATTTTAAAGAAACTGATTGCTTACTTTTATAGAATTCATTATAAATCTATATGCTTTAAACTCCCCCCCCCAAAAAAAAATTCTTTAGAGAACAATATTAGCTATGTTGCTATGGTGCAATGTGGGGGTGGCTAATTAGACACAGATATATATACACAGTCATCTGGTGTCCATGGCAACTATCAGGCAGAAGAAGAAAAACATTAAGGAAACTTGATTTTCCCTTTTCTGAATAGTATAGCTGTTACGTGTGTTTTGCTTATGAAATTTTGCAGCGATGTTATAGAAAAGTAATTTCATCCTTTAAGAGACGGGAAAGTTGAGCTTGCATGTACTTGCACCTCCATCCAAAAATTAAAAAGAGGCCTCTAGATTACAATGGAAAGCTCCATTTATAATAGAATGCTTTGTTATAGTTACTCTTTGTAGCATGCAGACAAAAAGGGAAGCCAAATGTTGGGCTCAGATAAGGCCAATTCATGTGACTTGAGTGTTTAATGGCTTTTGTACCCTTGTGTTTTTGACAAAACACCTGTTGTGTCTTTAGTGGTGATCAGCTGAAAACACTAGAGTCAGGAGTTGATTTCTCTGTTGTTTGCTTTACCAAAACCTCTAGAATAGTGTTTCTCAACCTTAGCAACCTGAAGATTTATGGACTTCAACTCCCAGAATTCCCCAGCCAGCTATGCTGGTTAGGGAATTCTGAGAGTTGAAATCCACACGTCTTTAAGTTGCTAAAGTTGAGAACCGCTGCTCTAGAAGAACCAACTCTGTTGAGCCTGAATTACAACATATCTGGATAGCTCAATGTAATTAAATAATAACTAGGTCACAGGCATGTGTAATCAGACAGTGATAACAATACTGTTATATACTTTGCCCCTCCCCTTGCCCCTCCAATCAAAGTATTTCATACTTACAAGTCTAGACATTGTGGTGGCTCTATGCGAATAGAATAACATTGGTCACAACAAATAGGAACGCTCAGATGGTGTGTCTGATGGTACCGGTGCAATCACCCATTACATACATGAATACTCTAGGGGTAGTTACTACTGATGGTAACTGAGTAATTACGGTTGACTCTTCAATTATGTCAGGTACAACTTCTTTCTGTGTTCATTACTTGCTTAGTATATAGTCTCCAAATATTATCAGGAGCAATCTCTATAGTAAATGAAAGAGGTGCCATTCATTGCATAATCTTTCAAGTTTATGTATTTGCAATATAGTACATTGCTCTTGTCCAATGTTTCAGTGTGATGGTATTAGTCCACTTGTTTTGGCTATTTGTCCTAAATGCTTCTTTTTTTAAATTAAGTTTGAGGAGTTCCAATCTTGAACATAACTATTGATCTAAGAAAAACATAGTTGGTGTCTGATTTGCTATTCCATGTGCTTCTTTGCAATACACAAACATGAAATTTGCAGGTTTTGATTCAGTGTGATGTGGTTCTCAGGACAAAAAGTGATCTTGGGACTTTGAACAAAACCTTTAGCCAGAAGTTTGTAGCTAGATGATATGAGAAGGTACCTTAGATATATCTAATGAATATTTTACACAATACATTGTTTGTTAGTGATTGTTAGATTCAGAAAATAATCTTTTGAACAGAGCTTGAATATTTCAGAGTGTTTCTGAATAGGCAATATGAAAATGTGAATATTCTGGAAAAGACAATTAAAAATTCGTAAGTGAATAAAAATAAGCCAGTAACACAATCGAAGTGACATCATGAATACCAAAAATGTGTTTATGAACTGCCTTAGAATATATTTTACCACAATTTTTTAAAAAGGTTTCTTCTTATTGCTTCTGGTTAAAGTATTTTGTAAACAATTATGAATGATATTGAACACCCAGGTAGGGCAGAAATAAAGAAGCTAAGCTCTTCGCAGCCTGAGTAAGCAGAATTCAGGGCCAGACATAGGTAGGTCTTAAAAATCATTTCATGGATTCCTAACATCAGCTGAAGCTGAGTAATAATCTGTATGTTATGTCAAGGCAGATGGAGTAGGCAGCTATATTCTTTTGAGGAGAGTGTTAGATGAAATGCTTGACAGCGTGACTTGATCTTACCAGACCTTGTTTTTTTAAATAATATGTCTGTCCTCACTACCTCAAGAAAGATTTGCAAGTTTTAAGGAGGGCAGATCAGAAAGTAAATAATGCACTACAATAGCTATGTGGAAAAGACAGACTTGGAAGAAGACTTCAACCTATTTCAGAAGCTGTAGAACAGGGGTGTCAAACTGCTGGCCCATGGGTCAGATGTGTTATGGCAAAACCACGCCCACCCCATTGCTGGCAATGGAAAAAAAGTCTCAATATGTCACGACACGCCATGGGACATTGCGAGTTTAACACCCCTGCTGTAGAATAATCACAAGCCAGAATGTGGAATAATAGGTATTGGGAATAACAAGCATTAGGAGAAGAAAATGCGTGTAAGAGGATGGTGGGTACTTCGCTGCTTTGATGCTTTGATAGTTAAATTCTGTACAGTGTCCAATGCTGCAAACATGTGTCTGCGCCAGCTTCATACGTGATCTGTCAAAGGCAAGGCAAGTTAACATGCTCACAAGATATCTGAGGTTATAGGTTTGTGAATTCCCTGAATACTACAGTGCAATCTTCATTTGGGATCAGGCTAAGGGTCATTTGTTGTAAGTATAAGTTATAAATAAATCTTTCTCCTCCAAGTGGTTTATGGAACTGCATTTTGTGATACTAGTTTCTGTAAACTTTTGTGCTGATATGAATTTTGGATGTGTTCCTAGCTCTTGTTTCCCTCTCCAGTCTCTTAAAGCAGAACTCTGTGAAGCAGCCTATCTAGTGTTTCAAAGAATAGTAGGAAGAAATAGAGCTTTAAAACGATGACAAGTAACTTTAACACAGCTTTGACTTCAACTAATTGTGCTGATTGTGCAGAATTTCACAGGAGATCCTTAACATGGCTTTTTTTGTTGATCTTACAAAGAAAGGAGCTTCCCCCACACTTAAGTTCCTCAATCCCCCTCTCCTATGTTCCTTCCAAGTTTTCAAAATTTGGCAAACAGTGTGCTGCAGGTGGACATCCAGAGTAGTAGAATGCATTTTTGTTAGGTGATTTCAGGTATGTCAGGCACCAAAGACCACATTTGAAGGTCCAATTAAACTGATGTATTGCTAAAAAGCCTATGCATAGGAATCTTTTCATCTAACATTTATTACCTGCTTGGAGTTAAACAAGAGTCAATAGACTTTAAGGCAGTGGTTCTCAACCTGTGGGTCGGGACCCCATTTGGGGTCGAACGACCATTTCACGGGGGTCGCCAAACAACGCAGTCCGCCATTTTTTTCCCCTTTTCCTTAGCTGTGCTACTCCCTTTTATTCTATTGGCTTTTGAAAGCCAATAGAATACTCTCTTGAATAGAGTCTAATTCTATTGGCTTTCAAAAGCCAATAGGAATTGTCCAGGCTGTCTGTGCCCTGCTGAGCCCACCAAAAGTCCCATTCTGCAAACGGTGCTGCACCAGTTGAGTAGTCCTCGACTTACGACCGGTTGAGTAGTCCTCGGTTGGGAGGTCGCGGCATTAAAAAGGTTGAGAACCACTGCTTTAAGGGAAGCTGGACTTTGTCTGCTTGTGTCTATGTAGGATTCTAGGCTGATCCCTCTTTTAACTCTACCCCCAGGTTCTGTTTGTTTTCCTACAGATAAGAAAAACTGTCATTCATATTTAAAAGAACTGTTTCCTGCCTTAGAGACATCATAACAGCTGTAGAAGCAGTTCAAAAATAGGCAAAATACTGAGGAGAAAACGGCTATTTTCCTCTGTCTATTGTTTTTCAAAACTGGGAAGAAGCAAGATATTACAAAATGTAACTCAATATAATCTATGAATCTGTTTAGTCTAATTTCCAGAATGCCCCAGAACTGTTTACCGAAGAATAGCAGAGAAACTTCAGAATACTTTCAGCTAACATAAATACATGACATTTGCATTTCACCTAAGTGCTAGACTGACCAAATTCAGTCCCAAAGTTTTTTCATTGCTCATTTTGATAAAATATACTAAATATTCAAAACAAATATTTTTACTATGGACAGTAATAGTACAATTCTTTGCAAAATACAACACAATTTCCTATGAATGCAATCCATGATACCCAAGGTTTATCTCTGAAATCTTAAAAATATAGTGTTCAAACCAAGTACAGTTTTGGTTTGCCTTTACCTACCAACAAGCAGTGGCACTGACAAAAATGTTAGCCACATTGTGCAATATGTTTGGATTATGTATTAAAAATATATATGAAAAGCAGGGTCCTTGCCTGGTAAAACTCATAGCAGAGTGAACATAAAAGTGCACAAATATTCAGTAGAAGGGATACTGTAAAACAATAAAGATACAGATCAGGGAAATTATTGTATGAAAGAAAGTGTTATTTGTTTGTTTGCTTGTTTGTTTGTTTATTTATTTATTTATATATTGCCATTCTCCAAATATCTATCACTTCCTGAGTTTTTTGTGGAGTCCTTCATACAAATAAGGTTAAAACGGAAGGGAGGAAGTTGAAAGAAATCAATGAAAGTTGTGAGAGAAATTAGGACTTTGCTAATCTAGGGAAATCCAACTAATCTAGGAAAAAAATCAAGCCTTGGAGAAGTGGCGAACTACTTCAGTTGTATTGTCATGAACACTGTGTATGTTTAACATTCAGATGTGTTTGGATCTGAGATGATGAGAGCTGTCAAATTTGCAGATGACACTAAACTGGCAGGAATAGCCAACACCCCAGAAGACAAGCTCAGGATCCAAAAAGATCTTGACAAACTTGAACAATGGGCCCTATCCATCAAAATGAATTTTAAGGTGGAGAAAAGCAAAGTTTTACATTTAGGCAGGAAAAATCAAAGGTTTAAGCACAGATTAGGTGAAATCTGGCTCAAAAACAGTAACTGTGACAGGGACCTTGGAGTCCTAGTGGACAATCACTTGATTATGAGCCAGCACTGTGAAACAACAGACCAAAAAGTGAATACAATCCTGGGTTGTATAAAACAGATGCGTAGAATCAAAATCATGCGAAGTATTAATACGCTTTATAAAACCTTAATGAGACCACACCTGGAATACTGCAACCGATTTTAGTCACCATACTACAAAAAAGATGTTGAGACTTTGGAAAAAGTACAGAGAAGAGCAACTAAGATGATCAAAGGCCTGGAGACTAAAACATGAAAAATTGCTGCAGGACTTGGGTTTGGCTAGTCTAAAGAAAAGAAGAAACAGGGGAAACATGATAGCAGTATTCCAGTATCTGAGGGGCTGCCACAAAGAAGAGGGGGTCAAATTATTTTCCAAAGCACCAGAGGGCAGGACAAGAAAAAATGGTTGGAAACTGATCAAACAGAGAAGCAACCTGGAATTAAGGGGAAACTTCCTGACAGTGAGGACAATTAACCAGAGGAACAGCTTGCTTCAGAAATGATGGGCTATCCATCACTGGAGATTTTTAAGAAGAGATTAGACATTCACTTGTCTGAGGTGGTATATGTTCTCCTGCTTGAGCATGGGGCTGGATTAGAAGACCTCCAAGGTCCCGTCCAGCTCTATTCTATTCTGTTCCATGTCAGAATCCTTTAATTATAGGAGAATATTACCAAACTTAACATAAGTAGATTTGGAGACAGTGATGCAACTAGAACATGAAATCTTGCCATGAATGGTCCCACTATTTAAAAATATTTTACAAAGGTGTATATAATGTGAGAAACATATACCAAGTGAAACTCTAAATTATCAGTGTGTAAATGAAGAAAACATGTTGTATATCTTGAGAATTAATAAATTTAGATGGGCCAGAATGGCCACTCAGATGATTATATAATACAGTGTGATATCATGCTGCTGTGCTCAGTTATAATCCTATAAATTACCTCAGATCGTATTTATGCAAATTAGTGGATACCATGAATAACAATATAATACGAGTATGTATGCTTACTATGGATAAATAAATAAATACTATGTGTTGCGATTCCTTGCTAGTCAGTGGATCCGGCAGCTGAATCGGAGGAATCAGATAAGGAGGAGGGGCCTGGAGTGACATTAAAGTCAGAGGAAGGCTCTGAGGAGCTCCTAGACTTACAGTTGGATGAGGAGCCTGGCCCCTCTACTCACGCGCAGGCTGAGACACAGCTGTAACGGGAGCCTGAGTTGGACAGTTGAAGGAAGTTGAGACAAATCATGGATGCACGAATGTGCAGGAAAGAGAAGCTAGTAGGACAGGGGAATGCAATGGGATGGCTCCAAAGACAAAGGAGAAGTCATTATGAAGCCATGCCTTGCCTGAATTATAAAAGGGAAGATGTGGGAGGTGCTGGTTGCCAAAGGCAACTGTTCGTGTTGAGGATCAAGTTTCTGTGGACTGTGTTTGTTTGCCTTGGACATTGGCTTAGGTCTGTGAGAATAAAAGGGGTTGGTTTTTTTCTTGTGGTTCCTGCCTGTTTCTTGGAAGAAGGGTTTCTCCTTGTGAGCATAACAAGGACTCATGTAGGCTGGGACTGAACACCATGTTCCTAGTACAGTATTTCTTAACCTACTTTATTAAAATAAAATACAAAGTAATCGTATAGAAAAAATGGAGAAGGGATCAAAAAGGGAAGAAAGAAAGAAAGAAAGAAAGAAAGAAAGAAAGAAAGAAAGAAAGAAAGAAAGAAAGAAAACAATATATTAGATGACATAAATGAAAGAGTCTGCAATTACAGGAAGATTTTGATTGGATAAATTCAACCGTGTAGCAGATAAATTAATAAAATTCTGTGAAGGGAGTTATTTGTTTATTGCCAACATTGGCTTATAAGGCTGCATAAATGTAGATTTTGCCTATGGATGTCCCTGGATGGACAATATTAGAATCAAACAGATTGTATTTCAGAAGATGAAAAAGTGGAATCCAGTGAACCAAGACACTACCACTTTCCAGACAAATGGAAATTCTGTGGAACAGAATATAAATTACTGGTGTGAAATATATAAAATCAAATCAAAAAGTAGATGTGTTAGCAAGATACTAACATACTACAAAAATTAAGAGCAGGGCTAGAAAAATCAGTATAAAGGACAGGTTTGGAACACAACTCATATGAAAGAACACTTGAAAAGCCACACAAAGAGGTAAGAGATATGTGAAAACTGAAGCAGAAAAATATTTCCCAAATCTCAAAGTGGAAAAAAGCTAACTGACTTTCAGTTTCAACTGTTATGGTACCCAGTGAAAAATGGAAGATGAAAACCTTGATCAAGAAGGATGTACAGCAATTAAATGCATGCTTTTAATATGTCAACCCAAACAGTCAGTTAAGAATGTTACATTGAAAAATGTAAGAAGGGAAAGTTGTTTTTAAAAACATCAAAAGTAATCACAATAACATTTACAACTAGAGTAGAAATACTCAAGAATAACTCCAGAAGGGATCTGATAGAGGAAAATGAAACTAAAGAAATATATAAATACTAGTTTGGCACTTTTATAAACAAGCTTACAGAATAATAGAAACATCTGTAGAATGTAAATACTGTATATCCAGGCATCCATTCTATTGGAAAATGATATAAAACAGAAAGAAGATTGACTGTCAGATAAGAAGCACTAGACTCAAATGATATATCCAGTGAATTCTTTAAAGCTGAAAAGGCAAATTATTGTGCTCACAGCTCTATGTTAGCAGTCCTGGAATCCAAAGTTCCATAGAAATCCAGAAATTTGAAAAATATTGGTATACCATGATTGCAGCCTTTGTTAATCTACTGTGTTTTACTTACGTTTTTCTTAAGGATACAAAGGATAATAAAGATTATGTATGTATGTATGTATGTATGTATGTATGTATGTAGGTCTTTGGTTATTCGGGTTTTCTCCCACGTAAAATTGGAAGTGTCTTGGCGACGTTTCGACGAAGTCTCATTCGTCATCTTCAGGCTGGTGCTTTCGGCTTCATGCTTCTAGGAGCAAACATTGTGTCCGACCTACTGAACGGTATGAAGCACTCCTCCCCCTCACTCTTGAGGTGGAGCAGGACAGCTCTCCTCGTGGCGACTTTGGTGCCTGCGTTCCGGATGGCCCGCTTGCTGCACCTGGCCTGGATGCCTGTGTGAAGATTGGAACCTCTGAGGTGGATGATGACTGCAATTGCCCCATTAAGGGTCTCATCACACGTTCCCGAGTAGCACGGTGGACCCGTGAGGGCGCACGCGTGAAGACTGCAGTTGGAATTTCCTCTGAGGGGAGAGTTGAATCGGACGCCAAACTGACAGGAATGAAGATCGTAACGAACTGCTGTGCATCCCATGCACGGAAGGGCGGTGGGTTGGGGGCTATAGGGGAAGATGGGAGCACGGATGGGGTAGCATGCCCCGGGAGAGTGATACGTCGGACACGGGGGAGGGAGATAGCCGGATCTGGGATTTCATCGCAGGATCAGTCTGCAGTTACATAGGTTACTCTGGTGCGAAGTAACATGGAATGCTCTCCTCCCAGCTTAGGAGCCGCGCGCAACAGAGAAGTAATCAGCTGCAGGAACTTAGAACTCAGAAATACATCTGACATGAGTGATGGGAGGATTAATCAGCCGGGTCCCATAACGAGGTCTATGAGCCGTGTGCAGGCGCGTTTGTGCTTATAAACGAGCTCCCCCACCCTCTGGCTTTTAACACCCTGACAATGATGGCAGCAATACAGCCATCGAAAGCTAGGTTATCTATTTATTAAACATTTAATTGTTTTATCTCCTGGTGCTCGTCTTTATCTTTTGAATATGTATACACCCAGGAGACTACGTTCCTCAATTTTTAGGTTTAATTATATATATATATATATATATATATATATATATATATATATATATATATATATATAGAGAGAGAGAGAGAGAGAGAGAGAGAGAGAGAGAGAGAGAGAGAGAGAGAGAGAGAGAGAGAGAGAGAGAGAGAGAGAGATGCAGCTGTCATCCAGTCAGAGGAACATAAGCTAGCCAACCTAAGGTAGATAATGAAAAGAACAAGAAAACAGAAGAAGGAAATTTACCCTTTATTATTGATGACATCAAAGCCTTCAATTATGTAGAATTGTATATTATGCCCAAATGTGGAATTTATTAAAAAAAACTAGACAAGGATGTCTAATTATTATTCTGAGGAAGATCCACAATGAACAAGTAATCACTTTAAGAAGTGAATTTGGAGAAGGAGAATGGTTTAGACTAGAGAGGAAAGTAAACAAGAATATATACTGTCCAAATATATGTTTAACTTACAATAATAATAAGTGTAATATTAGAATGGCAGGCTGAAAGATATGGTAGTTGGAATAAAAATTGGAAGTTGAAGCATTAGGAATTGGAGATACTTTGGTTTGATTTTAATATACACTGCCCAGAGCCAATTTGAAATTGGGCAGTGCCTAAACTGAATAAATTAAATTAAGATGCACATAACAGCATGTTATAAAATAAAAATAAAGAAAACTTAGAAGACAATGCTGTGAAAGTAAAAATGAAACATGAAAAATCCAAGTAAAGTTTGGCTGTCTACTTCAGACATGTTATCAAGGAGATGATGGACTAGGAAACAAAGGTTATGCTTGGTAAAATTGGGGGAAGTAGAAAGGGAAGGCATCTAATAAAGTGGATGAACATGATCAAAGGGATTACTGGAGAGTCCTTGGGAGATTTATATAGTAGTCCTGTACTAAAGTCAGGTCAAGGTGGTGAGCTTATATCTGTATAGTCTCTAGAAGCTGAACCTGAGTTGATTAAAATCAACTAATTAACCCTGTAACATTCCAGTCTGTGTGGAAGCTAATATGCCCTCTATAAATAAATAGAGCATATCTTCTTCACTTACTGTGTTGTGCTGAATGTCACTTCTAATTTTTATAGTAGCACATATCATCAGATATGTACCTTGACTTTTGTCCACAGTTCATGGTATAATGCTCCATAAGATGTTTTAGTAATGAAGATGTACCTTTCTGAGACTACCTAGTCCTTTGTATCCTGTTAGATACCTCTGAGAATAATAATGCCAGCGTGCATCAAGTATTTGCACTAGACTTTTCTTATGAAAGTAGCCACTGCAGACCTACCAAAATAACATTTTAAATGTTTTAATTCTGAAAGTCAGAATTAAATTGTAAAAAATGAATGCATGTTACCAAATCTCTGTTTTATTTTTTTGGCTTTGTGTGATCCAAATTTGAGGTAGATGTTAATTTAACATGATTCAAGATACTGGTTGCTACCTACAAAACCCTACATGCCACAGGACCTAATAGTAATAATAGTAATAATAGTAAAGTTGGAAGGGACCTTGGAGGTCATCTAGTCCAACCCCTTGCTCAGGCAGGAAACCCTATACCATTTTGGACAAATGGCTGTCCAGTCTCTTCTTAAAAACCTCCAGTGTTGGAGCATTCACTGCTTCTGGAGGCAAGCTGTTCCACTGATTAATTGTTCTCACTGTCAGGAAGTTTCTCCTTAGTTCTAGGTTGCTTCTCTCCTTGCTTAGTTTCCACCCATTGCTTCTTGTCCTGCCTTCAGGCGCCTTGGAAAATAGCTTGACACCCTCTTCTTTGTGGCAGCCCCTGAGATATTGGAACACTGCTATCATGTCCCCCCTTGTCCTTCTCTTCATTAAACTAGACATACCCAATTCCAGCAACCGTTCCTTATATGCTTTAGCCTCCAGTCCCCTAATCATCTTTGTTGCTCTTCTCTGTACTCTTTCTAGAGTCTCAACATCTTTTTTACATCGCGGTGACCAAAACTGGATGCAGTATTCCAAATGTGGCCTTACTAAGGCATTGTAAAGTAGTATTAACATTTCACGTGATCTTGATTCCATCCCTCTGTTAATGCAGCCTAGCACTGTGTTGGCCTTTTTGGCAGCTGCAGCACACTGCTGGCTCATATTTAGGTGATTGTCTATTAGGACTCCTAGGTCCCTCTCAACAGTTACTACTATTGAGCAAGGTACCCCCTATGCTATACCTGTGCATTTGGTTTTTCTTGCCTAAATGGAATGAGGTTCCTCCCAAGATTTAAACACCCCCCACTCTTAAATGACTCTGAAGATGAGGCTCTTCACCTGGGCCTTTGGTGAGGATGATTGATGCCCCTTTTCTTCCTTTTCTTTCTTCTCGTCTGATTAGTTTTCTTCGCCATCTTTGTTCTTTTGCGTTGTTTTTCTGTTTTTGCATTATTACTTGTTTTAAATGTTTTTAAACAATTGTAAACTGCCCAGAGTTACTGACAGTTGAGCAATACTGTAGTAGTAGTAATAATAATAATAATAATAATAATAATAATAATAATTGGCATTGACAAATTTGCTATTAGTCAATTGCAAAAGGCGGCCTTATTAGGAACTGCTTCCATCCTGCGACGATACCTGTAATACCATCAAACATCTACTTCTGCCTATCCCAGGTCCTGGGTAAGGACTCGATAGGTAGACAAAATGCCAAATTCAGTCTGAACATCTGGCTGACTGTGCGATGATTGATAATAATAATATTAAAAAATAACATCAAACATCCACATCTGCCTATCCCAGGTCCTTGGTAAGGACTCAATAGACAGAATGCCAAATCCAGTCTGAACCATCTGGCTGACTGTGCGATGATCAATAATAATAATAATAATAATAATAATAATAATAATATCAACTCCTAATAGACAAAATGATCTTGGAAAACTGCAAGAAAAGGAAGACCAATCTGAACGTGGCATGGATTGACTACAAAAAGGCATTTGACTCTCTACCACATGACTGGATAATCAAGTGCCTAGAAATAACAGGAGTCAGTAGAAACATTAGAAAATTTGTGCAAAGATCGATGGCAAAATGGAAGACACAGTTATAGGTCAATGGTGAAAGAGAAGTTAATATCAAGAGAGGAATATTTCAAGGAGATTCATTATCACCACTATTATTTGTTATTGCACTGTTTCCTCTGTCAACAATACTGAATAACTCAGGACATGGCTATCAAACATCAAAAACATCTGCCAGACTATCCCATCTCCTTTACATGGATGATCTGAAGCTGTATGGAAAAACATCATCTGAAATAGAATCGCTGCTCAACACTGTCCGTATATATAGCCAAGATATTGCAATGGAGTTTGGCTTGGACAAATGTGCCACACTTACTGTCAAACAAGGAAAAATAGTGAAAACTGAAGGAATCAAGATGCCCCACTAAAATAACATTAAGAGTCTGGATGAGGAAGATTACTACAAATACTTGGGTATCCTTCAAGCTGACAACATCAAGCACACTGAAGTCAAGAAAAAGATTAGAGGTGAATACATCAAGAGAGTGAAGAAGATCTTAAAGTCCAAACTCAATGGAGGAAATACCGTGAAGGCAATCAACACCTGGGCAATTCCAGTCATTAGATACACAGCTGGAATAGTGGACTGGATTCAAGCAGAACTAAAAGCAATGGATAGGAAGACCAGAAAAATAATGACAATGAATCATGCCCTTCATCCACGCAGTGACATTGACAGACTCTATCTACCAAGGCAAATAGGTGGACATGGAATGCTGCAAGTACATCAGATGGTTGAAGAAGAAAAAATGGCTTTGGAAGAATATCTGAAGGACAATGATGAAGATGCACTAAAATTAGTATATCAGGAAGGCTTACTGACTACTGGAGAGACCAAACTGGCCTACAAGAAAGACCAAATGAAGAACAGAATAGAGGCATGGGAAGACAAAGCACTTCATGGCCAATACATTAAAAAAATAGCTGGGAAAGCAGATAATAACAAGACCTGGCAATGGCTAAGAGCAGGAAAGTTGAAGAAAGAGACCGAGGGACTAATTCTGGCTGCACAAGACCAAGCCTTAAGGACAAATACATACAAAGTCAAAATTGAGAAGACAGCAATAGACAGTAAGTGCTGTCTATGCAAAGAAGCTGAAGAAACAGTGGACCACCTAGTAGCTGCTGCAAGAAGATCGCACAGACTGACTACAAGCAACGGCATAACAAAGTAGCAACCATGGTGCATTGGAAGATCTGCAAGAAATATCATTTGCCTGTAAGCAAGAACTGGTGGGATCATAAAATAGAGAAAGTCATAGAAAATGATAAAGTTAAACTGCTCTGGGACTTCAGAATTCAAACAGACAAGCACTTGCAACATAATACCCCAGACTTAACAATTGTCAATAAAAAGACAAAAAAGTTTGGATAGTGGACGTGGCAGTGCCTGGAGACAGTAGAATAGACAAGAAAGAACTGGAAAAGATAACAAAATACAAAGACCTACAAATAGAAATAGAAAGACTTTGGCAAAGGCAAGCAAAGGTAGTACCAATAGTAATAGGCACTTTGGGTGCAATCCCAAAACAACTGGAGCACCACCTGAACACCATTGGCATTGACAAATTCACCATTAGTCAATTGCAAAAGGTGGCCTTACTAGGAACCGCTTTCGTCCTGCGACTGTATCTATAATAACATCTAACATCCACATCTGCCTATCCCAGGTCCTTGGTAAGGACTCAATAGGTAGACAAAAATGCCAAATCCAGTCTGAACATCTGGCTGACTGTGTAATGATCAATAATAATAACAACAACAATAATAATGAGTTGTTATTGTTATTAAATTTAAATATAACACAGCTGATTGAGTTATGTGTGTATGAGACATAGTAACAAATCAAAGTGTGTGTGAAGGGAAGAAAGTTTTTTATGTAAGACTACTTTTAAAAGGAGAGTCACTGCAGGCATTGTTCTGCCTGATTATTAGGAATTTAAAACATCTCATTTCTCTACTTGATAGATTTAATTTGTGTGCCTGCAGCCTCTCATTATCTAGCATCATGTAACTGTATTGAAACCACGTTTATCCATCCCTCCTCCTGTTTTTCAACTTTCTACACTGTTTGGCAACCTTGAGCTGAGCTAATAAAAAAATGTAGTTTGAAGTTTGTTTGTTTTTCTCATGGTCAGTATGGCTGTTTTTGCTTTTTATGAGACTTCCAGCAATTTATTGGAAACATTTCATCCAGTATGCTGCCTTGCATATGGTAGAGGACAATCCATGCAAACACTTGGCTGAGCCAGAACAGATAAGTATGTCGATTTGAAATTTTATTTTATTACTTGTTCAATGTACTTCATACTCCTGTAAGTCTCACCTCTGGAGAATGAAATCATAATAGAAAACACTCACTATGAGGGTCTGCCTCATTTCTTACAAATAAGCTTTGCAGTTGGGATCTACATTTCACTGCTAATTTCATGGTTAAAAGTCTTTTAGAAAAGTGTTTTTAAACATTTCATTACCTAATTCTGGTGACAATATCAGCTTCTGAGATTCTGGAACCACAAATTTTCATTGGTGCCAAAGTTTCAATGCACAGCATGGAAGAATATTTAAATAACCAATCTCATGAATTATTAATCTGTTCATACACTTTTGAATTATAACATTTTCTAATTGTGCTCCGTTTGCATTTCTGTAAACTTTTTAGCTAACTGTTATTCTTTTTTCCTGTGCAAAGTAAAGATACTTAAAGGAATTATTTAGACATTGCCAAAACTGTTGTGTTTTGATTTCTCTATCTCAGCAGATTTGGAGCCAAATCCGGGTTGCTTCCACATATATAATAGTCCTAAATGGAAGGAGCAGTTTGGAAGCAAACTCAAGAGGCATGGTTAATCCTTTGTTTACCAATCACTTAATTTGTAAATACTGCAGTATAAATTCTGCAATCTGTATTTGAATTAGAGCTATGAATTCCCACCCCCTTTTAAATAATATGCAGAATTAAATCATATTTATGATATGTGCCGATTTCTACTTGACAGTAATATGTTTGTATGAGTTCCTTGCATGTCAGCAATTCCCATGTGAGAAAGCAGATCTGAGTTAAAAATAAAACTGGCAATACTCAAATGTGGAACACTTTTTGCAAGAAAGGAAACTCTCTCTCTGTCCCTCCCTCCCTCCCCCCCCTCTCTCTCTGTGTGTGTGTGATTAATAAAATAAGTAAAGTTTAGAAATTTCATCTGAGAGGATAGTTGTGCATATTTGTATTCAAAATAAACCTTTTGGATCACTTTATTTTTCTTCTTGAATTCAGAAAATAAAATCTTAACACAAAGTTAATTGTGTTAACTTCAGATTTTTGTCATAAGCTTCTTTCTATAAAGTGCCTCACTTTACATTCTCACTTATTTTGGTAGAGTAACACATGTTTCCCAGGTGCAGGGAGTGAGGGAGGGATTATACTTGCTAGAACTGTTCCCCCTGCAAGACCTTTCTTCTGCTGAATAATTATGTTTAGCTAATGTTTCCCTTAGCTATATTTTTCCAACTGAATCTCATTTTATTATTTCCTGTCCATAATTCTGACCTCTTTAGTTTCCCATTATTACTTGCTTCTTGTTCATGGTGAAATTCTGTATTTATAGCATTCAACATCATTTTTGCTTTTCCTTTTGTTATCAACAACATTTTCCCATATTCTGTAGGAAGTAAGTACCCCTTTCTTTCTAGGATTTTTAGTCAGTTGAATTTTGTGCTGTAAATAAAAAAAAAGCTAAATAAAATGGCTGCGAATAGCTACATGGTGAAGGCTGCATATTAAAATGAATAAATTTCAATGATCAACAAACATGGATAAGAAGATGCCTTAAATGCCTGGGATGCCACTTTTGGTGCTTGAAATAATCCTTGAATATACAGGTACTGTTATCAGTCAAATCACTTAAGTGCTTGTGGTCTTGAAGTAGAATCAATTTAAGATTAGGTTGTTACATAAACATTGCAAAAAGTAAGAGTCACCCATGCTATACAAAGCACTGTGGCAATGTATGCAAAAATAATAGAAATATTGGGTCAGCAGAGAACTATATTCTATGAAAGAATTAATTTATTCCAATAATTCAAAATATAGCATAGACTCTATTAAGGACAGGGCTTTCTGTTTTTGTAGTATGGTGACCAAAATTGGTTGCAGTATTCCAGGTGTGGTCTTACTAGGGTTTTATAAAGCGGCGTGATCTTGATTCAATGCCTCTGTTTATACAACCCAGGATTATATTAGCTTTTTTGGCTGCTGCTGCACACTGCTGGCTCATAGTCAAGTGATCATCCACTAGGACTCCCAAGGTCCCTCTCACAATTACAGTTTTTGAGCCAGGACTCATCTAATCTTTACTTGTAACCTTTGATTTTTCCTGCCTAAATGTAAAACTTTGCTTTTCTCCACATTAAAACTCATTTTGTTGGATAGGGCCCATTGTTCAAGTTTGTCAAGATCTTTTAGGATCCTGAGCTTATCTTCTGGGATGTTGGCTCTGGGGAGAAGGGCTGAGAGGTTTTTGAAAGGGCAATGGGAAGTTGGAAAAGGGAAAATATAAAGGATATGAAGTGAGAGCTGATCTTAAGCCCTTTTAGAAAGACAAAGAATGGAATCAGGACCGGATGATGGCAGAAATAGAGATCATTTCCACACTAACAATTAGTAATAATGTATAGCAGGAGTGTCAAACTGCCAGCCTGCGGGCCGGATGCATCATAACGAAACCGTGCCCATCCCATTGCCAGCAATGGCAAAAAAGTCGCAATACATCACGACACATCATGTGACATTGCGAGTTTGACACCCCTGATGTCTAGTCATCTGTTTCCAAATAACTTTATTCTTCCAAATAACAGCAATGGAACCAGGCTTTATATCACCTCAATAATGAGAGAGTGATGCTATGAAGACAGTGTTAAGTCTCTAATGCAGAAATGACCAAAGAGTAAGCCTGAAAGGATGTTGTTATGTAGACAAGGAGAAATAATGCAGAAAATCCAGCTCGGAAAGCAGATCCTACACAGTGAACTGCAGTCTAGCAAAGCCTACTCAGAATACTAGAAACTGGAACAGCATTCAAGATCAGGCAGTGATTTAAGCCTGAACTGGAAACTGGAACAGATTGGAACAGCAGCCAGAGCAACAGAAATTCAGAAGCAGCCTGGCTAGTAGCTTCCTAAGATTAATCTGCATCGGCTTTAGTTGCAGAAAGAGAGGGATGACAGTAGATTAGATGTCCAGCCACAATAACCAACTGTGAAGGATTGATTTTATAGTATCAAATTCAGGGATGCAAGATATGTAACTGAGTGTACACATGTAACTAAGCGTAACTAAGAAAAGTGAAACTCTCAATCCTTTAAGATGTCTGGGAGGCTGAATTAACATATGGGAGGATCATGGGTCCTCTGGAAAGATTTAGACTGGGATTGTGCAGAGAACGTTGGGAGAAAAGGGGTGGCTGGTTGTTCAGAATTAGAATAGTGGATGGGCACTAGGGTGAAGTGGGAGATCTTGAGGGAATTTCATGGCTTGCTAAACATTGCAGCCTATGCTAAGTGAGATGTTTTGATAACAGTTGCTGAGTGAGATCTTATAGAGGGCAGGGGAGGTGTTAAGCAAGAATACAGGAAGGGTAAAATAGAAGGAGCCTACACAAATAGTGTTGGCCCCTTTTTTCTATTCCAGTGGGTCCTCCTGGACTCATGGCTTCTGCTGGAACAAGAGGAAACCATTGTCAGGACCTTTAACTGATTTAGACTTGTGTATCAGATATGGCCCTACTGGATCCAGGAAGTCCCAGAGAGGGTAAAACATATGCCCTAACCAACGCAACATACTCTATGTAGTGATACATAAGAGTACGTTGGATTGCTGCAATATATTCTATGTAGAGTTTCCTCTTAAGATGAACTGATTTCAGATGCAGCAATCAGGAATCTGACCATTGAAATGTTATACTTAACTTGCAGTCTCTGCACTGGTTATTACTTGGTTTCTGAGGCCAATTTGAAGTCCTGATTATTAATTATAAATCTGAAAATGCTGTATGGCTGGGATATGGCAGGGATTGCTGTCCTAAACATGATTCCACATGCTGCCTCTAGAGGTATGGCTGCAACTTTTCACATTTTGCAATGCACTGAAAATTTGTTTTGGTTGAGTGGCCATTTAATTAAACTATCACTATGACTACTTGGAATTTTTAATAATTTGCAGCCCAGAGGGTTTTTTAAAGATTTTAAAGATTTTTTTTAAGCATTTGATAAATGCTATTAAGTAAGTAAATAAATAAATTGTGGGCTGTACAAATAATGGTATTCTGACTTAGTAGGATCATAATACCCTGTTCCAGAGAGTACTTGAACCATCAGGCTAAGTAAAGTTTCTGAATTGCTTCAAGGATAAACTTGAAAATATTATTCATTATATTACATTCTATTACACACAGAGAAAGATATATATTCAAATATTATATACATGGTAACATAACAGAAAGAGGAAGCAAAGCCATCAGTGTCTCTGTACATATCAAGTTGCAACTGGTTGGATGTGATGAAAGAGAATTTTGTGGCATGAAGAAACTGATGACACCATACTTTATCTCTCTAAATCTCATCCATTCACTCCTCCTGATGGAACCCAAAACATAACTGCTGTGAAATCAACAAAAAGCTCAGCCCATTATCTCCTGGCCATCCAAATACACTTGGAATTATCCTAAGACCTGCACCCAATTTAGAAAACTTCAGAAAAATAGCTGAAAGCCACAAAGACTCCAGAATAATCAATAAGGTCATGTTCCTAGTCTATTTGTGTTATATTTGTTTTGTTTTTTAAATAAAAATCATAAATATTGAGCCTGACTAGTTGAATCAAGATGATTTTGATTTAAGACAACACAGTTTTTGTCTAGTGTGGTAACTTTTGAAAATGATCCAGTCCTTTTCAAAGCTTTAAGAAATATTTGTTAATTTTCTGCCCATCCCCAAAAGCTTACAACAGTTTATAAGGTAACCAGATCTTGGTTTATCCTCCACATCTGATAAGTAGTTTAGATTGTGACAGAAGGTGACTTGTCTAAGGCCACCCAGGAGCCCTGTTATTTCCACTTCCAGCCTCTGCCGACATTGTACATAGGAAGATTAGAAGGTGTCTGGATGTGAGGAGAAGAGTATCAATTTTATGCTTATAGAAGACAGAGCCTCTCTGTTTCCCTCCAAACAAAGTAAATTCTCTACATAAGAGCAAGTAAGCCATACTATGCCACTGCTATTGGTTTTTTATGTAGGTAAAGTTTATTAGCAATCGCTCAATAGCAGCATGTATTCCTGTTTCTTGTTTGAAAGAGTCTTTAGGGAGTTGAAAGTGAAATAGAAATTAGTAGCTGATTGGTGAATCAGAGAAGGAGATTGAGCAAGTATGGAAATGGGAAAGCAGACTGAGATCTAGGTGTGCTCAAGATTAAATGGGCAAAAAAGTGTGTGTGTGTGTGTTTGTGTGTGTGTGAGAGAGAGAGAAACTATAGATTTATTCTGCAATGATGTAAACATTTAGATATTCAAAATGTATGTAGTGATATACTAAAACTATTTTCCTATAGTTTTTATTATTTTATTATTAAAACTATTTTATATGTTAAAACTATTTTATAAAGGCCCATCTTCTGTTATTAAAAGCAAAAAGCCTATTACGATCAGCATTGCAGGACATAAAAGAATCTTGCTCGATTTGTATGCACCAAGAAGGGACGGAAGTCGCCTTTAGTTGAGATGGGCAGCTCACAAATCAAATCAAATTAATGAATGGCAATGGCCCTCCTCCATAAGCCTGCATGGAAATTTTTGATAGCATATGGCTCTTAAGTTTAGGGCTTCAGTATAACTCTGTATTAAAAGACATTCCATTTTTGTCTTGCAATTCTGATCGGAGGCTGGAACGGTCCCAAATGAGGACGACTTATACATTTCCTGCAAATTCTGTACTCGCCAGCTATTTTTAAATTTTGTTTTTGCCCAGTTCATTTTTGTCTTGTAATTCTGATCTCAGGCCGGAAAATACAGAAGTGTGTCTTTGGTGACAATATGTATTTATTGTTACCTGCAAATGCTGTACCCCCAGCCATTTCTAAGTATTGTTTTTGTCAAGTTTGTCTCTGATGTTGGAAGTTCACTCAGCCAGGGCGGGGAAAAAAGAATAGTGTTGGGAAGTTCAGTATATGTGGGTGTGACCCTGACATGTATCAACAGCCTGCCAATTCTTGCTCTGTGTTAGCCTTCCCCAATCCATTGCCCTTTGCAATCCCAATGATGTGAGGTTGCTGCTCCTAAGATTTTTGCCAGCATAGCAAAAAATACTGCTGGGGTATTTCTTTCGGAGTATCTTTGGACGGCATCAGGTTTAGGAATACCACTGCAAGTCTTTTGATTGATTTTTTCTTTAATCCTGTCTGATGTCTTATTCTACCCCACTCTTTCTAGCCATTTAGGCCTTGCCCAGCTTAAACGATGGTCCTAGTTCAGTGGTGGTGAACCTATAGCACGGGTGCCAGAGGCGGCACTTGGAGCTCTCTCTGTGGGCACACGTGCCATTGTCCCAGCCTTGCCTCCCCCCGTGATCCCCTCCTCTCCAGCAGCCCCCCTGAAGGAGAGTTGCCCTCGAGCATGGCCCACATGGAGCAGCGCAGCCAAGGACATGGCAGCCAGACAAGACTCTGCCCTCACACGCCGTCATGCAGTTGATGCTGCAGGGTACGGGCAGAGAGTGTGGCTGCCATAGCGTTGCTGGGCTGCCTGGGCGATCTGTGGGGGTCATGGAGGTGATGAATGGTCCTGTGGGCAGAGGGAGTGGGGGATGGGAAAGAGCAGGGGTGGGACGGGAGGGTGGAGTGGGGGCAGGGCCAGTTTTTGGGCACTCGGTCTCTAAAAGGTTCGCCATCACTGTCCTAGTTCAAAACTTGCTCCATGAAAATGTATGCTGGAGAATATTATGGGAGATAATCATCAGATTCATGAAAAATGCACAGTTGCTGCCCACTGAGTTTTAGCACTGCTTCTCTAGCATTCTGTCACGTGCCGGAACATTTTGAACAGCAACCTAAACCAATAAAAAAATCTTTTCAGTATTTGCAGGATTTATATATTCATAGGTTTATATTGCCCAGAATTGGGCTGCCACTTTCCTAATGTTCTTCAGAGTGTAAAAATTACACAGCTATTTATTCAAGCCCTAGTATTTTACTCAGATTACATGTTAGAAATGACTAAATGCTCACCTCGTTTTAACATATTTGAAGAATAACAAATTATGGGGAAGGCTGGATCTTTGGTAAATCCTTGTGATGAAGGCAATCCTCCAGTATTTAACTCAGAACAGGAGACAAGTTGAAATTCAAGAAAACACTAAACTGTTATGGGTGAATAAAACCCAAACTTCACAAAAGACTTTTTTATAATCTGAAGAGCGTGTTTCAACTTGAATGAACAACAAAGTTTATGTAATGAGTCATGTCTGTACACCACATCAAAATTTCAGACAATATGAATTACTCCATCAGTCTTGTTTATCCTTTAGTACTGTACATTGGTCACATACCAAGCCTCCAGAAATAAAACCCACACAGAACAGTTCACATTCAGCTACAGTTGAAAAAGTGATGCGTTGTGCATCAGGTGACACAGTTAGTCCAAGAACTTTAGGCAGTCCCATTTTTCTCCCCCATAGTCACTAAGGATTTTGATATCTCTGTCTTCATCCTGTTTGGAATATAATTAGCAAGACCCTGAACAAAAGTCAGAAACTAATCCAGGATTTTCTTACCATAATTGCTAATCAGAAATCTTTGGGAAATAAGCAAAACAGGATGACAAAATGTCTTCTTTTTGTGCTCCTCAGTATACTGCTTCTGAAGGTGTACTTTCTACCATTCAATCGTGCCCAAATTCTTGGACATTGGCTGGACAAGCCCCTGCCGTTTTCTTGGCAAGGTTTTTCAGAAGAGGTTTGCCATTGCCTCCTTCCTAGGGCTGAGAGAAAGTGAGTAGCCCAAGGTCACTCAGCTGGCGCTGTACCTAAGGTGGCACTCACAGTCTCTTGGTTCCTAGCCTGATGCCTTAATTAGTACACCAAACTGGCTGTTTTCTAAACCGATATAAAATAACCATAATTACTAATCCTATTAAATTTGGCTATCTCCCTTTTAAGTAGCAACACATAGACAACTCTGGCTGATATTGAAAAAAAACCTGAACAAAGTTGAACCTGGATGGGAGACCATTACAGTAGCCTAGGATTATAGTCTAATGAAATGTCAACCCCCCCAAGTCCCCCTCCCAGATGAGATGAAACATCAACTTGCTTTAATTTTGTTGGTGAGAAAAGCATGTGGATGTCTCCATGTATTGACCAGGAAGAGTTAATGTCCGGGCTCTGACAAGCTTAATCATCTTCCTTTCCCTTTTACTACAGTTCACTAATGTACTGTAAATTCAAAATTCCCAAGCATTGCAGCTTTTCTCATTTAATAGGAATTGTTCCATTCCTCTGAACCTTTTGTTTTTCTGTAATGTCTTTTTCAATGTCAGCAATCACCCTGCCAACAGATAAAGTTTTGCAGTATGAAAATCTTCAATCTTCAAAATCATAATTCTCTCTGCAAACTATAGTATATACATTATTAATTTTTTTGTTCTATCACAACAGCCTATCTCCATGAGCACCAGGTGCAAATGCTCAGAACAATAAGAGATTTGTAGTTAACATGAATCTACTGATAAGGAGTAGATTTACCCTGTGAGCAGCATGTATTTATACTACATTTTATTTTCTTTATAGTTTTTCTTACTCAGGTTCAGAAATCATTGTTAGCATAACAATGCAACAGCCAGACAAGCAGAAAGTATTAAGAAATAAGGTGGCGCTCCTGACAGCAAGGAGTCATGTAGCTGTATTACTTCTTAGAGTTGTGCAGGACTTTGGCATTGAAGGGAAACACGTTTTCCAGAATGTGCATTTGTGTGTTTGCACATATACACAAGGGGGAAAACATTTGTACAGCCTTGTGAGCAACTCCTGATAGTCTCATATTTTCATGAGATCTTGTGGTCCTTAGCAGCAGCATAATCCTGAAAAATTATGCAGCTGCTGTAAGAAATCACCATCAGCTGCTTAAGCATTGGGTGCTCCAGAGTATTTCTTCCCATTAAAATCTAGAGCGCTTCACAACTTCAATAATGCATACTATTTCAAGAGCTGAAAACTATGTCAGCATGCAAATAAACAAAATTGTGTCAGTATGAGCATATTCTATTAGCCTAAGAATAGACTTTATATGAGGCAGCTTGCCAAAAGTACTACCAAATAATGTATATTTTGAATTTCTGCTTCTGTGTATGCTGATACCATTAATTTTGGCAGCTTCACTATTAGTATTGATCCAGGAATAAGTATAGACTGTGCCAGCACTGTCTTTTGCTGAAATGTTCCTATTATTAGAGATGAGGTTGAGAGAAAGCTAGGTTGTTAATTAAGCCAAATACTCTTATGAAGCAGATCATATATATTTTTAGATTGTTTCTTATAAGCTATATTGAGATCCAAGGGGTTATGTTTTCAACATAAAATGTTTAGAAACCCCATTGGGTTTGGTGGCGTTTATTCGCATATGGGACTAAGATTACAGCCTTTAAACATTGTAAATAGCACACTGTCAGAACAATCCTATGCATATCTAATCGAGGAATAATGTGTATCAAATTGGTGGTAGTTATTTCCAGATAAATGTATTTCAACCTTTGTCTGCTATTATTGTTATGGCTGCTTGTACCAGGGATTTGGGTATCTCTAGTGAAATGAAAGTATGGGAGATTCCCTGAAATGTAGCAGCTTAATCTACGAATTTGTGGAATTGTATGTCCTGTGGAGACACAATTATATTCATTTACAAATTATAAATGGTTGTGACTCAATAGTATGAACTGCTGTTATAAAATGAGTACAATTGAAGAAATATACTAATCTGGAAGTTGAACCCTAGAACCAGGTTTCCTATACTGTGAGATATTTTACCCAATACTTACTAAATCTTTCTTCTAGAAACCACTAGACTCAGTTGAATCCTGAGTAGGTTATAGTGTTTCTGGAAACTGTACTTGATTGACAATATTGTCAGCCTTCAAGAATGCGAGGGTCACAATGTATCCAGAAATTCTGTTTAGGTACCATTTTTAACCTCCTTTCCACAAGAGAAGTGTCCATTATTATTTTATTATGGGTCAATAGCTGCAATTTATAGTTAGTGTACTGTGCAACCTGGAACATGGCTTGTATTCCTGCCCATATCTATTAGGAGACCCATGTAAGTAAAGCAGTGACTTGAAACCACTTTGCAGTTATTTACTGAATGACTTTTAACAGTACCGGCCACTTCAAATCTTGTTTTAATAGGGTTTATTTACTAAATACTGTATACATCCTATCTATTCTCTAGGACAGTGGTTCTCAACCTTTTTAATGCCACGACCCCCAACCAGTCGTAAGTCAAGGACTACTCAACCGGTCGTAAGTCGAGGACTACTCAACTGGTGCAGCACCGTTTGCAGAATGGGACTTTTGGCGGGCTCAGCAGGGCAGAGACAGCCTGGACAATTCCTATTGCTTTTGAAAGCCAATAGAATAAAAGGGAGTAGCACAGCTAAGGAAAAGGGGAAAAAAATGGCGGACTGCGTTGTTTGGCGACCCCCGTGAAATGGTCGTTCAACCCCAAATGGGGTCCCGACCCACAGGTTGAGAACCACTGCTCTAGGAGCTCAAGGCAGGGATCTCAGTTCATTTTAGTGCTCCACTGCTACATAATAGCAACCCTATGAAATAGAGAAAGAAATGGGGGGGGGGGGAATCCAAAGTCATTCAGTAAATTTTCATAGTTGGTCCTAAACTAACACATTAACCATTGTATTATACTACCCTAAAGAATGGTGAAGGGGGCATGATTTGTGCCAGAAACCATGCATACTAACTAGATAGTTCATATTCATGATATATCACAGCTACAATTCCCATGACTCCCAGCAAATGTATTACATCAATTTGTATGAATGCCTAAACCTGCTACAGTCATGCCTATTCAGACCACTACAAAAGTATTCAAAGAGTGGGATGCTGGCTAGAAACTTAGTCATGCTGGAAACTCTGGGTCCTGATCAATGCCTGTTGATTTCTCAGAGAACACTCAGTGACTTAAAACAATTCTTGATTGTTGAATGTGGAGAGACAGGAAGGAGCGATTTCAAAGAAACTTAATAGTTAATTGATTTGGATATAAAGTATGTAAATATATACAAATGTGACTTCAGTTCTAGGCTATGGAACATCAGAAGATGCAACAAAGTGATAAATAGAATGTTCTTCATCCTTCTACTGGTGTCTAGTGGTCATCCATTGTTTTACATCCTAGATCTGATAACTTTATATAAGAAAAAAATGAATTTGCCCATTAGCTACAACACAAAGATGTGTTGCTAACTATTTTTAAAAAAGATATATCCATATGACATTGCCACCGCCTTATCCTGAGCTTAAGAAGCAGCTTAATTAATTAATCTTTAGCTGTTCTAGTTTTAAAATAGTGTTTTCCTTCTTGAAACACAAGCCTTGCCCTACAGCATAGTCTACAGCAGTGGTTCTCAACCTTTTTAATGCTGCGACCTCCAACCGGTCGTAAGTCGAGGACTACTCAACTGTGGGTGCAGCACCGTTTGCAGAATGGGACTTTTGGTGGGCTCAGCAGGGCAGAGACAGCCTGGACAATTCCTATTGGCTTTTGAAAGCCAATAGAATTAGACTCTATTCAAGAGAGTCTATGCTATTGGCTTTCAAAAACCAATAGAATAAAAGGGAGTAGCACAGCTAAGGAAAAGGGGGAAAAATGGTGGACTGCATTGTTTGGCGACCCCCGTGAAATGGTCGTTTGACCCCAAATGGGGTCCCGACCCACAGGTTGAGAACCATTGGTCTGCAGCATCACATTGATAATGCTGGGATTTGTCCAGCTCCCCTTTGGCCACTTCAGGCTTATCTCCTCTTTGATCCCAAGCCATTTTGTCTTGGGCAGCAATAGAAGCTTGGCTTTTACAAAGCCAAATTCCCACTGTAATACTTTTCAGAGCACTATTTGGAATTAGGGAGGTTTTCTATAAACCATTCTTTTGAAAAGTTTACAATTATTTTGAAGAAAAAAAAATATTAGACCATTAAATATTGGGCTGAGTTGGGAGGTATGCATACGTGTGAGACTTTGATGCAGTAGTGCATCAGGTCAGATCATCACAAGTTACATAGTGGTGTATCAGGTCAAAATATCATTGGTTGGAACATCCGGTGTGGAAAAAAGTGAGGTAGAATGCCATATCCTTTATTCATCAAATTTAGGACAGCAGAAATATCTCTTTAGTCTCATTTTATGCATAATTGTTCAGAAGTAAGGCTTGGTACATTTTAGGGACTGCAGAAAATCTTATTCCCAAGTGTGCTGCTTCTTCATAGCCATAAGCTGCAGAGATGTCCCTGAATAAAAAGAGGCTGGACAGCCATTTGTTTGAAATGATATAGGATTTCCTGCCTGAGCCGGGGGTTGGACTAGATGACCTCCAAGGTCCCTTCCAACATCATCATCAAATCATTGGGGTTAATCATTATTTAATCATCTGCCATGATCCCAATACCTATCTATGGTAGGTTATTCATATACAGGCTGATCTTGCAAGCTGGTAAACATTCACTTTGGGAATTTAGCACAATGCCCAGTCTATTTCCTGACTGATTTGTACTTCAGCTGCAGGACCTATGGTCTGGAGGAGAGGAAGAAGTGGAAGGAAGGGAAAGAAATGAGGTGGGTAACTGTGCATATTTATGTGAATGTGTGCAAGACAGGAAAAGGGAAAAGGATTGTGCTAAAGCATCCCAACCATTCATTTGATATAGCTAGATGTAGATGTAGAAAATATGTAGAAAAACCAAGCAAAATGAATGCACTTTTAAATGATCATCCTGTACACATGCGTGTAAGAGAGAATGTGTTTGTATGCGATATATCTAGTGTGATTCTCCATACTGGGAGTACGGAAAACTAGGTTTAGCACTTCATATTTCACTCAAAATACCTCTTTCCTTCTTCCTAGAATGGTCTGCAATTAGCAGATGAGTCTCCTTCAAGTTTTAGCAAAACAGTTGCATGTCAGGATGGAAAGAAACAAATAGACTTTGAAAAAGGATATTCCAACCAAAGCTGGTTGTTGATTCTATATAGGTGCCGATAGTTTGCATTGATCACAGATCAGAAATAATTCAAACTTGCAAATACAGTTTTCTTTAAGTCAAATGTGATCTTCTGGTTCAGGGGTGTCAAACTCGCAATGTCACATGACGTGTCGTGACATATCATGACTTTTTTTTGCCATTGCCGTCAATGGGATGGGCGCAGTTTTGCTATGATGCATCTGGCCCGTGGGCCAGCAGATTGACACCCCTGTTCTGGTTGATATTTTTTTTAAGTGAATTTCACTGGGCAAACCTTCTCAGTCTAATGGTCCACTGGTTAAATGTCTCCTATATACAAACTTGTATCTGTGAAAATCAGAGCAAGAATTGATTATGGCAAACCCACCAGTTTAGCCTTCTAGATTTTCTTTCTCATCTTCAATCCCAGCCCCAGACCACATTTGAGAGAGTAATTGGTAAATAATATTCCTGCTAATAGATAATGCTAGATGGGAGGGAAAGTGAAATTGAATGAATATCCCAATTGTTGCTCTTAAATTGTCCAACATAAAACTTTTAAAGACATCACCACTCAGCAAAACCAAATAAGGGCAATTTATGCTGGCACTGCCCAAAATAAATATTGGAGGGAAAGACGTAATAGGGCTGTGAAGAAAAGCTCAGTGAAAGAAGATTCACGTGTTTGAACCAGCATTAAATTATTTAAGCCCATTTAAACCCCCTATCAGTAATTTAGAAGTTTATTCAATGGGAACGTAATCTCAAGAAAACATGAATCATAGATCTGAATTGTTTCCACCTGAAGCTCAGCAGGCCAGATGATGTAATGGGATAAAGCTTCTCCTTTATGCATTGTTACTAACAGCCTTACTGCTTCAAAATATTAAGAGTCGGTAGCACCCTTAAATCCATGCAGGTTTGTAATTAATTGCAGGATCTATTCTAAGAGTTAGATTGGGTATTTGAAGGGTAATTACATTACCTTTTTTAAAGCAGGAACTAAAAATACTCCCTGCACTTTCTGAACTTTTGCTGACTTCTTAAATTTTCTGCCACTGTTTCTCAAATGTAATCACCTCATTTATGGAATTTTGAAACAAAGCCAAGAAGCACTAAAAACATGACAATACTTTCATTTCAACTTACCTACCAGGCGTATTGATAATATCATTAATTTGTTTTAATGATCAGTTGTCTCCCATGAATAATATAAAAATGAGTTTATTACAATTTTGCCTAAACAAAACTGAAAGATGCTCAGAACTTCTTAAAAAAAATCTTGCTTATTTATCAGAGCGTTACACTAGTGATGCTAATTATGGTAATATAAGCATGAAATTGTATTTTACATAGGCCCATTGTAGGCAGGAAAACAATATTTCTAGATAATATCCGACTCTTTATTAAATCACACTGTGGTCTGTCTATCTGCTGATTTTTTTATTCAATCAATTGACCTGTAACTCAGGACAGCATATGCAAATAAATCCATACACAATGAAACAATATGAGAAAACATTCGAAAGTAACAAAACAAGGAAATTTATCAAAAAATAATTCAAAAACAATAATGGAAGGCACCAAAACTCTGAATCCAGTGTCTGGCAGAGAAACCAGGTCTTAAGAGCCCTTTCAAAAGGCAGGTAGTGTCAGGGCTAACCTGAATGTCAGGTATAACTTCTAGGTCTTGCCAGATGACACTGCTTAAGTGACAGTTTCTGGAGCATGTCCACTCTGTTAAATTTTATCTGATGGACAGAAGTAATTGCAGACAAGTAATCTCACAGATAAGCAGGCCCTGTGCCATAAAAAAGCTTTAAAAAGCTAGCTTTCACAGCTAGCTCTTGAAAATCTATCTGGAAGCATATGGACAACCATACAGCTTGGAAAATAGCAGTGTCACATGGGCATTCTGAGGTATGCTTATAACCCTTTGTGTCACTGCATTGCAGATGAGCTGTCCATTTCCAAGGGGTATTCAGGGACAGCTTTGTGTAGAGAAAGTTGTAGTCATCCAGACGGGCAGTCACTAAGACACAAGTGACTGTGGGAAGGGTTTCCCAGTCCAAGAAATTGTAATTTTCAGCTGTAAGTTGTGATGGTTGTAAAGCAGATCGCCACATGTCCATGCCAGATTTTATGACCTTTTTTGAGGAAGTTGTTAAGCAAATGTACCAGTCGTTAAGCACTCATGGCGGTCATAAAGGGAACATTAAGCAAACCACTAGTGGGCAGTTTTTGCTGGAAGTAAATGCCAATGGCAAAAGTATCATAAATTGCAGTCATGTGACTGTGGGCTGCTGCAGATGGCATAAATATAGGCCAGAATGTGGTCACATGATCACAGTGGGTTTCTCTGTGTGTGTGGACATTAGAACTTTAAACCTGGATTGCAACTCCCTTTTTGGGGTCCAATCATAACTTTGAACAGTCATTTAAAAGGCATAAGTTGAAAACTACCTGTATCCCAGATATTTAAAAAAGGGACCCAGACTTGGGTACTATGTTAGTTACTTCTTTTAAATACAAAGATAGATCCCTCTTCCAAGTTTTCTCTTTCAATTTTGAATACTAAATAGTGCTGCCATGGACTATTTTTCTCTGATGTTTGAGAGAAGTGGATGGCTGAAGATATGCTTCAAAGGAAACGGTTTCATTCAATTGTCTGTTAACTACCAGAGTCAAGTAATACTATGTTAAGAAATGTCTACTGAAATGTTTTACAGGTTTGTTTGCTTTTTGTAAAAAATAAATCATAAGTCAAGTTGTAGGACAAGAAAGAGAAAGAGAATAGATGTGGGCGGGAGAAAATTGCAAAAGACATTCATGATGGGCTCCACATTGTACCACAAACTTTGGTCTGAGACTGTGCCCAGAGGAAGTGTAAGAAGCAAATACTCTGCTCATGTTCAGAGGTGATTTTCTTTTACTTGTATTTTAGGATGTGCACCAAATATTGAAAATTGATTTATAATCTGAGGCATGATGTATTGTGGTATGAATTAACAAAGGCAAGAAAATAAAACAGGGGAGATGGTTTGTTTATAATTAGAAAGGGATGGAGAAAGGGAAGGTTCTGAAATGGAATTTTTGTTTGTGTGAAGAGTTCTTGAAAGGAATGTAAGGAATGGATTGTTTTGTGGAATGGAACAAAATGGACGTTTATTTGTTTTTGGGTTTTTTTTCTGGAAACATACATTTAGATTAATACCTTTTTTCTAGGCCCGGTGGTTTTGGATTTTAAGTTGATGTAATATACTATCCCTTGTTGGCCTGGCTTTTCTAGTCCCTTTTTTAAATTTAGTCTTTCAGATATATAAAATCAATTGTACATATAACCTTTTGCCAATGCTACATTTTCTAAATGTATGTGATTATAAATATGTATATTACACTGCCGGTTCACAAGAGTCCCAGTAAATAATGCAATTCTATTTTATACAGAACATTGTTCTAAAGCAGACATGTCAAACACAAGGCCCGGGGGCTCAATGCAGCCCACGAAGTGGTTTCATGTGGCCCGCGAAGCCATCCTTGAAACAGTGAGGGAACGGCCCCCGCTGCCTTGGCCCTGGCCCAGGCCAGCCGGGAGCCAATGTATAATTTTGTGGTGGCCATCTTGGCACTTGCCCCGGTGGACCATGCCTTGGCACTTGCCCCAGTCCCACCCCCTTCTGCCAGAGACCCTCAGATCTGTCCCACTCCTGCCCAGGCCCCCATAGGCACCCTTGACGCGAATGATGTAGAACTGACCACGCCCACCCAGTAGCCACACCCACTCCATCCACGCCCACCCAGTAGGCTGCATCCACTCTGGCCACACCCACCCGGCCCTCCCCCAGGGCAACAGCAATGGTGATGCGGCCCTCAGTGAAATTGAGTTTGACACCCCTGTTCTAAAGGATTGCAATAATGGGAAAAACATTTTATTTCTCTGTCAACCTACTGTTACTACAAAGCTACTTCTGAGATTCAGGTATACACTTTAATCAGCACCCCCAATATTCAGTCTCTAGATCTTCCATTTGTTTCATTCTTCATCAAACAATAATTGACAAACAGGTCATTTATTTATTGATATTTAATGGAGCTCAACCATAGTGGCCCACATAATGTAGGCTTAAATGTTAAATTATGTACTTAGGGGTCCTTTGTGCTCCCTGAGCTTGGTTGTTTTGTTGCAGGCATTTTATTATCCAACTAAATAACGTCATCAGTGCTTGTTGACTGCATACTGCTGTTATCCTTTTCACAAAAGTATTTTACTTATCTTTATTATAGCAAAACATACCATAGCACATCTTGTACTTTCAATATCTTATCTGACACTTCTGACTTTACACTTTGGAAAAACTGAACTGAAGGAGGACCAGACCCCCATCAGACAGATACTCCACCCACATGCTTATTCTAATAGCCATGCTAGAGGCAAAAGCAACATGTCCATTTCTGACCATTTTCTGGTACAAAGACTATGGGTAGAGATGGAACACCTCCCCTTCTTGCTTTGTTGTTCCAAAGCAAACAAAGCACATAGTGGTGATAAGTGCTAGTCTGTGCCTTGGCAGTGCAGCTGGAGAACAGTTCTTTGTATTCTTCCCAGTTTTGAAGCTGGGGGAAAAGAGAGAGGATCACCTTGCCGTTTGCTGGATGATCTGTATTCATCTCAGACTTCATTGATGATAATAGTACAGTAATTAACTTTGCCAGTGGGTAGCATTGCTTTGGCAGATGTGGAGAGTGGATTTTTTTTTCAAGTTTGGCTCCGGTTATTTTTGATTTAATTTCTTTGATGTTATGTATTATCTAAATATGTATTTATGGGCACATGTATTAGTTTAAATCTATTTAGTTGAGGTCATAATATTCTTCTGAAACATACTTTCAAAATCTCTGCCATATATTTTTGTAGGAAAAGTGCCCTTGGCTTTGCTCCATTGGGTTTTAAATACTTTTATGATCCTCTGCTTGATCTCTTATTACTTTTCCTTTATGTACTGTATGTGTGTTGGGGGGGGTGAGAGGAAGATAGTTTATTAGAAGCAAAACCTCTATACGAAGCACCTTTTCATTACCATCTACTTTTTCAGGTTATAGATTTTCTGCCATGGATTCACTGACTTCTTTGCTCGGTCAGTAATTCCAAAGTTATAATGTGAGCCAATAAATGATGTAAATGCTTTGTAGTACTCGAGTATACTTGACTTGCTTATCCCTTGCCTAATGTTCTGTTACTTGGAGTGATCTGCATGCATGACTTCAGATTGCATTTCAGGTAATATATTGGCCTTGCAATCACCTAGTAGACTTACTTACTAGAGGGAGTTCATTCACTTTTGCACAGAAATATCACCGTTTTCATCTGGGAAACTTTGAAGGCATGTAGGTACTGCTATAATGTCTGTTTTGCCCTGATATGTGGTTCTCCTCTGGGGGTTTTTTCTATCTCCCAATTTATCTTTGTTTGCAAGCAAGTAAGATAACCAAGCAGAAAGAAACTAGGTCATTTTTGTTTTAATTCCTCTTATCCAGTAGAACAGCTAGAGGACTCGAACTTACAGTTAACCTAGGTAAGGAATGAAAGATTAATGAAAATAATCCTATTTCCCTGCAACCTATTGTTGAGTGATTGAAAGCAGTATCGTGGCATTCTTCATCTGGCTAATATATCAATAGTTGGAAATCAGAGAAACCCACTCTTTGCAGCCTTGTAGACTCCCATTCCTCCTTCTCTTAGTTCTGACTGTTATCCTGCCTTATTAGCTATTACCTTGCTGCCAAAAATACACTAAGAGCAAGTCCTCCTCAAGGGAAACATGAAAGTGTTGCCTAAATTAATAGTACGGCATAATGATTAAGGTGTAAAACCCAATTCAGCTGAAGGTCAAATCCGTTCTCAACCAGGCAAAGGCTTAGGACCAGACACACATTCACTCAGCGCAACAAGTTTTATAAGGATGAGTCACTTCTTGTGAGATGGACAGCTATACAAATATGGTAGACAGACATTTGATTTCTACCTACAGCATGAAACAGTATTACTGCAAGAAGTATACCGTGTGGAATTTCAAGATTTTTTTACTTATACAGATGTATCTGTACTTTTGGCACAATTGGAAGATCCTCATTGAAATCTTATTTTGGGAAGATATTTTAGATTTTTTCTTTTTTTTTTTTATTTTTTTGAGAAGGGGCAATGTTTTTACTTCAAAAGAACTATATATTCCTAATAAATCTTGCATTCTCTGTTGGTTTATATAAGTTCAAAGCTGAATCTTATACTGTATGGCTTTTCCTGCCAAGGTGTCTGTTTCTATTAAAATATACAGTGTTTTAATGTATATTTTAAGAAGAAAAATCTGAAACTCAAAGGGATGGTTAATAACTTGTTTTTTTTTCATACTTATATCTACCTCAGTTTTCTGCTGTGTAAGGGATTCTTTTGATCATCAGCTCTAATCCAGATAAGAAAGGAAAATAAATACACCATTGATTTTTCATTATGAAATTGATTATACCTATTTCCTTTTATATCAGCCAGTGAAGACTATGTGTAATTTAGCACTATTCCCATGCATTTTTTTCAGCATGGTGTTTCAACATGAAGACTGTGCAACTACCTGCCATCCTTCAGTTCCCTGAAGAGCTATGCACTTGGTAAAATTAAGGAAAATGATTGTCACACAGTTTCATGAACATTGAGCAATAGGCCCTCCTACATTTGTTTAAATAGGAAACACTTATAGATGTAATTATGAGTGCACAAGAACTGTTACTATTTGTCGATGGTAGAGCAAATTACTAAGACGTAGGGCAAGACCTTTTCATGTATTAGATGAAGCAAAAGGCTTCCGATGGCTCCATCAAAGTAGAAATTGGACATTGATGTCTGAAATGTTCAGCAAGTCATTTTAAAGTATTGTCTTATGATAGGCTCCCATTTGACTTCTGCTTCAGTGTATATAATGACTTGGGACATATTACTTCTGAATATGAACATCTACTCTCTCACACACATATGATTATTTGGAAAAATGTATAGCTAAAGGAAACTGGAAACAGACTAAATCTCTAATTGGTTAGGGTGTGGGAAGTGTGAATAAAAGCTTAAAGGAAAGTCTTTGAAATCTTTGGATTTAGAAGGAGGTGACTTAATAGATATTTAACTTAATTCCATTCTCATGCTGAAGAAGTGACAAATTACACTTTTCTAGATGTGCTGAGTAGAATGTCTCTGGTTTATTAATTCTGAGACATATTCCTTCTTAAGTTGCATTGTTTTCTTTCTGAAAGAGTGATAAAGCTTCTTGTTTTGCAGCTGCTCTGGTTGTTGCCTTGTGACTCCCTTCAAGAATTACTAAAAAAAAAAAAAATACAACAGACTATTTTATAGAATTGAAAAGAGCAACAAAGCCCTTTATAGAATGATCTTGCCAATACCATAAGAATGTATCCATAGGAAGAATGGTATACGGTTGGTACAGAACCATTCAGCTGGCTGGATAATTCCTGAAAGATCATCAGGGGCCATGTGGCACCATCATGTCGTCAAATTCATGACATGCCCTAGTACAACTGTTGGATGACATCCAGTCATAGTATTGTAACATTGCTTCAGGTTCTGCTGATTGCTGTAAGGAATAAAAGGAAGCTTGGGCTTATTCTCTGATAATTTAAAATTTCTGAGGTGGGCCATCTTTGTTCTGCAAAGAATTCTATCAACAGGGGCAAAAAAAAAAAAATCAGTTTGATAGGTAGAAGTTGTTGGTTACTATAACAACAGTAGCATATCTATTTGGGTGCTCACATGTTCCTTGTTCCAGTTTCTAAATATAATCTTAATCTCACATGGTATATCTGGTGCCATGGAAACCAAATGTTCTATAAAGTTGCAAGAAACAACTAAAATTTCAGCTACATGAAAACTAAGGGTGTTGAGGAATGATTTAGACATTACCACAGTGATAAAATTATTCTTCACTTCCCATGTGAGACCCTAAAATATTGGTTGGTTGAGGAGAGAGAGAGAGAAAGGGAGGGACGGAGAGAGAGAGAGAGAGAGAGAGAGAGAGAGAGAGAGAGAGAGAGAGAGAGAGAGAGAGAGAGAAAGAGAGAATTATGTGATTTTTCCTGAATTGTTTTTTATTGGATTTGTTCAACAAATAATACATTTACATAGTTATACATCTATTGTTTGTACCATGTTGTACTACAACATGAGACAAATGCCACAATGTCATAGATATGCTCTAAGTATTGATCTTTTCTGTTACCTGAGTAATAGGAAGCTGCTTTATATTGAATCAGACTATTGGCTTCCATAGGCCAGGATTCACAATACTGACTGGTTTTTCTTTTTCATTCTTGCTCCTCTAGTAGTTTTCTACTTGAAGGTGCAAAAGGTTGATGCTCTAATCTTGGTCAGCTCTTTTTCAGTATCTGAAATTTTGAAATGGAAAGGATTTAGGTCAGCTTGTCCCAGTTGGACTTGCATAATATTTTCAGCATCACTGAAAGAACAACCAGTAATCATCTGCATTACACACTGTGCTACAAACAAGGAATTGAAAAAGTTAGTTTTTTCATGCCAGAATTCTTTGGAAGACAGTAACTGCTGCTTTTCACGCAATAAAATATATTAATATGTTTTATGCAGCCAATAAGCACCAACCACCTAGCTCAGACCTAAAGTGCATCTAATCCAATCATCTATTACTAGATCCCTATGGGAAGCCCACAACACATGAGTATAATAGCATCTCTTTGCCCATGATCCCTAGTAAGTGGTATTTAGAGACATTACTGACACTGAATGTGAACATAATTTATTTTCACTGTACCTGGTAGCTATCAATAGCTATATAATTCATGAATTTGTCTAACCCCCCTTAAATCTGACAGCCATTGCATTTACAATGAAGACTCATAGTTTGGACTAGACAACCCACGCCCCAATGTTCATGGTTTCGCAGCTATTCCTTTACCTAAACAGAGAAACAGAATGACACAGGTTAACAAAAGAAGCAGTGGGAACAGGAGTGACTTCCACCTTCCTGCCGTTTTTCTCTACTGAAGGACCTGAGGAATAACAATTCCTTGTTTTATTGAATTGAAAAATAGTTCAAGAACAGAGGATATGAAATCTACACACACACCGTGTTAAAGTGCCAAATTTTTGAGATATAAAAAAAATCACTTCAGAATTTTTTCCACCTCTAATATAATCTATAAATAGCACAATTCAATTAAAAAACAAACTGAAATCTTTTAAGCGGAAAAAAAAAACATACAGTAATAATGTTTGCACAAATGTGCACATCCTTAAACTAATACTTTGTTGAAGCAGCTTTTGATTTTTATGACAGCATTTGGCTTTTTGCGGTAGAAGCCTATCAGCAAGGCACATTTTTCCCTGGGGATCTTTATCTATTCTTCCTTGCAAAAGTGCTCCAAATCTCTCAGATTTCAAGGGCTTCTCCTGTGCACAGCCTTTTTCAAGTCACCCTACAGATTTTCAATTGGATTTAGCTCCAGGCTCTGTCTGGACTACTCCAAAACTTTGATATTCTTCTGGTGAAGCCATTGTTTCCTTGGGTTTGGAGGTATGCTTTGGCTCACTTTTGTGTTGAAAGGTAAACTTCATCTTCAGCATTTTAGCAGAGACCTGAAGGTTTTGTGCCAAAATTGACTGATATTTGGAACTGTTCATAATTCCCTCCACCTTGACTAGAGCCCCAGTTCCAGCTGAAGAAAATCAGCCCCAAAGGACAATGCTGCCACCACCATGCTTCACTGTGGGTATGGTGTACCTTTGATGATGCTCAGTGTTGTTGTGCCAAACATACTTTTTGGAATTATGGCCAAAAAGTTCAACCTTAGTCTCATCAGACTATAATACATTTTCCCACATGCTTTTGTCAAACTTGATGTAGAGTTTTGTAAATGTAGCCAGGCTTGGATATTTTTCTTTGTAGGAAAAGGCTTCTGTCTTGCCATCCTACCCCACAGCCCAGACATACGAAGAATACGGGAGATTGTGGTCACATGTAGTATACAACCAATACTTGCCAAAACCTCCTGCAGCTCCTTTAATGTTGCTGTGGTCTCTTGGCAGCATCTTGGATCAGTTTTCTTCTTGTTTTTTCATCAATTTTGGAGAGCCATCTAGTTCTTGGTAATGTCACTGTTGTGTATATTTTCTCCACTTGTTGATGGCTGTCTTCACTATGTTCCATGGTATATATCCAATGCCTGCAAATATTTCTATTTACCTTTCTCCTGACTGATACTTTCCAACAATGAGATATCTTGGATGCTTTGTAAGCTCTTTGTAGACCATGGCTTTTGATGTAAGAGGCAACTGAGTAAATGTCAAAAAAAAGACTATTACAACAGCTAAATTTTATATGGGCTTGATCAGAGTTACTTTAATTGATGGAAAATATGTACTGTCTGGTATTTAACATCAGTTTGAATGTGATTGGTTACTTTTTTTACTAAAAGTTTTAAAGATTTTATATAATATATATCCCAAATCCCTCCCACCCCTCCCCCCTCCCCCACTTCCCAGAGCTGATTACAGGGTTACAAATAAACAATCATAATCTAACTAACTACCCAACTATACAAACAATCAAATCCATAACATACTTTAACTCCTTTTCAAAATAAATATTAACAAATTAAAAACAAAAATAATAATATAATTAAAACATAATACTAAAACTAATATAAATTCAACCATATTAAACTATTAATAATAATCTAAAATTTACTCATAAACTAGATAATACTTTTTAGTCTCATATTTATTCTGAATATAATCTATCCATCTTCTCCAAACCGAGATATATCTTTCTTGTGAATAGTCCTTCAAATAAGGACTATTGTTCTGAACACAGTCACATCCCTACCTATAACAACTTAAAAACTTATAATACCATGGTTGCATATTTTTATTTTTACCCCTAAAAGATTTCAGTTTGTTTTAAAATTGAATTGTACAGCTTACAGATTATATTAAAGGTGGAAGAAATGTAGCCTCAGATGGAAAAAATACTGAACTGATTAATCTTGGTATCATTATTTTTGCAATCTAATGGCTAATAGTTTTACTATATTGGCTAAAGTCTAATGACTTTTGACAACTTTCACCACCAGAATTAAGATACATGTTACATATTGTTTGAAAGCTTTAGTTATAGTGAACAAAACAATCTGGTATAGAAAGGTATGGAAGGTGTCTATGTTGTGTTTTGATTTGTGTTTCAAACAATTGAACCTGGTGCTTCAGATTTCAGTGGTAAACCTGGTATAGTATGTGCCATATTTGTTCTTTTTCTACAGATTGGTAACATAAATATGTGTATGTGCTTTGCATGTCCATCTGTACACCAAGGTGAATTAATTAAGCCCTACAAAAAGGTCAAACAGTGCCTTCCTCTTCCTGATTTTCAGAATTGTTATCATAAAAATAAAGCAGAAATTGTTGTGATGGTAACATTTTAGTAAAATAAATCCAATGATACAAAGCACTTTCCTCTTTTAACTAGTCAGTATGACATGTGGGAGTTTCTGTTCACTTTTCATGTTTGTATGTTTTCCATTTTTATATCATTTTGTAAATAAAATTAAAATGATTTGAAATATTTAACCATTTAAAGTCTTGAACCACTTAAAGCCAGCTTGCCAGCCAACAAGCCCATTATCGTAACCACTGAACCACTGTGTTGCCCTTAAATATTTAGGTATAGTATGTAAATTATTATATTATTATAGTATGAAAATTATTAAAAGTTTAACTGTTATGGCTATTAAAAAATCATTGCTTTGTGACAGCAGTATTTCACAGTTCTAGACTATTGTATTGTCTACACGTAGAATTCTTTACATCTAGAGTTATTTGCAAAATTGGCCTTGGATACTAGTGAACTCTTAGGATTAGCCATCTTATAGTGCAAAATATGTTCCCTTTATGAATATACAGATGTTTCCTTTTTAGGATCCCTGTGTTCTGTGAGGGGTTTCCTGTAAATGAGAAGTAATTTTTTTTCTGTTGAGCAAGTGTTGAACTTTCACTGTGGAGGGTATCCTTTTCAAGATGAATCAGGAAATCATGTGAAGCCATTTCCGTGGCAGATTAATCTGAGGAATCAGCACATGCAGCACTAGTCATTGTCATGACTAGTTCATTTTATAGAATAAAATTCTATAAAATGTGTCAATCTGCTACTGACCAAGCAGAATACTAATGGGTATATGCGATAAACTCATTATTAAATTAAAGTATGATCCAACCACTGAGAATATAGAGTTCATGGGTTTTTTTGTTCTTGTTTTTAATATGGATGAATAAAAATAAAAAGCACCAGAATATAAAAAAGCTCCAAAAGCATCCTTTTTGGAGAGGCTATTTCAAATAGTTGGTGGAAGAACCACTGATAAGGTCATTTCTCTTCCCAAATTAATGATTTATATTAGATACAGATGTATAAGATACTATTGGAGGCTTTTTATCATTTTCTCTCTTACTTCTCATCTTTTTTCGGTCATAGAAAGTTACAGTACTATTTATTTTGAGTTAACAGATATGAATAGCATTTAAATAAATTGATGGTAAAATATCCTCCCTATGGGGAATGACATCAAATGGGATCTTATGTTAGATTTGAAATTGCAATTAAAAGGATTAGTTGATTATTGGTTGATTAATTTGATTCATAAGATGTTTGAATTGTTTCTCCTTCCTAAATTCCTGTTCCTGATTTCAAAATGACCATGTAAAATTCTTTTTAAAAAACAAAACAAAACAAATCTCAGTTGGAAAATACACTAGCTGGCAGAGAGATAAATATATTCAGAGAGATAAATATTTTCAAAAGGTTTAAAACAGAAGTTCACATTTGACAAGAAAAGAAAATAGCATTTTCTGACATATTTCATACTGAATTTCTAAAATATGGAAACTGTAAACTGCGTAAGATGATGTAAATCTTATGCATATTGCATCAATATCTGAAGTTATGGAATTGTTGAGTGTTAGGTTGGTAGCATCCTTGAGACCTTTGTCTTCAGCTCTTTTGTGTCTTGGACAGTCACACTAAATTTTTTCCACAAAAATTAGTGCTGTGCCAAAAGATCTACAAACATTTTTTCAGGAAATGTGGAATTCAAGCTTGTGCCACAATATATCCTTACATTCTCCAGCATGATGACTGAAGAATCCACCAATGGGTTATTTCAGTCCTCCTGCCCAATCAGACTAAGTTGTTAAGTTGTCACGCCCCTCATTGACCGGGACTTGCCAGTTTCATCTTAGTCTTTCGCCCATGAGGACGTGATAACTTGACTCTCTTCATTGAACAGCAGGTCAGACTAGATATTTAAAACATTGGTGGATTCTTCCTGGAGAATAGGAGAATTATAGTTTGGTGGTTCCTTCTCTGGGAGGTTTGGCCATTTTGTTGCTTCCCTTTTACTTTCTCCTTCCTTGTGAGCAGAGTAGTATTCCTCTCCTTGATGGTGGGGGGTGGCTGCTTCTTCCCCTAACTCACTGTTTGCTAAGTTAAATCCTGGGTTAACAGAAGAGTAACCGTGGGGGTGTGTGTGCTCCTTTTGTTTTAGTAAGTAAAAGGTCCGATTTAGTCAATCCCCTTTGGAACAGCAACGCGTTCCTTATAGTGGCCGCCATTTTGAGGCCACGTGGACTCTCTGACCGGGCCCGGTCAGAGCTTTTCACCAGTGGCCACCATTTTGGATTCACTGACCTAATTTCCATTCGAAGTAATTTGGGCCATTAGTCAGCTCTGTTTACAGCACACTGTGTAAATTTAGCAAGAAAGCCTGTTACTTAAAAATTCATTTCTTTCGGCTGCCGCTAAAAGAGGCGAAGCCTCATTTTGCAGCAGCAAACGGATCGTGCCTAACAGCTGTTAGGCGCGACTACTCATTAGTGACTTGAAAAATCAAATTTCTTCTCCTTTTTGCCTTTTCTGGAGTAGGAATATTTAGATTGGATCAGGGATTCGTTTTCTCTTCCCCCCCCCTCAGGCGGAGGTAGTGTTCCTCCCTCTGAATTCAGGGTGTCTGCCATTTTGCCACCAGCTATTCCATTGGGAAACGCCCAGGGCAGGCAGGGACGCCATTTTGGAATTGATCGTTTACAGTTACTTCACAGCTATCACTAATATTGCTTTACCTACATATTTTTCACCCTAATTTGCATTTAAGATTTAGTTTCAGGATCTACTATCCACTTAAAATTATCATATCAGCAATTTTGGTGGAATTATTGCTGAAGCGGAGGTCCTGCTCACCATGCCTTGTCTAAGTTCTGCCACTCTGCATCTAGTGGTTGCCTCCAGGATCCTGACCATTGCCACTATTGTGAGACATGTGTGATTTCATCACCATTTTGACCTCAGGCCTGGTTTACAGTTTGCCCTGTACATTGGTGACGAGCACTTCAGAGCGCCCAGTGTGAGCCCAGGTTTGGCAGTGGACCAACTCACACTTATCCACGTAGAGTCAGTCCCTCTTCGGGAGGGCTCCTGACGTCTCCTGCAGAGCGAGTCAGTTCCAGAGTCTCATCTGGGGTGCATTTCAATCGATATGGCAGAACCCACTGAACCACTGAGCCGGTTTCTGAGGCTCTACAGGTAAGGCCAAAGCAAAATCCAAATACGGCAGAAAGGCTGGCAAGGCAAGCGATAAGCAGGCCGACCAAACACATAGAGCCCTGGAGAAGCAATTCTCCCGGGCCCAACGCTTTTTAGGTGGCTCCATACCACCTGAGACGTGAGCACATTTGCTGTACACATCGAGGGCTTGGTCGCCTATCAGCACAATTCAGCAGTTCTCCACTCAGACCTCTGGTCAAGTGGGTCTACCCCTGTTTGGGAAGACCTTGATTTGCCCGGCCCGTCATCTGCACCCACTGCTACATTCACACCACCGGCTGCGGGGTTACGGCCTCCGCTAGAGTCTTCTTTTTCAGACCAGCTCCAATCATGGATATCGCATGGGGTAATCCAGACCGTGGCATCATCAGGTATCCATCAAGCATCACCAGTTCCAGGGCCTTCTTCGGCACAAATTTCCTCTTCGCGACTCCCATTGGATCCTTCAGGTATGGTTTCCCCATCTCATTCTCCTGAATCTGGGTCTTCTAATGTCTCAGATTATGATGAAGGTGGGGACCACTGGTCTGATTGTGAGGAACCTACACATGAATCTAAGCCCATGGCAGAATTATTCAATGCAGCGCTCTTTCCCTCTTTGCTGCACAGGGCCTGTGCAGCGAGCAAACTCACCTCCATTACATCTCCGACCCCACAGCCTACCTCAGATCAGGACTTTAATCCCCTGTTCGCAGAGCCAGTAGACAAGCACCTCCATATCCCTTGTCCCCCAATATTCCTTAAGAACATTCAAGGACAATGGGAATCTCCAGCTGCTCAACCTTCTCAGGGAGCGTCTGAGCGCAAGATTGTGGACATGGAAAAGAATTTGACTGACCTTTTGGAGGTCCCTAAGGTAGTTGAATCTCTAGCCTCACTGTTCTCTGCAGCCAGCCTTCCGGCGGATATTTCAGATGCCCTTAAGGCAGAGGATAAAAAATCTGAACTTGCTTTACGCAAAGTTCATCTGGCTTCTGCATGGGCAGCAAAGGCTGCAGCTTCCATCTCCTTTTTTGCAAGGATATCTATTACCTGGCTTAGACAATTACAGAATAGGATCCCACTTGAAGACATCAGGGTCCATCAGGATCTGACTAAACTTATTGCCACATCTGAGTATATGGCAGATGTCTCCCTGTACTCGGCCAAACACTCAGCCTGGGCAATGGCTTCCGGCGTAGTCGCTCAGAGGCTACTCTGGCAAACCTTCATTTCGTGGCAGAGGGGGTCGCCCCTTCCACTGCTCCAAATGACTCAGAGGAGACTCCCCCCATTGGTGGCAGACTTACTCTTTTTATCCGCCAATGGGAAAACACGACCATGAACTCCTGGGTTCTGCGCACCATAAGGGAAGGTCTGTCCCTGGAGTTCAGGTCCACTCCATTAGATCATTTTGTCTCTTGCCCAGCCATGAGAAACCCCATAAAAAGAGGGCTCATGGAGGATGCCATTCAACATCTTCTGGGCATCAAAGCCATAGAGGAGGTCCCCTTGACACAGCGGGGATTGGGGTATTACTCCATCCTATTTGTGGTACCAAAATCTTCAGGAGGATGGAGGGCAATCCTCGACCTCAAAGGGCTGAACCTCCACCTTCAATACAGGAGGTTCAAGATGCAGACATTGCATTCCATCCTAAACAGTATCAGGAGAGGAGATCTCTTAACATCAATAGATCTCAAAGAGGCATACCTGCATATTCCTATCCTTCCGCAACATCGCAGGTATCTGCGGTTTTGTTATCTCAACTGCCATTTTCAGTACAGGGCTCTCCCATTCGGCCTTTCCTCTGCCCCCAGGGTCTTCACCAAAATACTAGCAGGTTGGTCCCGTGCGCGTCCAGTGTTATCTGGATGACATACTGATCCAGTCACTGTCAGCAGCAACCGCCCAGTCAGATTTGGCATTCATGATCAGGATTCTACAGACCCACGGGTTCTTAATAAATTTCAAAAAGAGCCAGACGACCCCATTGACCCGTCTGTTACACCTGGGGGCGCTAATAGACACGGACACTTGTCATGTGTATCTGTCGGAGGAGTAGCACAGGAGCATCAGGGACCTGGCACTCAGGGTATGCAGGACCAGGACACCCAGGGTATGCAGGACCAGGACAGTACCACTGGCTCTCCTTTCCCAGCTACTGGGAAAGTTGATATCCTGCATAGCGATAATGTCATGGACCCAACTACATGCTCGGGCCCTCCAGTGGTTTCTGCTCCCGTATCAAAGGCAACACACCAGGACCTCCAACCAGTTGGTGCGCGTCCCTCGTCAGGTGTGTCTCTCAGCTGGTGGGCTTCCTTGGCCATTCACAAGGGGACTCTATTCAAAGAGGCCAGTTGCATCAGTGTGACCACAGACGCAAGTCTCTTTGGTTGGGGTGCTCACCTCCAAACCCAGATGGCTCAGGGTCAGTGGTCACGGACAGACCTGAGGCACAGCATAAATTGGTTGGAGCTCAGAGCGATCCACCTAACTCTCAAACATTTCCACATGGAAGTCAGGGGGCAACATGTGCTGGTCCTGACAGACAACGTGGCGGCAAAAGGCCACGTCAATCGGCAGGGGGGTACCCGGTCAAAGTCCCTCATGACAGAGGCTCGAGCATTGAGTTCCTGGGCAGAGAAACACCTGTTCACCATCAGGGCAGAACACATTTCGGGGGAGGCGAATCGACAGGCAGACTTCCTCAGCAGGTCAATAGTAGACCATTCGGAGTGGAAATTACATCCGGATGTCTTCAGAGATAACGGTCAGATTTGGTCGTCCGATAGTGGACCTGTTCACCTTGCTGGGGAACACACACTGCCCAGGTTTTTCTCTCGGTTTCCTTCATGGGGACCAGAGGGAGCGGATGCCCTATGCAGCCAATGGCTGCCAGGCCTCTTGTATGCTTTCCCCCCACTGCCTCTGTTGCCAGCAGTCATCAAGAAGATCCTGGAGGAGCAAGCGGAGGTAATATTTGTTGCTCCTCATTGGCCCAGAAGATGCTCCTCATTGGCCCATGGTTTGCAGACCTGGTGAACCTCTCCGTCTCCGCTCCGTGGCGGATTCCAGACAACCGCATTCGGTTGACACGGGGATCTTCAGCATCCAGATCCCCAATGGCTTCAGTTGACCGCCTGGCATTTGAACGCCGCACCCTGATTTGGGAGTCTTATTCGTCAGGGGTGATCGATATGATTCAGGCTGCCAGGAGACCGGCGACTAACCATATCTACAACCATACGTGGAAGAACTTTTGTCGTTGGTGCGACAGGAATCACGTGAGTCTGTCACAGGTAACCATTCCCAAGGTGTTAGAATACTTATTGGAAGGTGTCAACAAGGGGTTGTCACCCAACACTAGTAGACAACTAGAAGCTCTTTCCATGGTACTTTCTTGGGACTCTTCAGAATCTTTGTCTTGACACCCGACCATCAGGTTTTTCCTCAAGGGAGTCACTAATAGTAGACCCCCTGGGATTCATAGGTATCCCTCTTGGGATCTACCCCGAGTTCTACAAGCACTAAACTTCTCCCTTCGAACCACTTAGAACATGTTCCTTGTGGTACCTGTTGCTTAAGATCTCATTCCTGATAGCTATTACTTCGGCCAGACGTATATCGGAATTGGCTGCCTTATCGATCAGGAAGGATCTGTGCATGTTTCATGAGGACAGGGTGGTTCTTAGATTAGATCCCTTGTTCATTCCAAAAATAAACACAGTGTTCCATAGGGCACAAGAGGTTATTCTCCCGGACTTCTGTCCTCACCTGTTGCGTGACTTGGAACTGCAATGGCACTCGCTAGACGTAAGGAGAGCCTTGCGCTGTTACATCAAATGCACGGCACCTTTCCATAAGTCAGAAGCCTTGTTCGTATCCTTTCAGCCCTCTTCGATGGGCCAAAAGGTGTCCGCTTCCACCATAGGTAGGTGGATCAGGGCTTGTATCGCAGTCGCCTACGCGTCTCTTGCTCTACCCATTCCTAGTCATGTGACGGCTCACTCCATATGCAGTGCTGCCACAACTGCAGCGTGGGCAACTCAAGCATCTATTGAGGATATTTGCAGGGCAGTGACATGGTCCTCGCCTTCCCCTTTTATTAGACATTACCACTTGGACAAGTTTGCATTGGCTGAGGCCACCTTCGGTAGACGTATTCTACAGCAGGTAGTGACACAATTGTCAATTCACAATGAAGTCAGAAAGCAGGGTGTGCTCTTTCTCTTGTATAAAAAGGGCAATGCTGCAAACTTTTTTATTCACATTTCTTCTTTTGGAAAAGAGTGGAGGTAAGGCCCCACTTCAGGACAGCATAAACAAATATAATTCATCCTATTTGCTAGGTCTTGCATTCTTACAGTGCCTACTGAACCATGTGATGGGGTTTAATTTTGCAACATTGTTTGGAAGTTGGGTTATTCTGAGTACAAAGAATTGGCTTTATATGAAGTAAGGGGAAAAGATTGTTGGGAGACAGACAGGCTATACAAAAGGCCAAGGAAGCTGGGACCAGACCAAGGAAAGCTGGACAAAGCCTGTCTGTATATAGGGAGCACTAGGTCAGTGATACAGACCCTTGCTTTGTGCTCTCCATCACCTACACAGACATTTGAAAATTGGCAAGACTTCCACTAGTTTTCCCATCTGGAAAGCCTCTAGAATGCACCCTTTTGATTTCCAAAGAACAGAGTGAAGTGCTGAAATGTGTTGACACATAAAAAGAAACCCCTTTAAGTAGTTGCTCTTCCTCTGAGTTTTCACATAAGGCATTGGCTGTTTATTTGTGCCTGGACAGCAGAAGAAGGCAGTGGGTAATTTCTGTCCTCATCTTGCAAACAGAAGGGAAGATTTCAGTCAGTTCTGCCTGGATCATAGCTTCTACAAGAGATTTGGTAAAAGCTCCCATTGGTAAGATGGCATTCTGTAGGGGTAAATTTGATACTTTTGAGAAATGCTTGATTTGATATGTCTATATAGAAGATGATTCAGTTTGAAATTTAGTCATATCTATATTTTTGGACGCAGTGTTTATCTGAGCTTTTTGACTCTGCATGGATTTGGGAATTGCAGAAGACTTACCGCTGTAAAATAAATACCATATGAAGAGTCAGGATGTATCTAATTTTATTACTTGTTAGATAAAGCATATTTAAAGAAGTAACTTTAATGAGGGCCTAATGCAGTGTCCATGAAACAGTTATAAAGAGCTGTCTAGGCTTTGTAAAAAAGCTAAACATCTTGCTAAATAATGACGATGAAAAAAATGATGGATTGTGTGGGAGAGTGAATTCTTTGTGTTTGGGAACATATAACAAATTGGGGCAAATTTGTGGGTTGGCATGAAGCTGCTGAGTATGATTAAAGCAAAATATGTCCTTGGACGCCTAAAGTGAAATCCTGACGGTTGAGATTGATAGTGGGAGGGCAATATTCTGTATCTTTTTAAAACAGATTTTGTCAGAAGAAGCTAACTGACTTTTAAAATATGTGATTAGCAGGCATCGTTCATGCAAAACACCCATATCCTATCCACATACTTCCTACCCCCTCCCACCCCAGAATGCTACTAATATGCAAACAACAGAGGAAACACTGTTAGACCTCCACACAGAAAACTGCAAAAAAAATATGACTGTATACAAACAACAGAGGAATCTCATTTTCTGTTCATCCATTTCTTCATGAAGTATGCACTGTGTGCAGAAATAAGCATTATCAGACTGCATTTACAATAGCTAGTTCATCTGGGAGCCGCTTTGAGGATCTCAGTGTTTATATATCCAATTGTTATAAACAAAACTTTTGGCACACATTGTTCTTTCATTTTATTCTAAATATTATTACTGAATGGACAAACTCCTTGCTGCCTCTTTAATGCACAGTTCAATGGCTATATTGAGGGAGAGGTGACAAGGGAGTTCTCCTGATATTCAACTCTTAGATATCCAGTGTATTTTTATAGAGATTTGTGCTCATGACCTAATCAGGCTATTTCCAAGAATTATTGGAGAAGGTCTGTGAAAGTTGCACAGAATTGCTCTGTGAGGGAGATGGGTGGCTTCCAAATGTGATAAACAAACAAACAATGTAGCAGCTATATGTGAACCTTCCACAGTAGAATTGTAGTCAATTTTTGTAGAATGTGCTATTTCCAGTTTTTGCCTCTCATTGAAAGATTCGTTCTAGATGCATATTAAATGAAAGCATTGATGTGTGTAAGGGAGATAAATGAATCATTATGTCCTCCAAAGTTGTTTTTACATTCAGGATAAAAAGTCTCAATGTTTTAATCTTGGAGCACTTTTTTCAGAGTTAATTTAAACACACATGTACATTTCTAGTACTTCACCTATACTGCTGGATAACCTCAGACAGGATCTACATAACGAGTAGTAAATAAATCTTGCAGATAAGAGTAATTCCCAGGCTCATTTGAGCACAGAAACATCTCAACTACATTTTTAGGATTGACTGGTAATAATATTCATCGTAGAACAACTTTTTTTTTTTTTAGGAGAAACCATATAAGCAACAGCCCTATGTTCCCCCCCCCTACTATATGTATTTGTTTTTAAAAAGTACTTATATACCAGGTATATTGATGATTATTCTTCTCTTCATCTTGTGAGACGATATCTTTTTGTACACTTGAATAGGAGAAAGAGACTTGCAGTAACTGTCTGTTTTTGTCAGCAGCTGAGCATCTTCTAAAAGTCACATAACTCTGTTCAACGGTACACATATTGTGTATTTGTCTGGATTCTGCTTGAAACAAAAGCCTTCCACAAGTTTGTTTTTAAGTTCTATGCTGCTGCCTTCCTTGGAACACCCAATTATTTTCTTCAAGCTGTCTGATGTATAGTTTATTTTTTTTACCAAAAAATAGCAGCCCCACATGATGCTGTTATGGAAAGCAACATATGCACAGATTGAATGTGTGTAGAAATGAGTCTTTCTGCATAAATCTAAATTGTTCACTTTTTGCATGGACAGATGTACACAGACGGGCGCTAAGAGAGGGTACAAAATTGCAATTACTGAATAAGTAGACAGATTTATTTTCATGATTATAACTGGACAGTGCTGTAGCTTTTTTAGACTTGATTTTACACATACAGATTGTCATGCAGCTGGGACTGCTTGCAAATACACTGCTGGGATTACAGAATAGGGAAGGATAACCTATCACAAGAAGTTCCAAACTCAGAATTCTTATTGTTTATTTTATTTCCGCTGGCCAATCACATTTTTTTTTTGACAGAAAATGGAAGAAGACATAACGGGACTCTTTTAAGTTTCCTGTACTATTCCACCTGCTTGGTTTCAGGAAAGAAAGCCTAATTCTTCCAGTTGTCCACAAATCCCAGAGATTTAATTAAGGACTTTGGGGGATGGGGTGCGCTTCTTATCAACTCAAAGAGTTTGCTTAATGTCAAATTGTTATGGTACCGTAAGCCTGAATATTCCTCTGCAATCCTAACTCCCTCCAGTGTATATTTATTTTATTTATATCTTTGGTTCTTTGTGTAATTCAAGGTGGCATCCATAATGCTTCCTCCCCACAACAGTAACCCTGTGAGCTGGATTGGGCTGAGGAAATCAGAGAACAGGTGGTCCAAAGTCATCCAGATGGTTTCTGTACCAGAAGAAAGACTGGAATTCATAGTCTCTCTTTTAGTTCAGCATTTTAACCACTAAACTAAGCTGGCTCTCATCTTGAGGAACATTTCTATGTGAATATTTATTACAGACATTTGAATGCAACAAGAGTTCTGTCACAGTAGCTCATCATTTAAAAAGTAATAGTACAGTAACAACCAAAACAGTAACTATAGCCACAAATCTTTATAATAATCCCTGAAAGCCAAAAAGCAATGTAAAATATAGTGAAATATTAACCTAAAATTAGTCAGATAATATTCAAAAATAGATCAAAAAATAATTAAGCCAAAAATAAATCTTTAAAGAAACATCTTTAAGTATTAATGATAGTAACAACAACAGTAACAACAATGCTAAATACATTTCTCGAGGGAGAAGTCTGTACATGAAAAGCTTCTTCTTGCATATATAAACTTTACAGGCAAGTTTCTAAATAGTTCCTGAAGGTACAAGTATTCCATCAAGTAATTCAATGCCAAGTTGCTATAGAAGTTAAAACCAATTGAAAATATGCAGAAAACAAGAGGCAGCTAGAGCACTGATACAACATTGGCATGACATCTTCCCAAAACCAAAAAGTCTCTCACCTGATGACTAGCAACCGTCTGAATGAACTGAATACTCAAAAGCTTTGCTTTTGCTTTGATACCCAATCAGATGTCCATAAATTCAGAATTTCTCTGTAAAAATGGCAGTGAGGTAGGATCAAAAATTCTTTATACAGACACACACACACACACACACACACACACACACACACACACACACTTTCTTCCCTCTCTGCCCATCCTCCACTCTACCCATGCATTTTTTCCCCTTTACTTTGGAAGGAAAAATACTGACCAACAGCCAATATTTCTTTTCTGTTGCTATTTGGCTAGGGAAAGAGAAATTAAATCTGGTGTTCCAAAGCAATGTTGTGTGTATTGTGTGCTTGGAAGAGTGTCCAGCAGCCATGCTGAAGTAAAAATGGAAGTTTGTTATGGAATTTCCACACGGGGCTTCTGTGACAGGTTGCAAGCTACCCTGGGCCTGTGTGTTCTCACAATACCAGCAATGTTGGAATGCGGTTGACCTGATTTACAGCATTTTTGACTCAGCCTTGTATAGTTGAAACCACCATGAAACTGGGTGGGGTTGTTTCTTTGAGGTAGAGTGGCTTCATTTGAAAGGAACTTTTTAAATGAAGGAATTCTTTCTCATCCTTCATCCCAGCTGCCAAATTTTGGGTCCTTAAAGGAAAATGGTAGCTTGAGAGCTCTGCAACTCCCGTTCAATAGCTCAGGCAAAATAAGTGGATAAATATTTTGTCAAATTCTCCTTGTTGTCATTACTTCTTCGCCTGCCTGCTTTTTTCACTGAAGTCTGATCACCTTCGAAATGTTTCTGATGTTTAGAGAAATTAAAATAATAATGTTGAAATGACCTTAGGACAGAATGTAAGGTATGTATCCAGTGTATTCTGGGAGAGCAATTGCTAGTCAATGTACTTTATGCAATGCTGAACTGGATGGATGAAATATTTTACTTGTAAATTTCCTTATGTGTTAGAGGTAGTTAGAAAAGGCAGTCATTTAGCTTACTAAGTAAGGCCAACCATAGATGAAAAATGAAAAGAGAAGCTATTGAACTTTATTAAAATCTAAATTTTAATCTCTGTCTTTGTCCTCACTGGTGGAAAGTCTGGAAATTCTTAATTGTGGCTCATTCTTCAAGAGCATCCCATATACCTGTTCCACTTCTTCTGTTCCTCCAATTTGTTTATGAAAGGAGCATGAACCTATAGCATTAGCACTTTCCAGTTGAGGTAAAGAAACCAAATCATTGCCAGAAGTTCAGATTCCAAAGGTGGGTTCTGTTTATGGGGAAGAAGAGATCCTACTTCACCAGGGAAGCTCTAAGATAGTGGAATATATCCATGGTCACATTGACCTAGTGGAATCTTTCATGAATGCCTGACTTATATGGAGTCCTGAACACCTGGTAATGAACAGCAGTATTGTGCATAAGAGCAGAACTGAGTCATGTGCAGCACATACCATTCTAATGAGTAATACTGTCAGGCTACTGTGATAATGAGACTTAAGTGCCTTAGTATTATGCCTTTCTTTCCCTGCAGCCCACTCTTAGAGCTGGGGATAGTACTGTAGCTGGTCAGAGAAGAGCTGGCCCCAAGTCTCCCAGCTGTAATGGACACAGCCAAAAGCTATTAATGCACAGCTGCTTGTAATCAACTTGGAGCAATGCCCAGCCATGTTTCTTTTTTTTTTTTTTTGCAACTTGTTCCTTCCACAAGTTGCATAGGAACATTGTAAGACGATGAGCTGGAAGTCTAATTGGTTTGTTTCAATACTCCACTCCTGCTGAAGGGAATGCAGCCTGGTAAGAGAATCCATAAGGCTGCTTTCTTTTGCATGGCACTTTGTCCCATTGTGACCAAGTGTAGTATGCAATTATATTCTATAATTGCCATAATGGGAATGATGGTTATGGATCTGAAAAAAGGCTGTTGGCTCCACTTGTATATATTGGACCCCCCAATTGTATGTCTTCTTTTGACACACACAGGATGGTTTTCACAGTGCTTTGGTACTAGGGCTATACCTGGCATTAGCTTGAGTAGATGCTGCTTCTGCCATGAGAATTGTCTTTCCTGTTTTCTCTAATGCAGCATCCTGTATGCCTTTCTGACTTGGATAATCCCATTGTTCCCACCTCTGCCAGCAGAGCAGATTTAGTTGTTCAGGAAGCTGGAGGAAGAGATGTGATTGACACATCAGCTATATCCATTCTTCTGTTGACTGAATATAATTGGAAATAATATTATAGGTTCAAGTGCTTTGCTATCCCTACAGATTCCCTTGCTTCTGGTGCAACTGGATTCACAGCCTACTTCTTCCATCATTTCCTGCCTCTTCCTTTCTCAAATCTGCCATCTATATTACAATGTCTGTATATTTCAATGACCCCAGCAGAAGTATCTGTAGGACAATATATGATGAATTATGTCTTGAGAGTGTAGCAATATGCTGTCAGGAACTTGAGTATTTTCTGATCCTAGAGTGTTAGCTGGATAGAAGCTATGTGACAATCTTGAGGTTTACTTGCTTTAAAATGTGAATCTACAAAATGGTACTTGTATTATTTTAGAAATGCTTGAACAATGGTTTTGGTTGATTCGGAAAGACATGAGCCAGTTTCATTACGTCTATCCTAACAGACAGTTTAGAATGAATGTTATAAGCAAAATATTTATATTACTGTTGGTCCCTAAATTCTGCAGAATGGTTTTACAGAGACAGCATTTGGTTGCTAAAACTCATCTAGTTGGTGGATTTTACCAACATTGTTGATGCATAAGGGTAGTATAAACGTAGACAGTGTATGAATTTGCCTTTCAGGCAGGGCATGAAGTATGTTTCTTTCCAACCATCATAAGCAATACTATTGTTGAATTGCAACAGTACAGGTTCCACAACATTCCATTATCTTCCTTGTTACCTTGGAATGTTTTTTTTTTTTTACCGATGAAGGCCTGAATAGATTTCCCAAGCTGCAGCTGCTAAGATAATTGGGATGTTTGAAATCTAAGCAGTATTGAGTGTTCAATACTGCTATATTCTGTTCCCAGGAAATTTTAAGGGTGTGTTTGAATGTCATTCTACAACCGTCTCTGAAAAAATATTGCTTTTTCTGTCATTCTTTCAGCAGAAGCCTAGGAAGGCCATTCCTCAAGTCGGAGAAGATTCTCAAAATGGTCATCTCCCACCTGGCTGGCAAAGTTACATGTCTCCTCAGGGGCGAAGATACTATGTGAACACCTTCACCAATGGTAAGCTATTTTTTTTACATGCTAGTTTTATTTGTTTAGAAAACCCTCCTCATTTCCCCTAACATCAAAAGTAGAGATAACGTACCTTAACAATATGAACAGTAGCCAAACACTTTCTTGTACAATCCATAAAATAACTGTGCTCCTTGGCTGGTCATTGTAGACAACCTGATTATCTGCCTTTCTCCAGATTTCTCGTATTTATTCCCAGCATAAAATCACGCATCTCAATTTTTTGCCAAAGAAGATGATCTCTTCCGTTCTCTTACCAGACATTCTCCGTACAATTTGGGGACAGAAATGTTTTGAAAATGTTCTACTTTCCATCTCATTTGTGCTAAACTTCTTCTGGGTCATGCCATTCTAGCAGTCAGTTTACTAGTTTCCAGAAGTAAATCCTTTAAACCAGAAATTGTTTGAGCTGTCCTTGGGCACCTGACTAGGAAACAAGCCTGTTTTTTGCCAAAACTCTAGGTATGGGACATTCTGAACCACAGCTGATTCAGAGAATTTACTTCTGGAAACTTTTAAAAACTGCCTGCCAGAATGGTACATACCAGAAGAGATCAGTACAGTCTTAACAGCCAAACTACAAAATATTCCATTCTCAAACTGGTGAATTTTGTATGTCTTGCTTTGTTCCCTCCCAAAAATAAAGAGTTTTTACTGGGATTGGGAATTGAATGTAGACAGTAAGAATGAAGGCGCAAAGCAACCAATGCTGAAAGCCATTTTGAACAGAGGTGACCTCAGTTGAGCAGCCTACCCCAAAGAGGCTCATATTTTTGAATTTCTGCTCCCTTTTTAAATTTCTCTCACATCCTTGAAAGCCCAAATATCTTTATTCTACTGCAAATGATAATTAAATGTATGCACTCATAGTTATGAACATTTCATTAACAAGTTAATTCAACAAGAAAATGGATCATATTTGGATGAGTTTCTTACCGATTGTCCATAACCTACTACCACAATGGGCACCAGAATTTCTGTTGCTAAGTAAGGTGGTTGTTCAGTCAATTGCCCCCATTTTTGCAACCATCACTGCAGTTGTTAAGTGAATCATGTGGTTGTTAAGTCAGTCTTGCTTCCCCAACTTGTTGGAAGTTGGCTGGGAAAGTCTCAAATGGTAATCACATGAATCCCCCCCCCCCAGGATGCTGCAAATGTCATAAATACATGCCAGTTGCCAAGCGCCTGAATTTTGATCACATGACCATGAGGATGTTGCGACAGTTGAGGATAAGCTCTTTTTTCATTCCCGCTCTAACTTTGAACAATCACTGAATGAATGTTTGTCAGTTGATGACTTGTATTCTGCATCATAGCAGGTGGTAACATCTAGCCAACTTTGGTTGAAAAGCTAAGCAGGACCAGGTTCGTTTAGAACTTAAATGCAAGGCTGTGAAAAAGTCCAAGACTGAGAAATCAGAAGGCAGTGGCAAATAACTTCCACGTAATTTCTGAGAAAATGTATTGGCCATCTCCATACAGCTATCAGGAGTCAAACTCAATTCAAGGAAGGCTATTTATTTTGTATTGTGCATTTGGATATCTGAGAATTGAATGTTACATTTTCTGCGTTGCTATGCATGTAAATATGTAAGTAGTTTTGAAATTATGAAAATATTCAGCATAAATCAAGCTTAACTAAATCTGCTGCACCTAAAACAGCCATAATAATTATGTGACATTCTACCGATTTCCTGTTTAGAGTCAGACCTGGGAAATATTTAGGGCTTAAATTTCAGCTCTCTAGTGACCAAATAATTTGGATGTCCTTAAATGAAAATATAAATCATTTTTGAAAGGATAACTCCTGGGGAGAGCAAACATATAGTTCAGAGGTTCTAAGCAAATGAAAAACAGCCTGAAATAACTGGTTAAAAAAGAATTTAGGAATGTTTTCCTAACGTTTTACACCATAATGGGCAGTGGTGAAAAACTTTGTAATTGTTTAATTCCTTTCTTTCTTTTTCCTTGGGTTCACAGTTCATCTGTAATCATGTCTCTTAGCTTTTTGCAGGTAAAGAAGCAGTTTTTGTTTTTCCCTGGAAAGTTAAAACATTTCATCACTTTCCTATTATAAAAATGGGGAAACAGAAGTTCTGTTTGCTGCAAGGCAGGGAAATTAATGAAGGGATTAAGGCAACAAAGTGATGGAAGAAGTTGCAGGTAGGATCATGCAAAACCTTTCAGCAAAATGTTTATACACGAGGGAGTAAATATGAAACAGTACTTTTGAATCATTAAAGCATGTGCTTCTTTTCCTAGATTTCAGCATAGCAAAGTGGTGTGCATGCTTATGGGGAGACTTATTTCCAAAACAGCAACGTGGATTTGGAAAAATATATGGTTGCTATATTGAGTAGGAAAAAAAGAGCTTTGTATGTGCTCCCTCATGTTTGAAGCACATTGCTTCAAGGGTTTGCATTGTATGTACAGTCTACAAGTATTCCTTGATTTACAGTTACTCATTCAGCAACCATTTGAAATTATGATGGCGCTGAATGAAGGGCCTTATAAACTGGACCCAAAGTTATGGCTGTTGCATTGCTCCCGTGGTTATGTGATCATATTTTGGGTGCTTGGCAATCCACCTACCCTTATGATCGACCACAGGGACACTGCCTATCATTCCCCCATCCCACATCACTGAATCCTTTGAACTTACCTCTCACCTGGCTGGTCCCCATAGTCCTTGGACCTGCTTCCTGCTTTGCTGGGTCTCACACACTTGGGTCTCCCCTGCCCCATCATGCCTCCCTCATGATAAATACAACACTAATATCAGTAAATGGATTTTGTATTTTTCAACATCAGAAATATCTCTTAATTTCACAGATTTATAGCTCTCTTGAAAAAACATGTGATCATACGATGTCTCACAGTCCCAGACACACTGCAGAAAAGAAACCACCTCTGCATATCTCTTCACATTGCTATTAATGTGTGGGACAGTTTTGCTGTTAAATAAAGTGGACAGCTGGTTTGGTGTAGCATTTAAGACATCAGACTAGAGTCCTACCACAGACACACACACCCAGGACAAAGCCATCCGTGTGACTTGGTCCAATCACTTTCTCTCTGCCTTATGAAGGAAGCGGTGTCAAACCACTTCTGAAAAACCTTGCCAAGAAAACTGTGGGGATTTGTCCAGGCAGTGTCTGAGAATTGGACGCAATTAAACGGAAGGAAAAAAGTGGGAGACATCTATTCTGCAGACTAGACCATGTAACATCTATGAGTCTGATCCTTATCCATTTTCACATTATACGCAGATATATTCATTTTTATTTTCCTTCTCTCATTGAAAATGGGTGTGGATTGAACAAATTCTTCTATTTGAAATAATAATAATACTGCTATTACTACTCTTTTTTTTCTCCTTCCCCCCCTCTTTTTCTTCCCAAGGCATCTAGTAAAAGCTAAACAGTTAAGAGCTGATCAGTACATGAATGAGAGCCCACTAGAAAAATCCAGGACTATAGGCTAGACTAGAAAGAAAAAATAATTGAAATAAAACCATGGGAAATCACTTCCATATTATTGCAAAGAAAACTACATCCATGTTGTCAGGCAGTGAAAAATAATAAGAAAGGGGAAAAGCAGGAAACAAAATCAAAATATGGCAGTTATTCTAGTTTAATGTCATCTATGATAAAGAAACTACTCAAGCATGGCTTCATAGAAAATACAGTGCACAAGTCAGTAGGATGAATTACAGTTTGAGGGTAAATTATCATTAGACATTAAAGACTAAAGTTAGAATCAAACCAGGTACTGAAGTTTCCACTTAAAAGGGGGGCAGTGTCAACAGTTGAACTGAAATAAGAAAAGTGTGGTATCGAAATGTTTTGCAACTATACTATATTGTTGAAATATCATCTATCCCGTAGAATAAAGGATATTTCGTAATTACAAGTTCCTTTTGCATCAGTGCAAGCAAAAAATCTAATACATCCTTTTTTGGATTTTCCCTCTTTATGAAATATTTATTTTTATTGTATATCTTAATCAGATTCCATTCTGCAAAATTAAGTGTCATACACAAGCAAGATTTTTTTTTTAACATGAGACAAATCCCTAATCCCCATTTTATGTGAAAATTCTGCTTTGTGGACTATCTTTAGGTGTATCTTGGAAAGTCTGGGATTTCACCCAGCCTTGCAACAACCAGATTAATAGTGTCTCAAATTTTAGGGAAGCCTATTATATATTATCGATACATAAATATTTAGATGTTCCTTCTCATAGGAATAGAATAAAATGAAATATTAGCTTTTATAAATCTAACTCTTCCTATTCTAAGCAAATATAACTTCACATCAAATGTAAAGGAGAAATGTTTTGATTAATTTGATTAGTGATTAGTTTTTTACTTTCTTCTGTAAGTTCCAAATGTGATACTAAATTAAATAAACAAAATAAACATGCTTTTCAATGACAATACCTGATACAGAAAATTAGGTATCTCTTAGCATAACCCATTCTAAGCATTAAGCTTGTACAATCATTATTTTATGATTCTGGTTCTCTGTCTCAGAGATGGAACCAACACTTGTGCGTGAAAAGGTGGGCTTACAATCTTCCTGAAATACCTTTATAGTCATCCAAATCAATGAAATGTTATAATGAAATATAGCAAGGCTGGCCTTAAAAAAACATACCTGCCCTTAGCAGAACCATCACTGGGGATAAAAGTGAAGAGCACTGTTATCTGGATAATAATTCAAAGTAACATTACATTATTTTCATGTGGAATAATAGTGGGATATAGGGATATGAAAAAGGGTTGTTGTGGACCAAGGGAAATGGATGTGTGATAGCTTTTCATTTGTCCATCTAAACAGAGGCCATAACTCAGCTTTTGTCTGAGGAGAATGGGCCACATGATTCCATACATCAGATAGTGGTAGCCAACTCAAAACCTTTCTGGGTATATGTATATAGTGCCAGGAAAAATGGGCTGTCTGAATCTGCAGGATCCAATCTGGATCAGTCACTGGGACAAGTGACATTTTGTTTCCCAAGCTTTCAAACTTGTGCTGGAGCCCATCTTCAGGGTACATCTCTCTAGCTAGAAGACAAAGCCTCTGGTCCGAGTGATTGACTCAGATTGGATCCTGTAACATTATCCCAGGACACGTATATTCACCTTCATTTGTGTCTGAATTTGGTTCAGATAGAAGCACAGGTTAAGCCTTACTGACAACTATTCGTTTAATGATGGTTTGGAGTTACAATGGCACTGAAAAAAATGATCTGTTCTTGAAATTGCAACTGTTATACCACCCCACAGCCATGTGAACATTTTTATGACCAGCTGCAGCATTTTGTGGTTGCATGATCACAATTTGTTATCTTCCCAGCCAGCTTCCAATAAGTGAAAGCCTGTTTTGCTTAACAACCGTGGTAAAATAATCGTAAAATAGGATCTCGTCACATGATGAGTTGCTTGATTTCCACTTTGCTTAATGCTCATAGGTCATGTCTCAATTGTGATCATAAATTGAGGACTACCTGTAGATAGGGAAAGTGAATAATAGACTCTTTTCTGCATTCACATGCTTATTCCTAAAATGCAGTCACTTTCATGTGGGTGTGGGTTTATCTCTTGAAGGAAACATTAAGAGGATAAATATTTGACCGCGAGATGAGAATTTATAGAGAAGAGCTTATCTCCACCTCCCACCCCAAATTTTTGTTAAGATCATTCTTCAGATTTTCTTGGATTATCAACTATGGTTAGGGACAGCTATAAATTAACTATTAAATTAATTTCAGCTATAAATTAACTATGACTTTCTAGTCAGGAACAAAGAGATCAAAATTGCAAAGTGAAATATATAATCATATTTTATGTAGCTTTATTTTCAAAGAGGTCTGAACTTTAAAATTAATAAATGTCCAATGAATTTTACCCCAGAAAAAAGTGCCCTATGCTATACACTTTATATATATATATATCTATAGATATAGATATATATTATAACACTGCCTTGCAAACAATAGGTTGAATTCAGGCCAAGTGATGCTTAAAGTTAGAGCCAATGAAATCAGTGGGACTTCAGTGATGATTAACTTTTCACATGGACTTAAATCAATACACACTAAGCATGACTTTGTCTGGAGTCAGCCTGGAATGTATTTGCTCTAGGGGATTATTCTTAGCCAGAGCCTGGCATTCAATATGCTAGACTGGTTAAAAGTTGCATTGACTGGTTGAAACATAAATGCAGAGGCTGGGGAAACGGAAGAAAAGACAAATTATATATAAATGAGAACTTGTTTTTTTTTCTTTTAAGATTTTAAAAGAGAAAAAGGAAGTTGGTTTTCCTAGCTTGTACAAATATAGATCTTTTCTTCTCTGGGGAGCATTACTTTGTTCCCCTGTTAAGAGCTCCTGTAAGTGAAATTTATAAATTGAAGTAAATTAAAGCTGGAGAACAAAAAACATAAATTGCAAAATTATCCTGTAATAATTCTTACTGCATCAAAATCTTTTGGCCCTATATTTGATGAGATCTAGCAATTGCGGGTGGAATAATATTAGATACAACAATTATCACCCATTTAGCATGAGCAATGTAGTAATTTTTTGGAGAATTTATCTTAAATGTATGCACATTGAAAATATTTAGAGTTTACATCAGGGGTGTCAAACTGCCGGCCTGCAGGCCGGTTGCATCATGTGGAGGCCGCACCCACCCCAGCTCCAACAATGCAAAAAAAAAAAAGTCACGATATGTCACAACACGTCACGTGACGCGGTGAGTTTGACATCCATGGTTTACATTGACATATAATTAAAATATCTTCCTTTTTTAACAGTAATCTTATTTCTTATTGCAAACAGCTGAAAGTATAGAAGCATTGGAAATCAACTTTATAAATAATATTAATTTGAGGTTTGAATTTCTGGAAATAAAGCTTGAAGTTGAATTGTAAGCTTTGATATCTGTCTTGAATGGCACCTTTTAAAATAGTGTCTGGAGTTATATACAAAATTGGAAAGTAGAAACTCCTGCTCTCTTGCAGCCAGGCAGAATGGCAAGTGGTTTGAAAAACCTGTACATTCTAGAGTTCGATTCTAAACACATAAATACTTAACATTGTTTGATAATATAGGCAGTCCTTGACTTATAACCATAACTGAATTATGGTCGTAAGGCCTGTTAGTGGTTATGTAGGGTCATCACAAGACTGCACCTAATTTTATAATCTTTTTTTGCAGTAATTGTTAAGCAAATACCAGGGTCATTAAGTGAATCCACTGGATGAAAAATTCTTTTTTTTTTTGGGGTCAGAAACTGGAAATAAACATTGATTTCCATTAAAAATAGAAAAGAAAAGAAATTGTGGTCACCTAATTGTTGGATGCTGGAAACATCTGTAAATGCTGGCCTGTTGCTGAGCACCCAAAATGTAATCACTTGACTGGTGCAGGCAGCAGCCATCAGAACGTTAAATCCAGGTCATAAGTAGTGCTGGGGTGGTCTGTTGCAACATTGAAAGTTGCTAAGCAACCAGTCATAAATCAAGGACTACCTGTACATCTCAGATTCAGATTTACTAAGTTATTGATAACGGTAAACTTAAGTGTCTAGTAATAGAAGGATTATCTAAAAACAGTATGCATTTTTAATAGCCAAAATTAATGCAATAGAAAGTACACAGCCCCCCCCCCCCAGCTCAGTAATTAGCATTGTCATATGATTAGAATAAGCAGCTGTAGATAGAAAATAAAAGTGGGGAACTCTGCACTACTTTGGGGGCAGTGACAAGTGAATTGTTTTGGTATTGCCACAGTCTAACTCTTATTTGCTGTCTACTGAGAGCTGCATCTAGAGCAGAACCTCAGAGTATGTTGTGGTTTTCATAAAAGTCGTATCAGCACTGTCAGTTGAGCTGGAGAAAGACTTAATCTTAGAGCATCGCTGCTTACAAAGGTACAGAATGTTCTCAAGAACGAATTCTTATTAAAAACCAGGCTTTTGGGAGAAGATGAAGTTTCTGGACATCCTGGAAAGACAGTTTCATGGTCAGCACATTTAACCAAGGCAGTACCATAATATTGGTCCCTGTGGTGAAATACTACATGGATGTTGGATGCACTGGAGCGTGTCCCACTTTTCAAACAAAGTCACACAAGAAGAGTTCCAAAGACTTTCAAATTCTTTCAGAGAGTTGGTTCCTTGTGGTTCTCGTCACAAAATATACTTTGCTACTGGTGGGAATTTGATTCATGTTCCTAGTCTACTGCTGTTCTGGGATGTTTTCAGTGACTTCTGGATTTTTGCTAAGGCACGAAAATACATTTTTTGACAAAGGGCTAGAATGCTAAATCTGTTCCTCATAGCATGCCATGGGTGTTTAAAGGATTGAAAAAGGAAATAATCTGATGTTCTTTTTCTGTTCCCTCTTAATCCAAGGTTATTTCAAACTTGGCAGTGAGGTCTAAACTAGAGTCTCTCTCTTTGACGTATGATATAAATCTAAAAGGATGGAGTGCATTGAAATATTTCCCTGACTTATTTTCAAACAACATCTATTTTCCTTCCATTTCCCCTTATGTTACAAATGCATTGAAACTACTACCAGCATGCTTTTGTTTCTAAGACAGGTAATGCCTCGATTTACGACCATATTTGGGACTGGAATTTCAGTTGTAAGTTATCAATTGTTCAGCCATTATCAGTGGATTCCCTTTTTTAGGTGAATCAAGCCACCTCTGTATGGTGCCATTTTATGTCTATTTGGGGATTCTAAATTTAAATCTGCTTTGCTGGAATTTCAGGAACTATATAACTCTGGGCTTGTCCAGATTGCGAAAATTCTCCTTTTGTGAGCAAATCAAGATTGACACAGTACATATGTAGTGCAGTGGCAGGAATGAATATAGAGGCAGTTTCCCTGTCTGAGACAGAAGTTAAATACTCGATGTTCAAGACTGATGTCTGAAATTAAAGCCAGATTATTTCACCATAAACTTTTTGAAGAGAGAAACAAGGTAGGTTCAAACAGAGACAGCTCTTTTTTGAGCTATATGTTTTTTTCTTTCCTTTTCATTATGCCTTAACATGGACTCTAAAGTAGAAAGTTGATGTCCTAGCCCAGTTCTAAATGGCCAAATATTCTTGGTGACTTAGAATTTTGAGATATATCAGTGTAAATCGGAGATAAATTGGAAACAACCGTTAACTGTCAGTACTAATAAAGTTAATTATTGCATGTCAAAGATTTATCAATTTCATATAGAGCACCACATTCATGAAGTAATAACACCTTTTGTTCAGCATCAGGTCAAAATCTCAGTTCATTTCATGAAAAGGAAAAATATATATTTTGGTTTAAGGCAATTACTGAAAACTGCAGCAGGTTGTTTGTGTAAAACAGCTACAGAGTATAAAATAGACCTAGACTATATATTTCATTTACTGCAAGAGATTCCTTATCTCTATAAGTGAGAAAGACTGAGGCTTACAGGTGCTTCTTCTCAGTGGGAATGCATTAGCCCTCAGGAGCTGAGATTGGCTTCTACATCTGTGATTTTCCATAAGCTTTTAAAAACTCAAAAATATTTCAGAGGCCCTGTGGAAAATAAAGTGATGCAATTTACTTTTATTATTGCTTTATTTTTTATGACATTGATTTATTATTTTGATATTTTGGTTTTGCACCATGGACATACCATAGTATTGTTTGTATTGGTTTTGTTAACTGCCAAGGTTCTATTGATATAAATAAATCTAACAAGATGTTTTTGGACTAGAGCTTTCAACATCAGAGAGCATGAAACATGCCATCTGTGGCTAATGGAAATGGGATCCTGGAAAATAGTTTAAAGCACCTTGTCAGTGCAGCACTTTGTAAAGGTGCTTTGTCAAGCTGAAGAAGTATCTGTTGACTGATTCATAGGAGCAATTAGACTCTAAATATGAAATTGGCTTGTTACGGCTGAGTAGTAGTAGTACAGGCCTTCCCCACCCCATTTTCACTCATTTCACAAGTGGGAAAAAGAGAAATAATTGACCATGTTTTCAGCACTGGATGAAGCAAACACTGGAGGGCAGTAAAAACTCACACACTCTGACAGCAGTACTATTTCTCATGGGAACTGTTGACAGAAGATATTCTTACATCCTTACTGACAGGATTCTTGAAAGAAAATTGGGTGTTGACCATAATCTTTCCCCAGTGGATCTCTCCAAATGATAGTTTGTTGTGGTAGTAATGTTGTGGGAAATATGTTTTCAGGGGAGAATAGCAAGTGCAGCAGTTGTAGCAGGAAAAGCATGGTTGCCATCACTACAAAACAGGCAGTTGTAAAAAAAGTAAAATGGTAAGACTACGTTATCTTTCCAGCCCTTGAAATTCTAGCCCAGGGGTCTTCTAGCCAAATGTCCTCAGACTATAGGTTGCTCTTATGTCTGACCGATTGAGCTATAATTTGGGCAGCTGTCAAGATCAGAACTGAAAACTGTTGTTTGATGCCTATGGAAAATACAGTAGGTGTGCATGATAACAGCTGTGACTGCTAACTCACCAAATCTCCTGTCACCTCCCTGCTATGCAACACCTTCCATCCTAAAGAATAAATAAAGGCAACTATTTCTGCAAGAACTGACTTGCTTGTTTCCTCTTGTTGAGATTCCAGTAGTCCAGGTCATCCACAGAGAGCTCTTTGAATCCATGGAATTTCAGATTAAAGCCAAGGTGGATTAATAATTCATTATTTGTGTATTTGGAAATGATAATCTCCGATGTCTCCTCCAGATAGCCTATGTCTTCATATGACGACTACACATTTTCAAGGAAGTTAATAGTTAATTAAAGTACAACAAACAATTGTCTGATTCAAGGTTGAGTTGATTTAATTCTCAATCTTGATGAAGCTATACTTGATTTCTCTTCCTTCTTTCATTGTCTTACTAGTAAAGGAATGGAAATGGTTAAAGTGTTCTTATGACCAATATGTTAGGAAGCTGGCTACAGTTTTTTATAGTGTGGGTGGTGTATTCAGCTGGAAGGTATTTTTCTGCATTTGAGGACTTTCCTATAGTTGTTACTGATTTAATACAGCTGTGATCCTTGTACTATACAGTTGAGGGATAAATCCTTCAGAGAACACATTCATTCTGTCTCTAGACAAAAAATAGTTGTTTTTTGCCATTGCCAAGGGTGTTTTATGTTGCTAATCTGAGGTCTGGTTTATTGGAAGCCTTCCTTGTGTTTATCTCAAGCAACTTGGATGGCACATAGTTTTCTTGCTGTTCATCTATTATTCTTAAAAGGGTTGATATCCTATGCATGTGACTTGAGGAGGTAATTGATTCCTTGCCCAATCTGTTGAATAAAAAAATGACTGGACGATTTGCATTCAAGCTTCCCTTAACTATCTTCTGGGTGCCACAACTGAAATTCTTCTACTCCCACAAAATACTGTAGCCTTTTATTCTGGTTGCTAAACTTTCATCTCCATACCCTTTACATTTTTGGACAATAAATATCCTTTTCTTATGTAATGTGGTTATATAGAGCTTTTTTCCCTTTGGAAAGTTATAACGGTGTCCCTCTTAAAAATTCTGGAGATCATGATGTTCACAGCATGCCTTGTAGTCCAGAATAAAGGCAAACTCTACCTGCAGCAAAAGCAGCATTTTCTATTTTTTGCTGACAAAATGGTGTTGTGCAGTCTATCTGTTCTGCCCTATTCCAAAATCAACAGTGTCTCTATTCCAAATGGCTAGATCTGGTCACTGCCTCCACGGCCATTTGTTTTGAGCTGCTCAGTCAGTAAAATTGTGGATCTTTCTTTCATGGTCCACTTAGTTGTATTAACTAGTTGTCTTATCATGGTCATTTGTTATATTAACAAGGCCTGTGGTGAAATAGTGGACATTTTTCTTTTTGCTTTTAATGACGTAAAAGCAGGGAAACAGTGGAGGGACAAAAGGCTAGGTAGCTGATAGGGAAGAAGAGAAGGCTGCAAGGAGAGGAAAGGGCAGCTGATAAGGAAGAGGAAAAGGCTGCAAGGAGAGGAAAGGGCAGGGAAAGAAGAATATTCTGTGGGTCTGTCTATGGAGATTCTTAGTCATCCAGGTCATGGTTGTCCAAAAGGTGTTTTTTCAAGAGGCAACTGGACTTTCTTGTTTTTATTTGAAGACTTTCGTTCTTGGATGAGGAGCAAAAAACAAGAAAGTCCAGTTGCCTCTTGAAAAAGCACTTTTGGGACATTTTATGTCTGTGTATGTGTGGGCAAGTACAGCAAGAAAACAAGCAAACCCCAAACCAATTGAGAAGGAGGAGAGGGACAGGGAGGAGGAGGAGGAACTTTTGCCGAACCTCTCCTAATGAGATTTACAAAGTTAAGTGTTGGGAGAATGTGTTTATGGAATGAGCTCAAGATGCAGAGTGACATTGACAAGACTTTGCCTCCTTACTCAAGAGGCAGCAAGAATATATGTTACCCACTTGTCCATTCATGCCATGGTGAAATGCCCATTGTGAACAAATAATTCGTACACTGAGCAGAGGCCTCGAATGACCCTTACATTGAACAGAACAGAACAAAATAACAGAGTTGGAAGGGACCTTGGAAGTCTTCTAGTTCAACCTCCTGCTCAAGCAAGAGACCCTGTATCATTTCAGACAAATGGTTCTCCAGTCTCTTTTTAAGAGCCTTCAGTGATGGAGCACCCACAACTTCCGAAGGCAAGCCATTCCACTAGTTTATTTTTCTTACTGGCAGGAAGTTTCTCCTTAGTTCTAGATTGCTTCTATCTTTGGTTGATTTCCAACCATTGCATATTGTCTTGCTTTCTGATGCTTTGGCAAAGAAGTTGACTCCCTCTTCTTTGTGGCAGCCCCTGAGATATTGGAACACTGCTATCATGTTACCCCTCGTCCTTCTCTTCATTAAACTAGACATACCCAATTCCAGCAATCGTTCCTTATATGTTTTAGCCTTCAGTCCCCTGGTCACCTTTGTTGCTCTTCTCTGTACTCTTTCTAGAGTCTCAACACCTTTTTTTTTGTTGCCTGTAGAATAAGGACTAGCCAAGGCAGACACTCTGTGTGTGTGTGTGTGTGAGTGAGTGTGATGTCTGGATATGTAGATTCCTGTTCTACACATCCAGACAAAAGTCATCATTTTTCGTTCCCATCACATCCCAAATAGTGTTGTTGACTAAAAAGAGAGATTCACAGCCTACAGTGACAGTCAATGGTAGGTGCAACTATTAGATAGTTGTTACAATCTTTGGTAACGAAACCTCAAGAGGTAATTTTAAACAATGGTTGAGGGCGAAAGAGACCCCTATTCTGTATCTGAAGAATTATCTCTAACTGCTTCCAAGAATAATTGATAATTGTTGAGTTGATTTTTGCTTTGTTACCGAGACTTCAATAAGTAGTTCTACCTACCAATGGGCTATTTATTTATTTTTAATTTATACACCATCTTTAATTTTTTTTTATAAACAACTCAGGGTGATGAACATATCTCATACTCTTTCTTCCTTCTGTTTTCCTCATAATAACAATCCTGTGGGGTGTGTTAGGTTGAAAGAGAGTGACCGACTCTCTTTCAACCTGACTAGAACTCAGTTTCCTGGTTTCTAGCCTGATGCCTTAATCACTAGACCAAACTAGCTTTCAACAGGATTAAGATCATAGTATCAAGAATGTGAGCTTTTCTTCTCTCCACCATACTGTTCTACCTCCGAGATTACAGTTTATAAAACCTAATAAGCAAGATGAACTTCTAAATCTATAAAACCTTAATATTAACTTCACTAAATCAAATAATATTTATCCCAAGCAAGGAAAACAAGAACCACCATCCCGCCAACATCTATCTTTTCACAATCTGAGCAGCATGGAAAAATAACTACTTGGACCATTGAAAATGTAAATCACAAGTAATTTAAAAAAAGATATACCTTAAAGATCGGTAGGATGCTTTAGTTCAGTTTGTTGGGCCTGGGGGTAGAGTAGCTACCAAGTCCCTGTTGGTTTTTCTTTGGGATTTTTTTTTGGGGGGGCAACATTGTGTTTATCTAGGCTTTCAAGATTTTTCCTCTGTTTTTGTTTTGTTTTATTTTTTTACTTTACAGCAGTGGTTCTCAACCTTTTTAATGCCGCGACCCCTGAACCAGTCGTAAGTCAAGGACTACTCAACTGGTGCAGCACCGTTTGCAGAATGGGACTTTTGGCGGGCTCAGCAGGGCAGAGACAGCCTGGACAATTCCTATTGGCTTTTGAAAGCCAATAGAATTAGACTCTATTCAAGAGAGTCTATTCTATTGGCTTTCAAAAGCCAATAGAATAAAAGGGAGTAGCACAGCTAAGGAAAAGGGGAAAAGAAAATGGCGGACTGCGTTGTTTGGCGACCCCCGTGAAATGGTCATTCGACCCCAAATGGGGTCCCGACCCACAGGTTGAGAACCACTGGGTAAACCACCCAGAGTCATCTAGAAATTAGCAGCCTCTAACTTTAATTAAATAAATATTTATTTTCCAGCTCTGTGGAACTCAGGATAGAACACATAACACACACACACACACACACACACACACACACACACACACACACATCATTAAAACCCCAGTTAAAAATAAAGAAATATAAGTTAAAAGAACTATAAATTTTGTCAGCTAACTTTGAGACAAGAGGGCAAGTTTTTTTTTTAATGAAGCAACTTAAATCTCATTGTTAACTATTCTCAGAAGATGCAATTTTCAGCCTTAATGAGAATTTTGAAATTTCATTTTGCACTAATAGGGATCCTACCACAAGGCTTATCTCTGTGAAAACAGGATGTCATGTCATGTAACAAGACTAATGAACTCTTCCAATGGGTTGGGGTGTTTTCTGGCTCCCAAACGTGGCATGAAGAATAAAAGTACATCAGTACTACTTCTCTGAGTTGTCTAGGTACTTTTGTCATTATTATTTTTTCATCTGCTCATATAGACATAATTTAGTAGTTTGTTTTTCTGGAGGTCTGTATGCTAGCCAGGATTTTCCTGTTGACTGTTTGCTATATATATTAAACAGTTCTAGGGAGTGTCTTCTAGGTTTGTATTTGGCTCTGATTCAGTCTAAAGAATTATATTGCAAGAGGTTTTGCTAGACAGTACAAATGCAACAGGGTGTTTTCTCTTATTAATGCTGTTGCATAAACTTTTGGTGTTCCAAATGTTGCAACCAGCTAGCTACTCCAGCATGTTTTTTTTTTTTCCTCAAATCCATTGCCAGTAATATTTAGAAGAAACAATTCTAACAATTCTGGCAACATTTAGCTAATCTTAGTTGTCTCAAAGAAGTAAAATAGATGGGAGCTACCATGAAAATTCAGGACTAAAGGCTAGTTTGGAAAGTTTTTTAAAAATCCAGAAAAATGTGGTAGTAAACAACTTCTGAACTACTGCTAAGCAAGCAACATGGATGTACTTATATAATCTCCAGGAGCAAAGCTTAGCTCAAGAGAAAGTTTACTTGGTCAGGACTCTTGGTATTAGACTAGCTGAAGATTTATTTTGATTCAGAATTGATGAATCAATAGATAGTGATCTAAATCTGTCTTAGTAGATTTCCTGGTAATGAAACTGCATATGTTGGTGTCAGTTGATTGAGGGCCAAATGGATTTTTTGTTGTTGTTAGTTGCTTCTATTATTTATCTTATTCCTCTTACCTTGGCAGGCCATCTTCAGAATGTTTTACTGTTATCTTGCAGAGTTGTCATAAATAGTCCCAAAATGATATAGTTCTGACTCTAGGTAAAAAGCAATACATAAAATAATAGTTACAGTTAATCATCCAGGGCCTTTTATTTGGAGATCAAGAAACTATGCTAATCCGTGCACCACCAATTTCACCAATAAATTGCAATGAAACAATATTTTGATTGTGTTTAAATGTTGTAATTCAGAGAGAAGTGTCCTGATTTAAGATCTCTTCTTTATCATTGATGAAGTAGGTGATGGGATTTGTGCTCTTAAGGTAAATGGTTCCAAAAAATGAGGTGAAAATACAAGACAATGGGATTATGCTGCAGTAAACATCAGAGCTCACACTTCAATTAGAAGCTATTTTAAAACAGTGCTTGTTGATGACTCAGGGACAAAAATGAACTATGTATTTTTAAGATAAATACTGAGCTTGGTGATCTTCTGATAGAATATAGAGCTCAAGGTTCATCTGTGGTTGTCTTTGGTATTCTCTGAGCTTGGTTGTTTGCTTGCAGATGTTTTATTACCCAACTAGACAACATCAGTGGGTTTTGCTCCCTGTTTATATGGAGTAGTTTTCCCTGTCAAAGGTGTGATTTTTCTCCTTGGTAGATCCTTGATTAGGTTACTGTTTTCTTCTTGATTGTTTACTGTTAATAAAAAATGCTACCTGAATGATGATAATCATTACTGTTAAAAGAACAGATATAATGTTCCAATAGAAGAGAATATATATAGCTTAGAGTTGAACTGTGAAGTTTTTGGAGCTCCTGTGGAGTTCTCTGAGCTTGCTTAGAGGATTAATTATGTTACCTAGTAGCGTAATAAAATGTCTGCAAGCACACAACCAATCGCAGAGAGCACCAAGGATTCCAAAGTATAGTGCTATAATGGGTGATTCTTGATAAAGAACTCATTCTACAATCTACAAGAATGCACTTGGAGAATAAAAATATTCTTTCAATGATTCTGCTTCTTCTTGAAGTGCTTGTAAATAAGACAGTTGAGTATTTAGTTCAGAATAGGGAATTCCTGGTGGAGGTTTTCAAATTATGCTTTCTTATGGTTTTACTTCAACAGCAACTGAGAATGATTTTAATTGAAAAATTTCAAAACCATCAAATTTGCTTCCCCTGCAATCTTTGGTGGAATTGCCCAATTCTTTTTTCTTTTTGTAATTGCTAGAGGAGGGTTTTTCCCATTTGATAGCAGTGACACCTTTTATATTTGCTCTATCTATTCCAGTATAGGCAACTATGAGAAAGAGAAAGAAAAAGAAGAAACTGACCATGGATGGCCAGAAGACCAAAAAGAAATATGTAAAGGAAGACAGATTAACTCTAAAGAAAAAGAGAGGGAAAAATCTAACTAGCCAGACCACTTTCTTATTTCCAGCAGAGTATAGATATGTTTGTAGGTTAGTAGTGTAACCATAATAGCTGGAGTTGGTCAGCACAAACTGGTCAAGTTGAGCAATTCATAAACTAATGAATTAAACCCCCCCCCTTAAAAAAAAGAATTAAGAGAAAAGTATGGCAGATGCAAAATTACTAATACAAAGACAGAGACTTCCAGCATTGAAAATAGAGCATGAAAAAACCCCTGGAACCTATAATGAAGAATGTGAATAGGGTTCCTGCAAGGAATAAAATAACATCTATTGTACAGACCAGTTAGCTTGCCTACAGTAAACCAGTGGTGGTTATGGAGGAATTAGGTATCAAAATTAGAAAATCAAAAGTAAAACTTAATTCAGTCCCAATGTGGAAGATCAGACTGGAGGGCAAAATAAAGAAATTAACCTTAGATGTGAGTAATTAAAAAAAACATGAAAGAGCAAGTACACTAAACAGCTGAATAAGAATAAAGGGCATTAGAAGAATATCTGGAGTACAAACAATTTCTACTGTTTTACCAATAATAGGTTACTCTCATGATTTGCTCTACTTTCTCCTGGGAAAGAGACAAATCTTTGATAGTCAGCTTGCTTTACCTCTGATAGTAGCTATGCAAGTATGGTCTAGGTTCAGTCTTCTCATATTAAAAATCATTCATAAAACACCTATAAAACAGTCTGTTCTTGTTAGATATATTTCTAGCGCAATTACAAAAACTGTACTTTTGAAAATTCCCCATCACAATCCAAATTCACCCTTTATTACTTTGAATAAAATTTCACATGATTTACAATTCAGACCAACATGCAGCATTCCTTCATTTTCATTAATTAGGGTTATCTACATTTTCACTAACAAGACTGGACTCATTACACTAAATAGGTCTGTAACTGGATTATTAAGTATAAAACTGCCACTGATCTTCTAGGTTCTGCACTCTTCTAGGTTCTCTGTAAAAATTCACATTTAAAAGCTTTAAATTAAAGTTTACTAATCACATAGCAGGTTATAATTCATTTCTTGCTACGTCTCATGTAACCCAGGGATCATAAGTTCATATGCTTTATCCCTAAGTAGCTCCTGGCTCATTGAGATGCTTGAGGTGGTGGAACAGTAGGAATAGTAGTTTGAGAAATGTTGGAGGAAGAAACCAGACATTCACTAACACATACCTTTAAGGCTATTTCAGGAGATAGACTTTGTAGCTTTCCTCATTTGTCATGAATCATAATTCTCAATAGTCCTAGCTAAGCATAGGAATGGTGATGGATGATAACAATTTCTGCTTCTCTTTAATTATACATAAACCTGCATCAAGTAGTTTCTGTTGTCTGAAGACAAAATCTTGAGTACTGAGACCCATGACTACTATGGTTCTTGCGCTGTGTCCATGCAGCCAGTCTTGTGGGAGAGTTCTGATTACTTTAACTGTATTGGAAGTACATTCTTTTCTAAGATGAGAAATAATTCTTGTAGCTTTCAAGAAGTCTATGGAGGGACCATTTTTTTATTAAAAAAAGGAAAAGAAAAGAAGCAACCAATTTTCCCCTCTGATCCAATAATTTTAGACTAAGGTCTAACCTTCCTTATTTAGGTTTTAGAAAGTTTTGAGCATTCAGTGATGCTTCAGTGATACCAATTGTTTTGATATTTGTCAGTCTTGTGTTTAAGCCTCTTTGGCATTTGATGCCCCCCTTAGTTCAACTTATATTTGCTGACAGAGGAGTATGTGGTTCTTTTTGTTCAAACAATGTTTTTTTAAAAAATATTTTAATTAACTTTTTCAGCACAGTTAAAGAAAAAATACAAAAAAGAGAAATAAAAATAAGAAAAAAGTGAAAAAAGAATTATGGCTTTCTCCCTTTTTTTTAACAAATATTTTATTGAGTTTTTTAAGGGTAACAATGGAATAGGGCCAACAGAGGTAAAACAAAGGGAGGCATATAAAAGAGTTAAACCAAAGGAAGGGGGTAAACACAAAAGTGGGATCAATCCCACAAAATAACATTGTTTCAGCAAGTAAACCCATCCGGGTATACATATTAAATCTTAATGATTACTGTAGTATTAAACAGCTTTCAATATAGTCATGTAAATAACAAGTTAATCAATATATCTCATTCATTTTACTAATTAACAATGCTTAATACTAATTAGTTGTAATAACTTTAAAATAGTAATATATTACTTATTGGTTATAATTTACTATATATCACAAATACGAAAAAAAGAAAAAAAAGAAAGACAAGTTCATACAAATAATCATGAAATATAAATACAAATTATCAATTATCTCTTTAAGTTTCATAACCTTTTCTCATTCTATTGTATTGCTGACCATTGGTAAAAAATTTTCCCATGTTTTAAAATAAATTTTATCTTCTTTCTCTTTCATTTCTAAAGTTAATCTATCCATTTCTGCACATTCAAGTATTTTTGTTATTATAATCTGATCAGATGGTAAATTTTCATTTTTCCAAAATTGGGCAAATGTCATTCTCGCGGCTGTTAACATAGGTAATATTAAACACTCATTCTCTTTTCCATAATTCAAGCCTAATATTCCTAGCAAACAGAGTTCTGGTTTAAATTCTATCTATATTTTAATCATCTTTTCTAGCCACATATGAATCTTAAACCAAAATTTCTTAGCATTAGGGCAGGGGTAGGCAACCCAAAACACTCAAAGAGCCACTTGGACCCGTTTCCCACCAAAAACAAAACACCGGGAGCCGCAAAATCCTTTTGATATCTAAAATGAAGATAACACTGCATATATCCTTTTTTACCTTTATTATAGGTGTGTGTGTGTTTGTGTGTGTGTGTGTTTGTGTGCGTGTATATATTTATGTATACACACACATATGTATACACATACATACACATACACATACAGGTAAAAAAAGGATATATGCAGTGTTATCTTCATTTTAGATGTCAAAAAGGTCTCTCTCTCTCTCTCTCTCTCTGTCTCTCTCTCTCCCTCCCTCTCTATCTGCCCTTGATCTGCCTGCCACTCCTCTTCCCCCACTCTCTTTCTTTCTCTCTCTTTCTTTCCTCTCTCTCTCTCTCTCTCCCTCCCTCTCTCTCTCTCTTTCTCTCTCTCTCTCCTATCTGCTGCTCACCTGGCAAGCTTCAAGCCCTTGTCCAACAAGCTCAGGGTAAGCAATCTCGTCTCTTTTATGACTCATGGACTTCAACTCCCAGAATTCCTGAGTCAGCCTAGCTGGGCTAGCTAGCTCTCTCCTGCTTCCTGCTTCCTGCAGAGACGCAGCAAAGGGAGGAGCTCCGTCCAGAAAGCTTTTCAGCTCCTCGGAGAACACTGTGAGTGCAATATTTTACACACACACACATATACACACACAGAGAGAGAGAGAGAGAGAGAGAGAGAGAGGGAGAGAGAGAGAGAGAGAGAGAGAGAGAAGCAGGGAAGCGCAATTGCCTCTCTCTGTCTCTGTCTCTCTCTGCAAAGGCAGAGGAGGCTGAGAGCCACCGGGGAAGGCTCAAAGAGCCGCATGCGGCTCCGGAGCCGCAGGTTGCCGACCTGTGCATTAGGGCATATCCACCAGAGATGGTAATAAGTAAGTGCCTGGTTGTTGTTTAAATTTCCAACACATATTTGATACATTTTTAAACATTTTCTCTAATCTAACTGATGTCATGTGCCATCTATAAAACATTTTATATAAATTTTCCTTATATGCAGTTGCTTTAGTAAGTTTAATATTTCGGTTCCATAGTTTTTGCCAATCTTCTAAATCTATAGAATAACCAAATTTTTTTGCCCACATTATCATTGTTTCTTTCACTTGTTCTTCCATCTTCCAGTTTAACAAAAATTTATAGAGTTTCTTAATCAAATTTTCATCTGTTTTCAAAATTATTTTATCTAATGGTGTCTGTTCTTTGTAAAATCCCATTACTTTTATATCTTTTTCATATCTTGTTTGAATTTGCAAATATGACCACCATGTTAAATCAATACCATTTTGTTGAAGATCTTGCCTATCTTTAAGTTTTCCTTCTTTATCTAAAATATCTTTACAGACCACGTTTATCATAATTAATTAAGTTCGGGTACGCAAATGCTTCCATTGTTGAAAGCCACTCAGGTATTTTCATATAAATTTTATTTTTAATTCTCTCCCACTCTGAGAGTAGTATATTCCTTATAGCATGAGTTTGAAAGTATTTATGTAATTTATTTTTCTTATACCATAGGAAAGTGTGCCAACCCAGTTGCAAATCATGTCCCTCTAGTCTAAATGAAGAAGTTGTTTATTTCTCAGTGTGATCCATTCTTTAAGCCACAACAAAATAGTGGCATGGTAGTAGAGTCTCCAGTCTGGGAGTCCAAAGCCCCCTCTGTCTTTTGATTCTTGTAATAATTTAATTTTAATTCTTGCTTTTTTCTCTTGCCATATAAATCTCATTATTGTTGCATTTAAATCATCGAAAAATTTCTGGCTTAGTTTGACAGGAACCGTCTGAAATAAAAATAGCAGTTTAGGTAAGATATTCATCTTAGAAGTTGCTATCCTTCCTAATAGTGATAGTTGAAAGTTTTTCCACTTCTCCAAATCTGTTTTTATTTGTTTCAATAGTCTTTCATAGTTGTCTTCTTTTATTGTTGTATATTTTGATGTTAAATAAATACCTAAATATTTAACTGTTTTGGCTATCTAGAGATTTATTTTTTTCACAAATTGAGCTTTCTGTTTTTCTGTTAGATTTCTTGTAAGTACTTTAGTCTTTTCCCTATTTATTTTTAACCCAGCCACTTCTCCAAATTCCTCTATTTTCTGCAACAGTTTAGTGGCTGTTTCCAAAGGTTCCTCCAAGATAAAGACCAAATCATCTGCAAAAGCTTGTAATTTATATTTCTGATCTTTTATCTCCAGCCCTTTGATCTCCACATCTTATCTAACATTCCTGGCCAACACTTCTAATGTAAGAATAAATAACAAGGGAGACAATGGGCATCCCTGTCTTGTGCCTTTTTTAATATCGAAATTATCTGTATAGCAGTGGTTCTCAACCTGTGGGTCGGGACCCCATTTGGGGTCGAATGACCATTTCACGGGGGTCACCAAACCACGTTGTCCGCCATTTTTTCCCCTTTTCCCTAGCTGTCCTACTCCCTCTTATTGATGGCCACACCCACTTGGGGGTCACCACAACATGGGGAACTGTATTATGGGGTCACGGCATTAGAAAGGTTGAGAACCACTGCTGTATAGTTTCCATTTAAGAGTATCTTTCTCCCTTTTTCACATGAGAAATTATCATCTCAGTTTTCCCTACCTCTTTCACACTTTTCAGTTCCCAAACCCATACATCATAAGTTCATTCTTTTTTTAACCAAAAACACTATATAATACTTTCACTTTTAAGTTTTTATCAATTTTTTCCCTGACCAAACTCTTTCGTTACGATTTTTGCAAACTATGTAATTTTATAATTCAGTCTACTAATGTAGATATTTCATTATTCTTTCATCATTATTCATACAATAATGCCACAGTTACTACTCACAGTATTAGTTTCCTATATTTCTTTTCCAGTACAATATCGATAAAACCCAATAGAAATAATTCCAGTTTCATTGCATTATTATTCTGTAATACCTTTTGCATCATTGGATGCATTTGCACCCAAAATTTCTTGCTTTTTTACAAGTCCGCCATGGATGATAAAAAAAAGTCTCCTCTTTCTTTTTACACTTTCAACGCCAACTTGATGTTGCTTTGTAGATTTTTGATAGCTTAATAGTTATCATATGATCCTTTTGTTGATACTTTTAATCATGGTATTCCTGTGGAGAGTCTTGCTATAATCAGAAGCTGCATGTATGTTTGGGTATGTGTATATACAAATATCTGCCAATATTTCCTGCCTTTTGAGAAGTGTAAAATGGATTTAAGACTTTTTTTTAAGATCATCATCTGAGTCATTCTTCTCACGTTCCCCAGCAATTGCTTGGCATTTTTTGAGACTTGATTATCTTCACAGTGGCACTGATATATGGTTACACTCTCCTAGGAGAAGTTTATTCTACTCTCCATCCTCCCCTCCTGATCTTTGAATGCCAAACTTCGAGAGTTTCCGAATTTGACATTTTTGTGGTTTGTTTTCCCACTGTTTATTTCCTGCTGCTGAATTTAATTAGTTATCAGTTTCCTGTTGTGTTCAAGCTATTTACTTTGTGTGGTTTTGATGATTTACTTTGGCAATATGGATTTTAAATTTTTGCAAGCAGCATTTTAACCAAAGTATGGAATAGCAATGTTTTTGTAAATAAAAATATTTGTCATAGCAAAAGGCCACAGTCAGTTTGGTATTCTTTAGTAAACTGTAATATCTGAATTTTGAAAGCTACCCAAACTTTTTAAAAATCATAATGCAAATCAGAAATCTAGAGTATGGCTGCATTATAAAAGCAAAGGAGGCTCAGTATAGGTTTCTTTTCAAACTGATTAGTATAATTTAAAAATTCAGCATCTAATAACCATTCATCTTCATCTACTTTAGGAAATCAGATCCTTGAAAATGTTAAATTTATGAAAAGATCAGACAAAGCATAAAAGTCTTGTTTTTTCTTTTCATTCTACTCTAGACAGTAGTAATAACTTCTATCTAATATGTGATTGATGATTCCAGAAGCAACCAATTACATGTGTATAAAGCACCTTAATAAACAAAGTTTGCTGTTTGCTGTTCTTTTGGGGAAACCTCAATAAATATTGAAGTGTTGTAAGACCTTTCACTCACAGCCGAAGCAATTGGTCAAGTGAATGAAGCTAGCCACAGACATTCCTGTTGGCCCTTTTTGCATTAAGAATATTTTACAATGTATGATTGATTGTTCCTTTTCTATTAGATCATTGTTGACTCTTAGAAACCTCATAAAACGGGGATTATTATCACATATATATGCACAAAATTGAAAAAAGAAGAATCATGCTGTAAGCAGGAATGAGTTATAGCTTTCACTATAAAATGTATTGCCCTCTTTTTCATCAACTTTTAAATATATATTTCAATCAGAATAGAGCGGGAGGGGTCTTGGAGGTCTTCTAGTCCTACCCCCTGCTCAAGCAGGAGACCCTATACCATTTCAGATAGGTGGCTATCCAGTATTTTCTTAAAAACCTCCAGTGATGAAGCACCCACAATTTCTGAAGCTGAAGCTGTTCCACTTGTTAATTGTCCTCACTGTTAGGAAGTGTTTCCTTAATTCCAGGTTGCTTCTCTCCTTGATTAGTTTCCATCCGTTGTTTCTTGTCTGGCCTTCTGGTGCCTTGGAAAATAAGTTGAGCCCTCTTCTTTGTGGTAGCCCCTCAAATACTGGAATACTGCTATCATGTCATGTTTTTCTAGGCCTTAATCATCTTAGTTGCTCTTCTTTCCACTTTTTCAAAGTCTCAACAACTTTTTTGCAATGTGACCAAAACTGGATGCAATATTTCAGGTGTGGTCCTACTCAGGATTTATAAAGTGGTAATAATTGTGATTTTAAGTCTATGCCTCATTTATACAACCAAGGATTGTATTTGCTTTTTTGGCTGCTGCCACAAACTACTGGCTCACGTTTAACTGATGGTCCAATGGACTCCAAGGTCCCTCTCCCAGTTATTGTTTTTGAGTTAGTTTTGCCTAATCTGTACTTGTACCTTTGCTTTTTCCTACCTAGATGTAAAACCTTGCTTTTCTCCATTTTAATTTCATGTCGTTGGATAGAGCCCATTGTTCAAGTCTGTCAAGATCTTTTTGGATTCTGAGCTTGTCTTCTGGGGTGTTGGCTATTCCTGCCAGCTTAGTGTCATCTGCAAATTTGATGAGTTCCCCTTCTATTTCCTTATTTAAGTCATTTTTTATGAAGATATTGAAAAGTACTGGGCTTAAAACAGAACCTTTTTGTATTCCACTGCTTACTTTCTTCCATGTAGATGTAGTGCTATTAAGGACTACTCATTGAGTATGATTTGCCAGCCAGTTACAAATCCTTTCATTGGTGATACTGTCTATCCCAAAATTTTCTAGTTTACCAAGAAGTAGATTCTTGGTCTACTTGTCAAATGCCTGGCTAAAGTCTAAGTATACTATGTCCACAGCATTTCACTGGTCTACTAATTTAGTAACTCTGTCAATGAATGAAATATGTTTGATTTGGCATGATTTGTTTTTAACAAACTCATGCTGGCTACTAGTTATAACTTTATGTTTTTCTAGATCTGTTCTTTGATTATTTTTTCCCAGTATTTCCCAGGTATTGATGTTAGGCTGATTGGTCTGTAGTTTCCTAGGTCTGTTTTTTCCCCTCTTTTGAAGATGGGAACCACATCAGCTCTTTTCCAATCTTCTGGTAGTTTCCCGGTGCTCCAGGATTTTTGAAAGATATGGTACAATAATTCTGAGATGACATCTTCCAGCTCCTTCAGAACTCTGTGATATAATCCATAAGGTCCTGGTGATTTATATTCATCAATATATTCATCAGACAGGTGTTCTCTTGCCATTTTCTTGCTTGTTTTAATTTTAATTTTAGTGGACTGACTGTTTCCTTGATTTTTTTTTGTTATTTATATATTGAAAGAAACTTTTTTTTAATTATCTTTGACTTTTGTTGCAAGTCTTTGTTCATTCTGAGCCTTTGCTTTCCTGACTTCATCTTTGCAGATTCTGGCTATCTGCTGATATTCTGCCTTAGTTATGTGTCCCTCTTTCCATTTTTTGTACTTACCATAAATGCCGGCTTCTAAGGCGACTTCCGCGAGCACTGAAATCGGCGCCAAAGACGGGGGTCGTCTTATACGCCGAGTCATCTTATACACCGGAAATACTGGTAGTTTCCGGCGTATAAGACGACGTTCTAGGAATGCGGCCCGGCTATAAAGACGGGGGTCGTCTTATACGCCGGGTCGCCTTGTACGCCGGCATTTACGGTATCCCTTTTTCCAATGTATCCCACAAAATTGTTTTAGTTTTAATTGGTGATCATAAATGTAGAGGTTCATGATGTGCAAATAAAAATATATGTTGTGGATAGAGAGAAATCCCATCCAAATATTTCAGATGCTGAAAAAAATTAAGGAAAAACAAGTTGACTCATTGATTCAGGTTTTGGGCAGAGGTGGTTAAAAGCCTGAGAAAATACAACACTGATTTGGTGAGCATGAATAGTATTTATTCTCTTTATTTTAGTTCATTGGGGTTTTTTTTATTGCTGCTTTATTTTTTTTCCCTTTCTTTATAGGAAAAAAAATATTTTGTTATAGATTCCCCCCGTTGTTAGTATTTCATAGAAATATTTTAAAAAAAATAAAACAATTTTTTTAAAAAAACCATTTAAAAATGCTAATCTGCTAATCCTAATGGATGGAGCCAAATAAAGTTCAAATAAATGAAATCCTGATAAACCAAACAAGTGAGATTTTTTTTTTTATACAAAGAAGTTGGCAAACTCCCTTTAATTTTTGTCTTCTCAGGAGGACTTGTGCCTAGCTGAAAGCTAAATAAGAAAAGAAACCCTATCATATCTGGGTTAAAAATAAGGGAGCAGGCCAGAGAGTAGCAAAGGCTAGATGTAGATCAGGACTAGATTTTATTTTATGAATTATGATTTGATTTGTGAAACTATGGCGAGTATATGTATAAAGAGTGGAATCCCAGCTGAAAGAACAGCAATTGAAATTAACCTCTGCAGACATCACTCATCATTTCTTCTTCTTTTCCCTCTTCTCTTTTGATGCCTTTTCAACATCCTTTAGTTCTCTAACCTTGATAGACACAATAAAGATACGGCCTTAACAAATAAGTAGTTTATTCTGGGGAAAGACTTTAAGCCACATCCCCCACCCGGGGTAAATTATGATGGAAGAAGGATTGATACTTGCCTTCTCTCTGGATACAGAGTTTTTTCTCTGGAGAAAATTGGCTGATGGAAACACGACTTCATATTTTTTTACAGTATAACTCATTCCATCGTATTTGACACTGAGGAGAGCACATCAAAGTTAGCTAATTCAAAAAAGCCCAGAAAAATAATAGTATAAAAGTTCAAGGTAAATAGTTAAGCAACATGATTGAAAGTCTGGAGCGGTATTTTAAATGACAAAAGTAAGATACTAAACCAATCTAGATAGGGAGAATTTTCTTTTTATAATGATTTATTTGCATTTGATAAATATTTACGGAGGCTGTTGCTATGCATAAGTATATTTAATGCAACATCATGCAGTTAATTAGTTTCAATATTTTCTTGCTAAAAAGGCTAAGGAATAAAATCATCAATTTTAAATGTGTAGAATAAGGGGTTGAAGGTTTGTTTGGCTTGTTGTCATTGTATCAAGCAACTTAAGATGAACAATGAAACTGCTAAATTTCAGCCAATCCATTATTCTGTCAGCTTTATCACTGTAAGGAGACAAGTTATGGATTATATTTAATAGTATTCATAACTGTGCATGTGTTTTGATGTTTATTGAATGTAGCACCTTACTGGAGTACTAATATTATTTATCATTGATGCTTATTACATATGCCAAGTTTATCTAATTAGGTTTTTTCCCTAAAATAAATTCTGGTGAATTGAGGTGAGTCTTGTACATTAATTGAAAAGAACAGAAGATGCTATTAAAAGCAATGAATGGGTGAAAATTCTAAATAACTGCAGACAAAGTTGCTGAAAAGATTGTGAGGTGATATTATAACTAGCAGACACAATAGAGGTAGGAGGTTTCATGTGCCACTTTTCCAAACGAGATTTATTTCAGCCATGGATTATTGTGATGAAAACCACTGTATTATCTATGCACCACATAAGGATAAAAGACAACTCCTAAAAAACCCGTTTCTCCGTGCTCAACTTTTTCTTATGTTCACTAGCTATATGTTGTGGAAGTTGAATTGTGCTAGCCCTTCCCCAAAATGAGGCTTATATATGTAAATGTCTCAGTTTGTAGAGGAATCTTAAAATCAAACAAAATTTTCCTTTATGTGGACAATATCTTTACACACGGTATTTATTCTTACTGATGTCAACATAGTTGCTGGAGTATGTAATTACCCAGCCAGCATAGCTAGCCAAATGTGGTTCTCCTCCCCACATTCAAAGTATAAAGAGTGGCATGGGCATGCATGGGGGAAGAGAAAAACCTGCAAATTGTTGGCCATGGCATCATAATTCAAGCCACTTCTTTTCTGTGCATGTAATATCAACACACAAGGGGCACAAAGACTGGACACAAGACTGTGCCTGCCATGTTGTAGAGATGACATCTCTTCTATGAAAGTTGCTGGATGATTCTCTGGATACTTTTCATACCTGTCTCTTCTGAGATTTTTTTTTTCCCTTCCACTTCCCACTATATTTACAGTTCTGCCATTAAACTTTTCTCCACTCCATCTTACATAATCCCCTTTTCCAGAAGGTGCTCATTTCACATGCTATATGGCATTATGCCATCGTGTATATTGAATAAATTTACTAACACTTAGGAGCAAGCTAAAATAATTCAATTGGGTTTGGCTGCCAAGTCAATTAAATGCAACAATTTAGTGCAAAATCATTCTATATGCCAATAGCTGATAAGCCTTTTCTTTAAAAAAAAAAAAGCAGTATACTTCTATTCGAACAACTGCTGTAATATGGAGTGCCTTGTTATTTTAGTACCTGCCATTATTCGGCAGTGTAACACTGCAGGTTAACATGGAATCATTGGTTACATAACAGCTAGATAGCAGTGCCAGTATAGTTTATCTTTTCATGTGCAAAATTCAGAATGTTTGACTGAATTATTTTTCTGTAAAGGCATGAAAATACAAGATGTTACTTCAGAAGGGACGAAAATGCTACAATTCCCTTCAACTACTCATTTCCTTAAGTTTAGGAAGGGCAAATGAGCTTGCTCCTGCTAAATATTTCTGAATTCTTTTAAAACAACAACTGTATTAAAATTAATAGGTCTAGATCTGAATCATAAACATATTCACACAGACAGAATGTAGAAAATAAGAATTTATCAGTATTCAATACTGAAAGAATTTTTAAAAATAAGCAGGGTTGGCCTGATTTATTTATATAGTAATGAAATTCACATGACATAATTTGCAAAAATATTGAAAAATCACCACTATGGATTTGCATACTGCATTAACACTGGGGATATTATTTGAGCAGTTCCTTATGTGAAGTTAGATTTTTATTATATATTATATATATTTATTATTATTTATTTATTATTTTTGCTAGAACTCAAACCTTCTGCTCATTCTAACACACCATTTATCCCTTTGAGGGGGGGGAACCTATATATTGAATTGTCTTTTCTAAGACATTGATTGATATGACTTAAATGTTTTACTTCATCCCTAACTTTTTTCAATGATCATAAAGATGAAGATAAACTCTTTCTTCTTTCTCTGTGGATTTTCCCACTTCAGCCTTTAGCAGCTTGTCTTCTGTAGCTAAACTGGCTGAAATAAAACCAGCTTCTGAAATCCCTTTCCAGATTTCAGCCCCTTCTTCCTTTTGGGCCCAAAAGGTGGCCAGGTATTCTCTCCGACCACCTTGAACGTAGCCTCTAAATGGTGAAGTACTTTATTTCACTTCCTGCTCCCACGCATGTTAGAAAAGCAAGCACACATTACTTTCCCTTTTTTGCAGTATGTCCTTTGAGGACTGATGGGAAAAAAAATGAAACAAAAAACTATCATCAGCACCTAGATTATGTGGAGAATCTAGCCAGAACATTTCCTAATAGTGAAAACAATCAGTGGAACGACTTGCCTTCAGAAGTTGTAGATGCTCCCTCACTGGAGGTTTTTAAGAAGAGATTGGGCACCACTTGCCTGGAATGGTATAGGGCAGGGGTAGGCAACCTTGGCTCTTTTATGACTCATGGACTTCAACTCCCAGAATTCCTGAGCCAGCATGGCTGGCTCAGGAGTTCTGGGAGTTGAAGTCCACAAATCATAAAAGAGCCAAGGTTGCCTATCCCTGGTATAGGATTTCCTCTTAAGCAGAGGATTGGACTAGAAGGCCTCCAAAGTCCTTCCCAGCTCTATTATTCTGTTAACAGTTCTCACTTTCAGCCAATTAAGAAAAGACCAGCATGTCACCATTCCACAACTTAACTTCAAAAAGAAGGTCCACCTTTTCAAGGCAGGAAACTCATATGAAATGGTCATCAAAGTAGAGAGTGGAAATCGGGAAAAGGGCAAACTCACTACAGTATCTATGGAGAGTTTCAGTCATCCAGGTCATAGTTATCCCAAAGATACTTTTTCATGAGGCAACTGGACTTTCTTTGTTTTTTTTTCTCTTATCCAAGAAGCTTCTTCAGCTCTGACTGGATGGTGGAGAATGGAAAGATTTATACTCCTTGCAGACAGCTGTTTGCATTCTTTTAGCAAATTGTTAATGCTATCTGGAGATTTATCTGTGTCTTCAGGGTCACCTGAGTGGTGCAAATGTGCGTTCATAAACATATGTCATAGCATAGGAGAACAAACCCATCAGGAGAAGAGTCAGCAGTCTATCTGCATTTAAAAGACAAAGCCTACTTTTTCAAAGACAGCAAAGTCCACATTTTGGACAGAGAGTACTGCTGGTTTGAAAGAGGGATCAAAGAAGCCATCTATGTCAAAATTAAACAGCCTCTCTCACCAAAGGAGGGATAGGACATCATCTGCTATATCTCCAGTCTACAACACAGTCCTTTCAGCAATTCCAAGAAGGCTCCACACACATTTGTACTACTCAGGCGACCCTAAAGACATAGATAAACCTCCTGATAGCACTAATGATTTGCTAAAAGAATGCAAATGAACAGCTGTCTGCAACGGATATAAATCTTTCCATTCCCCACTATCCAGTCAGAGCTGAAGAAGCTTCTTGGATGAGAAGCAAACCGTCTTCAAAGAAAAACAAGAAAGTCAAGTTGCCTCGTGAAAAGCATCTTTGAGACCCACTACAATAGTGACTGGGACATTGGTGTAAGATAGAAGGAAGTGCAACAGGTGGATTGGCTTTCCAATTTGTGGCAGGAGGGAGGATACAGAATAAGAACCATTGGGTGGAAGTTACTTTCCCAGCAACAAGCTGAAGATGACATCTTCAGTTATATACAGTAAGTGTCTTGTTCTAGTCAGTTTTCAAAATATTCTGTCCTGTGGAGATGGGTATTTTCTCAGATAATTAACTTCTCAAGAAAGTTTTTCCATAGCTTCCCTCAGTGTTAAAATAAAGATGGAAAACTCCTTTGCATCTCTCTCTTGTGAATCCAGAAAGGCTGAATATATCTTTTTTCAAAAAATAACATATTTCCTGGGAGTAACTGGAAAGCTATAGCCTTACAATTTTCCATGGAGAACAATTATTACCAACTTCTTTAGACATAAACTTATGATCTACTTTCTTATCACACAAGCAAGGAGCTGCTGGAATTGTCTTGTGTAGCTAAATTCTATCGTATCTATTTCATTTTATTAATATCAAATACATCATGTACAACCAGCATTTCACATGTAAATGTAAAATACATTTAAACTTACTAGTTTACCCAGACAGGACGAAAATTCAAATTTAATTCTAAAATAGCTAGATACATTTTAATATTATCCAGTTAAGGGGAAATAGTGGAAAATAGTACCATAATGTAGCAATTTCAGCAGATAGTTCAGGATAAATTCTTGGATTAAGTTTCTGTTTTGTCTATTGTTATATGGTTTTTACTGTTGCTGTTAGCTACCCAAGTTGTGTGTCACACATGAGCAGTTTAGTGAATTGGTTAAAATAAATAATCTTGGAATTTTAGGAAAAATTCAGGAAGTCAGTGTGTGTCAAAATTACTTTTTGAATGACCATTAAATCCTGAGAGATTTATACTGTTATATTATGAATTAATTTACCCTAATTCCCCAATCATTTTGTAAGTCTGTTTCTTGATTTTTATTTGTGATTATAGAGTGGCTATATAAATATCCTGCATAAATTTGGGCTGTATAACTATAGTTGGTATCATGGGTACTATTGGGACAATAGATTTCAGAGATAGAATTATTGATTTTTTCAGGCTCCTTGAACACTACTTATTCAGTGTTTTTCTTTCCATCTTCAAATCACAAATTATACATCCACACAAAGTGCTAATGTTTCCACACTTTAATCAAGTACTTGTATTCTGCACTGTGTGCTCTGCACTGCAATAGCCTATTGTGACTCACTATTGCCATCTCAACACTCTGCAGACATTCCAAACAAGTCTAAAATAAAAGCTGCTACCTCAGACAGTTAAACAGGAAATGGAATGCCAAGCAAATTTTAGCATTAATAATATTACACTTGCTAATTGTTTGCCTTCAGTGCTGTTTTATTTTATGTTTTAACCTGCAGAGGCTAATAATTTGCACTTGAATGCTTGGGCCAAGAATATTTTTGCATCACTGACGGCAATGTTTTTTTTTTTTTAAAATCATGAGCATTCAGCTAATAGAGCTCCAGGAGGCTGACTAAAATGACAGATATTTAGCTGCTAAAGGACTACTGAAATAACTAGGGCTGTGCATACACATACATGTAGAGAGAACAACAGCAGCTTCTGAAGCAACCGAGAATTGCAAATTATGCGACTTCTTAAATGATTGGAGAAAAGGTGTTTTGTAAGTGCTACTTCCCATTGCAAAGCACCTCTTTTGAAAGCCTTGCGTAGCCCTAGAATAATGCAGATGACTGTGGATTAATTAGCTTGAATAATATTTCCTATATCTGTATTGTTATATATGTTAAGACTAAAACAAATACTATAAGGGAAACAGCTCCAGTCAAACAAATGCTGTTAATATAATCTTCTACCACTTGATAACCTCCAGATGTACTTATACTTCATAGAATTCTCAACAAGTTTATTCATTAACACATCCACAGTTCAGCTTTTGCATCCATTTTCATGTGAATCATGGTGTCTCTTCATACATTAACTGGGAGGAAAGGTTTCATAATCTGAATCATTGAAAACAAGTGGAAAAAGTGTGGATTCTTTTCGTGTGAACCAGAGGCCTGCTTCCTAATATGCAATGATTCATGATGGATGATTATGATCCATCAACCACAAACATAATTTGGAAGGAAAAGAAACCCCAAGCATGGGAACCACGTGAATAATCACGTAAGGCATTTCCATATAGAGCTTTTCTTCAACGTTGTGTTTATGGTAATTCTCATATAGTTATGCTGTCAGTGTAATCACATCTCTTGTTTATCACTTAAGATAAAGGGACAATATGTAAGTGGTAGTGCCACTGTGCAGTATATTTACAGGTATCATGATTAATATTGATGCTTTGTCATCTCTACAGTAGTCTTAAGGCAGTGGTTCTCAACCTTTTTATACGGTGACCCCTGGTCACACGGATGCGCCGCGCACGCACGGCGCGCATGCGCGGCGCCGGCCCCCATGCGCGGCGTGGCCCCAGCCCCCATGCGCAGTGCGGCACCGGCCCCCATGCGTGGCACCGGCCCCCATGCGCCGCACGCATGTGTGGCGCCACCCCCTGAGGGGGAAAATGGCGGATCGTGTTGTTTGGCGACCCCCGTAAAATGGTCGTTCGACCCCAAATGGGGTCGCGACCCATAGGTTGAGAACCGCTGTCTTAAGGGGTTTTAGCAGGCAAGGTTGTGGAATTGCTTCATGAAATCTTATTTTCCCAGTAAAAATATATTGTTCTGAAAAAAATAAAATGTGTATTAAAATCAGAATAAAAATGATCTTGTCTTTTATACTTTTTAAAAGGTAGTAGCAGGCTTAGAAAGGGGTATTTCAATAGCTAATAAGTTTGTATTTCTTGTGTTTTTAGTGCCCTGTTTTCCACGTTTATGTACTGTGGATAGGAGATGGTATTTATGATACGTAACAGGATATTTGGAGGAAATTCAGTTGCAAAATAGTGTACAGAAAACTGTGTTATTGATGCAGTAGAAGCAGAACAAATCATGCAATCAGTGAGTGATACTTGTCCACTTTCCATGTGAACATACTGTGATCCTGCAGAAAAAACATTCTGAATGTTTATAGTTTACTATTATGTGAAACCACTGTGTATGTGTATGCACAGCTCTAGTTATTTCAGTAGTCCTTTAGCAGCCAAATATCCGTCATTTTAGTCAGTCTCCTGGAGCTCTGTTAGCTGAATGCTCATGATTTAAAACAAATTAAAAAAAAAAACATTGCCGCCAATGATGCAAAAAAAAATCTGATATTACGATGCCACAAGATAGATTGCAATGCAGGAACCAAGCTATGTTGTGCAGGCTACACAGATCAGCAATTAGCACAAATCTATCAGTGTTGAAAAGAAAAGGAATATGGAGAAAACAATAACTGGAAATTAAAAAAAGAAAATAATAGGAGAAAGACAAGTCAGCCTAATATTTTGCTGGCTTGGTATAGTTATAAGCTATGCAAGTATTTGATTTATAATTTTGGATAATTACACTGGCGATCATCCACCAAATCTTGCTGGTACATAACTCCATTTTTTCAGTAGTCTGCAACCAATTATTGTGTGTTGGCCTATCAATGTCCTTTTCCCCCAAGTGTGTCCAATCTTCCTCCCTATATTATATTTTTTGCAACATTTTCACATATAGAGTTTAGACTTGCCCCCTTCTTTGAATACTACATGTTTGACTCTTAGAAAGCAAGCACACAGCTTCTCAATTCAAACACTGTAGTAGATGCTTTAAATCATCTGTACTTGCAGCAACTCCTGATCTGCAGAAATAACCTCAAAGGTGGAGCCGCAGTCTGTGGCTAATTCAAAGTGATAGCACCATCTACAGCACAGAGATGCTGTCTGCAATTATCATTTGAAAACAGCTGCAGTGATTCCTTAGCACTTGTTTCCATCCTTATTCAGCCCAGATGTTATGAAAGGCATGATGAAATAGATAATGTTTCCAAGTTTCAGTAGCTTAAAAAAAAGAGAAACATTTTTGCACTTGGCAAAAATACTTGATTTGAAGTAGGAAAAAAAACACGTATATCAGTGAAAGGGGAAATGGTTGCTTCTAAACAGCTAGGCACAGACAACCCTTATTTTATTTTCTAAAAGAAAGTCTACCTATTTATTTATTTATTTATTTATGAGACTTATATACCGCTTTAAGTGCAAGCACTCTCTAAGCGGTGTACACCAGTAAGCAATGTATATATATATTTACATTGCCCCCAACAATCTGGGTCCTCATTTTACCTACCCCGGAAGGATGGAAGGCTGAGTCAACCTTGAGCCCGTGAGATTTGAACCGCTGACCTGCTGAACACAGTCAGCTAAAGTGGCCTGCAGTACTGCACTCTAACTGCTACGCCTATGCTCTTTCCTTTGCATATTTCAGCACAGTTTGATAGCTCAGTTCTAATGAGTGCTGACATATTGTAGAAAACGGTAGTAGTTGGCTATTATAACAACAGATCTAAACAATCCCAGTCTGTGGGTTTGTAGGCATTTCAGGTGTATTCTTCCGGCTTTTCTAACTCCCACAGTCTAGCCGTACAGAGTGTTTCAGTTTGACACATAACTGACTAGAATCACAGTAGGCTGTTGAGCCTGTAGAGCAACTTCCTCCTTTAAGTGGGAAGACTGCTTAAAGGGATCTTAATGAATACCATTTTCTCTGAAAGAACTGGCATTGAACACTGTATAAAAGAGCACGTTTCATGAATAAATACTTTTGTCTGGTAATGATTGGCATTTATAAAATCCATTATGTGTGGTTGTATAGGAGCAGGGGAGAAAACAAAGGTCTTACATGCACCTATTAGAGAGTGTGACTATTGTTACTGATATTGTTACTATTTTTAACAGAGACTACTTGGGAGCGACCAAGCAGTGTTCCGGGAACTCCAAAGATTTCAGTGATCCAGAAGAACTCCTTGCCTACAGGTAGGAGACAGATCATCTATTCTACAAGTGCATGCAGGGGAGGGGATCATAAAAGCTCTTACCCTCTGCATTAAATGGGAAAATCCCTGTGATATATTTGCCTATCTTTAGAAAGAAAGTAATACTAGGAGAATGGACAGGATTTCTTTAGCAGAGATATAATTTACGAATAATAATAATCAAATCAGGTTCAGACTTCAGTGACTGAATGCACTATGTCAAGAACAGCCTGACTCCAGAAGCAGTAAATGCTCCAACACTGGAAGTTTTTAAGAAGAGACTGGACAGCCACTTGTCCGAAATGGTGTAGGGTTTCCTGCCCGAGCAGGGGGTTGGACTAGATGACCTCCAAGGTCCCTTCCAACTTTACTACTACTACTACTACTACTACTACTACTACTATTATTATTAGTAGTAGTAGTAGTAGTAGTAGTAGTAGTAGTCAGGGCAGTGATCAAATACCCAGTCAGTTGGTTATTTTGGATCCAGAGACAATAAGCACACCAGTGAATAAAGATAAGTTTTGTTATGAACTCAAACAAATTTAAAAGCATAACATAAAAAGCATATATACCAAACAAGATGAGATTGAAATCCTTGCGCTCCTTAATCATGAGAGCAGAGAGACTCCAATTTCCACAGTATCCAGTGCTAGGTTTTGTGCAGAGGCAAACAACAACAACTCCAAGGTGGGTTGTTGTTTCTTTATCAAACCCTGACATCATGCCTGTCTGGTCTGTTATGGTCATGAGACTGTAAGACCTGGCTTTGGCAGGATGGCATATAACTTTCATAGGTTTGCAGCTATATAAAAACTCTCTCTTTCCCTCCCATCCCTTCTCTTTTATTCAGTAAACAAGAGGGAAAAAAACAGGCAGGCTAACTCGGAATGAAGTCTAAACTTTTGGACTTTTCTTAATATGAAGGAGAACTCAAAGTATGTCACCAAACTCCTCAGAATAATAATGGATTTCTGCATTGTCACTGCATATGCCTACCACCTTGGCCTATCCTGGATCTGCGATCTTGCAAGCATGTTCCTGTGATATCCCTGATCCTGATTATCCACCTTATATGTTACTTTCCATTCTTCTATTCCTTGCTGAGTGTTGTTTTTTTATACTCCATTATCCACTCTTCTGAACCAAAGTACCTGTTCAATGCCCCAAAGCGGCAGTCAATCTTTATTTTTTCCAGAATTGATTCACAGTCTTAGTAACTATGTCTAGATCCATAATTCATTGTCTTCCTTTTTCTCAGTATCCAGCTTTCACAGCAGTTCATTACTACTGGTAAAAAAAAAAATATTGCTTTGACCATTTTAATCCTTGCTGTCATTAGAAAATCCTTATCATTGCATAGTTTCATTGTTTTTCTCTGAAAGCAAGATGCTTAGAGTTCTCGTGTTGGTTTCTTTGAGATGCTTGAATTTGGTGTTTGGAACTCATCTTACTCTCCCTGCCCCTTCCCTCCACTTTTTTAAATTATAGGAGATATGAAATAATAAACAGTGAAGGAAAGTGCAAAATCATAATGAGGAATGAACTGGGATTCATAATACTTCCAAACTCATTTCTATTTTCTAACATTTAGTTCTGTTCTGTAAGTAATTGTGTTCATAATTATATACACATATTATATAATATATGTGTATATATGTACATAGTATATATATGTGTTTGTATGTGTGTGTGTGTGTGTGTATGTTTATAAGTGTTATATATAAAAGGGGAAAAGAGAACAGCCACCTTGGAAACCATTAGCATAGCAGCAAACGCGTGCCCTAAAAATAAAACAACTAGAGACAATTAGTGGACCAATGACCAGGTCGAAAAGCCGAGTGCAGAGTCAACTGGTAATAAAAGAGAACTCCCAGTAACCTTGCTTTTATGCTCTGATGATGTTGGCAGTGTTGGCCGACAAAAGCTCAGCACTTGTATTAAACAGTTTTTGGTTTAATTTTATCCTGGTGTTCGATATATATATCGAGATAGCAAGATAGCAACAGCAATAGCACTTAGATTCATACACCACTTCTTGGTGCTTTACAGCCCTCTCTAAGCAGTTTACAGAGTCAGCACATTGCCCCCCCCAATAGTCTGGAACATAGAACATCATCAGAGTTGGAAGGGGCCTTGGAGGTTATCTAATCCAACTCCCTTCTCTACCAGGAGACCCAATACCATTTCAGACAAATGGCTGTCCAGTCTCTTCTTAAAAGCTTCCAGTGATGGAGCACCCACAACTTCTGAAGGCAATATGTTCCACTGGTTGATTTTCTCACTGTCGAGAAATTTTTCCTTAGTTCTAGTTTGGATCTCTCTTGGATTAGTTTCCATCTGTTGTTTCTTGTCTTGTCTTCGGATGCTTTGGAAAATAAGTTGACCCTCTCTTCTTTGTAGCAAATATTGGAACACTGCTATCATGTCACCCCTGTTCCTTCTTTTCACTGGACTAGACAAACCCAATTCCTGCAACCGTTTTTTATATGTTTTAGCTTCCAGCCCCCTAATCATCTTTGTTGCTCTTTTCTGTATGTATATGCCTGTGTATATAATTTATATACCTTTTTATGTTTAAAAAAAAATAAAGGAATTTGTTATTTATATATATTAACTGTATATTTTACATATGGCTGAAGACAATTTCACTTCGCCCAATGCGGCCCAAGTAAGCCAAAAGTTTGGATAACCATGATTTAGAGTGACCATTGACATTGTGGTATCTCACAGACCCTCATCCTGCCCCCCATTCATTGTCCTCATTAAAATGCTAGATGAGATCATCCAGAATTTTAAAAATTGGCATAATCAGTATGCTGTTATTGTTGCAGTAGGTATCCCTGAACGTTGTGCAGTAGGTATCCCTGAACGTTATCCAAACATTTCAGTGGGTACACAAGTAATTGGCATAAGGATCATATATCTTAAGATTTGCAAACTTCTTCGGGCCATGGAATCTGTTTGACTTTTTTCTAAAAAAATTCCACAATCAGAAAGGGTGGGGCTTTTCAATATTGTTTGACAGGTCCCACCCTTCCCACTGTACCTTAAATCAGTGGTTCTCAACCTTTTTAATGCCGCGACCCCCAAACGGTCGTAAGTCAAGGACTACTCAACTGGTGCAGCACCGTTTGCAGAATGGGACTTTCAGAGGGCTCAGCAGGGCAGAGACAGCCTGGACAATTCCTATTGGCTTTTGAAAGCCAATAGAATTAGACTCTATTCAAGAGAGTCTATTCTATTGGCTTTCAAAAGCCAATAGAATAAAAGGGAGTAGCACAGCTAAGGAAAAGGGGAAAAAAATGGCAGACTGCTTTGTTTGGCGACCCCCATGAAATGGTCGTTTGACCCCAAATGGGATCCCGACTCACAGGTTGAGAACCACTGCCTTAAATTATTGGCATCTTTAAAGAGCAGCATCATGGTGAGATAGGATGGCTGAATACATTCAGTGTTTTTTTTTCCATAGTCCCTTGCAGACAGTTTTAAGCCATCTGCTCTCATCTCAATGCTGTTCTTCAGTGGCATTTGTAGCAATATTTCTAAGTGTTGGACAAGAGGGGAAAAAAACCTCTTTTCCTTAAGAGACTGGGGGGGGCTCTCTGTTCAAGAGAATAAATCTTATTCACTTGGCAAGAGTTTTTGTTCTGTAGTTCCATTCTAGTTCTGCAGAATCCATTCAGGTCCTCATAGATCTCTTCCATGGAATAGAGTTTGAAAAACCCCAAACTTCCAGATTATAGAGGAAAAATCTTTTGAAGATAATCCTTTTTCCCAGCACCTTTATTTCTCCTCAAGCTATGCAGTTTTCTCCTTTGGGTTTAGGGGTTAGCCCTTATTTTTTAGCGTTTAGAGCAGTGGTGGTGGACCTATGGCACGCGTGCCAGAGGCGGCACTCAGAGCCCTCTCTGTGGGCACATGTGCCGTTGACTCAGCTTCGCCTCCCCCCTGCGACCCTCTCACCAGCAGCCCCTCTGGAGGAGAGTCACCCCTGAGCATGGCCCATGCAGAGCAGCGCAGTCAAGGACATGGCAGCCAGGCAGTGTGGACAAGACTGTGCACTCATGTCCCATGGGGCACAGTTGATGCTGCGGGACACGAGCAGAGGGCATGGCCAGCATGGTGCTGTTGGGCTGCCTGGGTGATCTGTGATGGACCCTGGAGGCGGTGAGTGGCCCTGTGGGCAGACAGGGTGGGGGGGCAGGCTGGGGTGGAGCAAGAGCGCGGCCAGTTTTTTGGGCACTCAGTCTCTAAAAGGTTCGCCATCACTGGTTTAGAGAATCTAGAAAAACATTTTTTTAACTAGGTTTGTAATTGCTGAATTATTTATTGCCTACTTTAATGGTAATTTTAATCTGTTTTATGTTTAAAAACATTTGGCAGCCCTCCTCCCCATCCCCCAGCACACAGAGTTAAAAAAGGGTTATAAATAAAATAAAATAAAATAAAATATTTCTTCATTTAACAAAGTTGTGGATGGTATCTATGGAATACATGCAAATTTACTGAATTGGTTCTGGAGAGCGTGTTAAATCACATATTAATCACCATTTAGGAAAGTCAGAGTCACAGAGTGACTTAAAAGCTCCTCCCTCCCTTTTCTGCCTCCTTGGTCTGAACTTCATGTCTTTTTTTTTACAGTGAACGGATATCACATACCAGGCACATTGGCATCCCAGCTAGAGCCAAGCCACATGAGTCTCCGCAAAATCAGCAGTGACCCTCAGGTAAATTCACACAATGTGCTTCAAGGATCCTTCCTTAATAAATTTAGCTTTATTTAGAACCAGGGTTAGTGGTAACTTCCAGTACCAGGAAGCTTGGAAGTTGCTTTTTTTAAAAATTTAGAAATTGTGAATTACCATTACTGTAAACCAAAGCCCAAGCTCGTACTGTGAATCCCAAAGTCATTATAGTCCTGAACCACCTCTCTCCCTTCCTCCCCCCTCCATTTGTGTGTGTCTGTGTGTGTGTGTGTGTGTGTGTCTGTGTGTGTCTGTGTGTGTCTGTGTGTCTGTGTGTGTGTGTGTGTGTGTCTATCTCTTTCCATCTCTCTTTCTCGGCTGTTTTTATATGTCGGAGCTCCTATTGATCTTATTCAGTTTTGGCCATCTGTGATCATTTGGCAGCATGAAGTTCTTCAAGCAAGTCATGCAATGTGCTTTCTTTCTGTCCAAGTTTTAATTGCAATTACACTAAATGTCTGCTTACTCTTTGCTCTTTGGTCTTTACTTCAAAGATGAGGGGATTTTTTTTTGGGTTATCTTCAATCAAATCTATGTTTCTCACATTTTTTTATGATATGTGTGAACTTGGGAAGTTGGGGGTATTGGAAATCCTCCATGAGCCTCTTTTATTGCTATTTTTGAACATGTTGAAAGATGGCTTGAAGTTTTCTTGCAGAAATACATGGTTTAGATCCTTAGGTCATATACATGCTTCAGAATTCTATGTATAATTGTTGTGCTAAGCGTAACAGTGCGGTGATAATGACAGTACTTGACACCAATCCAGCATGTCACTGTGCTAGGAGACTTTTGAGAAATTTCCACTTTCCTGCATTCTAAACACCAAGATCATCCTGAAGTGATCTTTTGCAAATGGCATCTCTAAACTGCAACCCAGTGCTCCTTGTAGTTTCCAGTTGTGTTTGTAAGTGTTATTCATTAACATCTCCAATGGATTTTATAAAATCACAGAATGGGAATTCCAGCTAATTGCAGGAATCCAAATTAAAGCATCTCTGGCTGCCTAGAACCCATCCAGCATTATTGTTCTAGATAATAATACTTTCCACTGTCATAACATTTGCTCTTAATGATTAGCCATTTTTTCCAATAATCATTTTATATTTTAATTCAAATTTAAGTACATTTCACTATTTTCCTCACTCCGAGACAACAGAATACAGGTCTTAATCTTTTGTTGTGTGACATCCTTCAAGTATTTGGAGAATATTATTATATTTCTCCTTGTCTCAGATCTACTCAAGGTTAAATATACCCAATTTTTCAATGGAAATTATTGTTTCTATTCCCCCAACATCCCTGGTTGCACTTTTCTGACCCTGCATCACTTAATCTGTAGTACTTTCAACATAATACCTGAGCTTTGAGCCAACCAATTCAGAATAAAGTAAAAATTGTAGTTCCTGTGAAACCTAAACTTGTAGTAACTTCTATTGCAACCACATCAGACTACTGATTCATACTCAATTTCTAATCAACAATTCTTTCAAAATATTTTGTTAAGTACTATTAAAAAACCATAACCATAAACCAAACAATATCTATGCATTTGATTTATGATTCCTGAATATATGTTTGCATAAGTCTCTGTTAAATTGCATTCTTTTATTTTTCAGCACATTTGTCTACTACAACAAGATTTTATTTTTGTCTTCTACAATACTGGCTATCTCCCCTTGCCCCAATATTGTATTATTATTAATAAGTTGTATTCCACCTCTTCATCTAAGTCATTAATAAAAATATAGTCCTTGGAATCTTCTGTCACTCTATTCAATATCTCCAGAGTGATGAGGAAATTGCTTTGAATGTTCTGCATGTCTTAAAAGGTGAGACATGATGACTAAATAAAGCAGAATTATAAAGATCCAGAATGCAGCACCCTATCCAAAATTTAAATCCTCATTCTGCACCTGTGTGGATTAAAATACATTTGGTCATTTCTAACCATGACATTGCCAAGTAACTTTGGCAGTTTATGTGTAGATTTCAGTTTCTCATTTACAATGCACACATTGTGATAATGGAGGAAATGTTACATCACAGATTACAATAACATATTAGAAATGTAATTTTGTAATTTATCAGATCCTTTGGTTATTTTATTATTTGGTCACTGATATGATACAGCTCCTTCCCAAATGTTAATGGAAAGAACTTGCAGGCCAATTTCACAAGTGATAACTTGAACTGATTTTTGCATTTTCTTGCATATACTTTCAATAAAAAAAGTTACATTGACTAGGATATGCATCTTAAATGTTTCTTCCTTTTTCCATTTATTAACAGTATTTCAGACAAATGTCAGGAGGAATTTATATAGCTCTACATCTACCAAATGTTTACATTGTGTGTATGATACAGCAATTTTAGACTAAATACTACAAATGAAACATCTGTCTAAGCTACTGCCTCCAACATAATATGTTCCAGCTCACAGAATTTAGTTATATTTTATCCTGGCTTTCCTACAGATATGAATACAGTTTAATACTTACATTCCGGTCCTATTCAGGAAAGTAGGCAAATTGATATTATTTGCTCAGAGTAATTAGGCTAGCTACATCATTCAATAGCAGTATGAATCTAAACCTCTGTTAAAAAAAAAAGCACTACCTGTCTTGTTGCCATTGCTAAATTATTGGATGTCTGCAAGGTGTACTTTCTGTATACCTAGGAAGCACCAGTTTTTAGGAAGCTCCTGAAAGATTCATTGTCATCAACAACATTTTGTGAGTCTCCTTGAATGTATTGTAGAATAGCAAATTAGAAAGTACGTATTGCCAGCACAATTAGAGGATGGTGGTTCAGAAAAAATTGCTACTGTAAGCTTTGATTGAGTCAGCAAGTCATATCTTTTAGAACATGAAGAACTTGGTCAAAACAGCTCTGCTGGCCTTCCACACTGCGTGGGCCCCGAGGCACTTCTCCTCTCAATCTTTTCAGTCTTTTCCCCAGTGCTGCCAAAAGCAGAGCCCTCCCCCCCACACTCACAGCTGAGAATTTAGATTTCCAATACTTGGCAATATCTTCATTCTTCACATTATCCAGTATTTTTTTTTAATGTTTGCAGTTTCACTGTAGAACAGATTGTTTTTGCCTATGCAACCTGAAGCATGTTAAAGATGCTAGCAGGATAAACCTCAAAACAAGGAAGATTCTGTTTTAGAACAAAAATTATACCCTTCTCCATTTTTCCATGACTCTTGGAAAGAGGGGCTCCTGCTGATGTTTAGCCTTTCACAATGTGACTCAGTCCACAGCAGGTCTTTATCACACCTTTCTTTCTATATTACCTTCCTGAAGCATCAAAACAAACTCCCTCTCCCTCCTTTCTACTGGATAACTTTATTGAGGTCAATGGTCTTACAAACACAATGGACAACCCAAATTATCAAGGGCAAGGGCTGCTTCTTATGCTCAAAGTTTACAACATCTATGACTACTATAGCATAGGAAAAAGGAAGTGACAAATGGAGGCCGTGTTAAACAATTAAATGTGGTGTGAAGGAAATGAGAGGATAATTTAATTCTAGAGCTGTTTCATCCAATAAGGTTAAAATTCAAGTTACCTAAGAAGATATACTTCATATAGCGTATTGAATATGGAATCCATTGCTACTATATTAAGATTTGACTTCAAATTTGTATATCTTCCAAAAGTGAATGAACAAATTAAAAAAAAGATAAAGTTTTCAATTTCTATTAGTCATGTTAGCTATTGTGTATTATCTAATATTAAAAGAAATACATCTCTCAGTGCAAACTGTTGGCTTTACACTGAGAGTGCAATGCAAAACTGAAGATTTATCACACCTTCCTTGGGTACATCCTATAGGTATTTGATATTTCCACTTCGGAAACAGAATGCTGAATTAAATTGGCCTTTCATTTGATGTATGTAGAAAATTACAAAGTTGGTATACAAGAGAAGAAAACTCTGTCTGAATCTGAATGCATTCTCCAAAACTTTCAATCTAACAATCACCTTAATCACCTGAAATAAATGCATTTCTAAAATAAATGCATGATTGTAATAGATCCATTGAACAAACAAATTCTGAATCCATTTTTTACTTTCCCCAAAGACTCATTCTCTCTAGCTGAAAAGGCAGATTGAATAGTTACTATATTCTATATCTTCCTTTATATCACTGGCACATCTCTTCTCTTTGCACACTGAGTGATGACTGAACCTTGTTTGGTAGATACTTCTTGTGTTTGTTTACCTTGGTCTTCATGGTTGTTGTTATTTTGTAGCACCCAAGATAGCGATCACTCTGAGTTCATCTGGTCTTTGTCTTGGTGTAAGAATTTAAGTTAATGGTCTTTATTTTGGATTTACTGAGGTTATATATGAATGGCACAGAATTAGATGATTTCTGAGTACATTATTCTATATAGAGATTTTAGAATATATAGATTTCATATTTACGTTAACAGTAAGTGATTTGCAATGACCAAACAGTCAACAGAGAAGCTTCATGCAAGGCTCAAGTGATTTTTCTTATATTGGCTTTGAAATGTAGTCAGCCAACTGGAAAGAATGGGGAAAATGGAATATCCTTAGCTAATGTGATACAAACAGTTGGTTCAAAGAAGTTTTAATATTAACCAAAGCAATTTGCTGGTTTGAAAGCTCAGAGAATTTAGGTTTACTACTGAAGCTACTAGTAGTTTATTGAGCATGAAAGTACATTCCATATAGACAAAGCTGATAGCTTTAAAGAATATTTTTTTGTTACTTTTATTCTGCCTTTTTTTAAATACACAACTCAAGGTTGTGTATGTATCCTATTTTTCCCCCAACAACAACTCTGTGAGATGGATTGGGCTGAGAGAAATGACTGGTCCAAAATCACCTAGCCAGTTTTTAATATCATGGCAGGTCTAGAAGTCACAGTCTTCTTGTTTCTGGGCCAGCACTTTCAACACCATAACCAAACTTAATGATTGTCTTTATAAAGAAAACAGACATTTAGAATTCATTATATGGTTCTTTCCAGTAAAATTAGCAGTCAGCCCTAATTTTGTTGTAGAACCAATGCTGGCCCGCTGCTTGGTGATTCCTTTTCTGTACATGTGAACAACTAATGCTAACAGCGTTATTTTTAAAAAAATCCCTTAAGACATTTCAAGATACGAATGTGTGAGGGATTAAAGCATTTCTTAGCCCTCAGATTTGTGTCCTGAATTAAAGATTGATAAAAGATGTATTTTGTTTAAAATGAAATTAAGAGAAGCTTTGAAAGAAAAAGAAATAATTCTGTCCCAGAAATCACAGAGAAAGAAGAACATGATGCTCTATTCCGGATTATACCATAGTGCAGATTAGGATGGACTGGCATGATGCTATAACCCAGGGGTCCCCAACCCCTGGTCCATGGACCAGTACCGGGCCACGGCATGCCAGCACAAATAAGCAAAGCCTCATCTGCAAGATGCAGACTGCACATAAAACCACACACTCTCTGGTCCGTGGAAAAACCTCTTTCCACAGAACCGGTCCCTGGTGCCCAAAAGGTTGGGGGCCACTGCTCTAACTTGGGGAATATGGCCACTAAAGGATTGGTTATTCCTTATACTAAATCTGTTTCCTAGATTTTTGTGACTATTGTCTATCATCAATTCAAAACAGGTCGGTGGAGCTCTGCTCTTGAAGTACTTTTTTGTTGCTCTGTGTAGTGCTGGGTAATACAATGTACATTTATTTCTTTATTTTGTAAGAGATATAGACAGTAAATGGACCTTTCAAGAATAATGGAAACAATTAAGGATGCAGCAGGACATGTCCATCATGCTGCTAGCTGTTGCATGGGGTTTGAGATGGAATAACAGAGCAAATGTCAGCTTAAAACATATAGCTGTTGTCTCCTTGATAGAATGTTGCACCCGGTGCTTTTTGTTTAGTACATTTTGTGTCTGTCAGTTTTATGCAAGCGATGCTTCATAAAGCTTTTAGTCTTTTGCAAATATAAGTAGAAGAAGCCTGAGGGATGGCTGCATTGTGGTTTTAGCTTCACATGCAGACAGCTATAGTTGGATGAAGCAATTACTTTTGTTCAGTGTTTAATGTTCTTGGACTGGTTCTATTTTCACTTGTTTCTATAACAGTTTGCATTTTAGAAGATTAGATTTTCCCCTAATGCTAGCTAGCTATGTTTATTCAGTTTCAAGGCAGCTTTAAAAAAATGTGTTGGGTTTTTTGATTTGTTTGTACCAATGCATGCATTTCTGTGCAAATCATTCCACTAATGTAAAGACCATCCTATGCACTCTTTGGAGAACTGTACCATGATATTGAAACAGTGCAGATTTTAATTCAGGAAAATGCAAATTAGATAAGCTAGGTTAAATGAATTGATTCCCTATCTCTACCTAGGCAATATGTCTTTACCTCTTGTGACTGAGTTTTTAAAGGCATCAGAAAAGCAAGGGGGATGAAAGGTGTCTGAACCGACAATAAAAAAATAATGTTTATATACACCAACTGTAGTGTATATATGTGGAGTTTCTGATAACTCTTTAGTCTTAGTACCGAGAGAATCCAGATCCAGAGTTGGCATGCAGTTGAAGGGTTAATTCCAAAGCAAAGCACTGATTGGAAGGGGAGGGGTCACCCTCTTTCGAATGAATTATCTGGCTGTACAGAGCTTGTGTGCTGCTTCAGGATCACAGTGTAGGACTCTCCCATGCAAGAGCCCAGCTGCCAGGTTGTGACACTTCCAGACATGGGAAAAGGCTAACCCAGGAATCAAGCAGAAGGGACTCTGCTCACAATTGGCTTGCATTTAGCTTTAAACATCACCTCCATACATACATCCTTATATACACAATTTCTCAAAAAAAAAAAAAACCATACCATGTCGGATGTGGAATGCAGTTTTGATGATGCTTCTTGCCTCTCTCCTCAGAGTCCTGGGTCTCCATCACCTACTCGAAAGCAGAATAAGGAGAACACCTTTACGGTAAGTAGAATACTGGAGTGATAATCACCAATCCAGTTGCTATGGTGATCCAGTCAGCAAGTAGCACTGCAGGCCGGGATGGAGGGGGGTGAAGACAGGATTTTGTGTGCTGGGGTCTGCCTCATGTTTTCCAGATGTAAACATGGTTCTTCCTCTCCTCAGCAGTAGCTGCAATGAAGCCATATTTAAAAGGCTGAAGCTAGCAAAAAGCCTGTTACACAGAGATGGGAAAGCAACAACAGAAAGCCAAAGAGAGGGTGGGAGACACTTCTCTGTGTTGAGCTTTTTAAATTACAGTTGGAACAGTTTTTCATTTCGTTCAAACAATTTATTCCTAGTGAAGTCATCTAAAGAATGGAGTATGTTCCTGTGAACAGTACACACAATGCAAAAAGTTAATAACAAGGTTTCATGAAACCTGTTTTCGATGGTGGTTTACCTTTTCGGTTTGAACGACTAGAGAAAAATAAGTCTCTGTGTGCATACACATAGTTATTTTTCTCTAGTATTCATACATGCAAACATATACCCTCTAAAGTTGTTTCTCAGTATGGATGGCTGAGATGTAAGATTTTGAATTCTGTTATTTTAAATCAATATAAACTTATTCTTCACACCATTATCGCTCATAAACATGGGTCACATGTACAAAATTTGAATGCAGTGATTAAAAAGCTGTAAATGCTTCTCTGTTGAAGTGTGAGGTCTGCCTTTTTGCTACTGACAATAATGGAAAGAAATCTGTTGAAACAGCATGATATCCCTCAATGATCGAGTAAGAGAGAAAACACCAGGGAACCCGTATATGGTAGATTGATTTTTCATATAGGTGCTGATGTTCTCTTTTGATATCCATTCAGTTTTTACAGGTTTGAAATGTAGTTTTAGTGTTTCATCAACTTATACCTTTTAGGATTTACACCAGGCAGTGAAAAATATCATTTGTATATTGGAGTGAAAGGGTGATTTTCGATTTGTTTTGAAGAAAGGCTGCAATAGGATCAGATTTACTGAATGAATTGCAGATTGCTCCACTTCTCAATGAAACCATTAGCAACCAAAATAAATACTTTACACTTATTTCCAGCTAAGAGGTTATTTAAAAAGACAGTCCCAAATGTTGATAAAGGATGTTGATTCTTATTTGGTTGCCTTCACTCTGTTGATTATTTGTGCTTTAGACAACTTCAGGAATTGTTACCCCAGAATAACTGTCAAGTGAAGTCAACTCAGCTAACTTTACTTAACAGTTCTTCTGAAGTCATTGTTCCTGAAATTGCCTGAAGCAATGTCATTTTCTGACAAAGTCAGAATAACCACAGTAAGTCAGAAATGAAACAAAAGAAAAATTGTACTTTATTATTACTCTTATATACTTTATCCTATTTCCTGAAGTGGATTGATTTTGCACCTCCTATACTACAGATTTTCTTCCATTCCTTTCTTAAATTTCAAACTCAATATTGAGAAACATCTTCATTTCTAAAGGAAATATCTGATAGGTATAATCTCGTGTGTGTGTGTGTGTGTGTGTGTGTGTGTGTGTGTGTGTGTGTGTGTTAGATTACAAGACCTCCAAGGTCTTTTTCAATTCTGTTATTCTGGATGTCTCAGATGTTCACCTCTAACTTCCAGAAACCAGAATCCACAAACTGACTGTTGATTTTTCTTGCTTCAGAATAAAAATATATCAGATGATCAGGAGACTCTCAGAGAATGCTGCTTATAAATAATATGAAATCATGTTTTGGAAGTAGAGATACTAGCCCTGATCCTTTCTAGGCTCACTTGTCTGTCCCCATCTTGTCTTCTTCCCTGTATATCACAATTCAGAATGTCTGACTTTGGGCATATCACCAAGATATAAGTTGGCCTTAGTATCCGAATACCACACAATTGTAGTAGTCTCCAGGTAGGCACAAACCATTATTTGGTTTGCATATGCTGAAGAAAATCATAGGTTGCACAGATGTTTGACATCCTACAGGAGGAGGTGTTATGTCTGGATTCATTCACATAATACTAAAGGTATGAAAATAGCTGTTTTGTTTCTATGGAAAATACAGAGTACTTGCCAATTTTCTGAGATTTTCCCCAGTGAGTGTTTCTGTGGTCAAGAATTAGTTCCCTATGCTTCAATTACTGTAATCTCATAAAAATTGTTCCTCCGATTAAAGTACTGCAGATATGGAGTGGATAAATAAGATATCCATAAATATATCCTCCTTGAAATGCTGATGAACAGTGACATAGATCCTTTATCCCAAACCGGGTGCCTTTTTATGAAACCAAATATAATAAAAAAAAACCTCTTGAAATTTAAGAGATTAAATACAATGTTCATGATAGGAAGGCCTTATCCTTATACCTGTTGGTGCATAGCATATGAAAATGGGAAAGAAGAACCAAATTATTTATGTATATCGAAGATGAAGCTACACAGCTTTCTACTCATATGTTAACATGAAAATGTAATGCTTGAAATATCTTGACTTTTGCCCAACATTTCCTTCACCCAGAAGAGTGTTAACTTTGAGCAAATATTTCAAAGCAGCATCAGCAAAGATCCTCTTTTCCCCATGGTCTGATGTTTGAATATTGCAATATAAAGATTATTCTTATTCCCCTTGCGTTTTCGTGCAACTCATAATTGTACACCTGCACAACCTGCATAATTCCAAGTAGGAATGCAGCTGTGACTTTCAGCATTTGCTTCTCCAGCAAGATCACAGGAAATTGTGCTTTTGGCACTTGGTCACATTCAACACTGGTACTGTGTAAAAAGGATTTAGTTGGTATTTAAATCATCTGGAAATGCCCTCAAATGACATTATGGCCAAATGATGTTCCCTTGGGCAGCCACATCCTTCAGGTGCCAACAAGGTTCATAGAGAAGTTATGGCTGTAAGTGAAGTCATTTGATATTCCCTGGAAGCCTCATGAGAGGAACTGTGAACTAGAAGATGTTGACAAGATGTTGTCTTTCAGAACAGGCTTTGGATACTATTTTTAGATAGCTTTTCTACTGTCCACAGTGATGCTGTTCCGAGACTTGAATGAAGCACTCATTATGCTTTTGATCTTCACTTCATGGATCTTCATATAGTCTTTTTTCCTTCCCCAAAACAGCCTAATAGCCATTTTTAAGGGAAATAAACAATTGCCATGCTATTTTTTTTTCTGTGATGTTATTTTTCAGGTGGAAAATAGGCAATGATTTTCCATGGATTCAGGGTTGTAAGAGTAGTCTTAAACTGGACAACTATACCATTTTGTGTTTATTGCTGCCTATCAAATTCTGGTCGATCTATTTTTTTTTTCAGGGTTTTGTAGCATTTTTGGCCTGGAAAACATTTTTAAAACCCTAGAAGCTTAGGCAGTACCACTACAAGCAGAAACACCTAGGTTGAATGTAAAGGACAGAGAAGCTTCTTAGATGCTGCCCACATTGCACATATAGCCTCCATATAAAGATACATTCTAGAAGTATTTTACCTTTTTTAAAGAGATTGTTTATCGGCATGAGCACTCAGATAGCTCTACAGAAATGGAACTATAGCCCATGCCTTTGACAATTTGTTACAGAAATGCCTTTTTCTTAAAACACTGTATTTCTCCATCTTGATTAAAAAAATTTATTCTGCTTGAAGGAAGATTTTCCATCTTATGAAAGTGCTACAACCAGCATGGGTTTATTGCTCCTGTTGAGTCAGAAGATAATGCTTGGACCCTTAGGTGCTTTGAATTTCAAGGCAAAAAGGGGCTCCAGAATATTGGAGATGTACAGGAAGCATCTATCTGTGACTTCTTTGTAACCAAGCTCATTTTTTCTTGAGATTGTGCTGCAGTGAAGGAAGACTGTTGCATGATCCTGAGAAAAGATGCAGCTGTAGGGAATTGTGAATAGGTGCTACCTCATATTCACATGTTTCAGGTCTTGAAACACTAGACAGTGCCAATAATCACATCTGTTGCTGAAGAAAAATAATCTGTATATCTTTTTTATTTCTTGCATTAGAAAAATGCTCATCTATATTCCATATACCAGACAAAATGTATGGAATCATATGTGGATGGAGCAATGTAAACATTGCACAATTATTACTGATACATTGGATAGTATCAACATATTCTCCATTTTATGGAGAAGACCTTGCATTCTTCTTTTCTGAAAAGAAAACATAACAAGAGATTTGATAACTATGTTGAAGTATCTCAAAAAAAAATTGTCATGCAGAAAACGGGGTAGATTTGTTCAGGTTGTTCCAAGGACAGAATATAAAGTAATGGGTTTAAATACAAGGGGGAAAATATTTGGTTAGACATCCTAATAGTAAAAGCTGTTTAACAGTGAAACAGATTGTCTTGGCAGGTGATGGACTCTCATCTGCTGGGGGTATGGTGGCCATCTGCAGGAAAGTCTATCATGTGGGATTCCTCTACTGAAGAGGAGATTGGTCTGGATAATCAGCAAGACCCCCTCCATAAGTAGTTCAATGTTCTATAATTCTGCGATGCAGAAAGCATATAAAGAGCATTCTGGTGTCCTTGTATTTCTGGAAAGTTCATAAAAGCTTGTGTTTGCTCGTATCTCTGAGAACTAGGAACTTAAGCATTCATTTTGGTATACTTGTTATTTTTCCTGAAATGAAGGAAAGAAATGTTCTCTCAGCAGGTGTCATAAATTTAACTAGTGAACATTTTCCAGAGGAGATCAGTTGTACTTGACAGAAAATAAGTGTGAAAATACAACCTTTAATTGCTCTTTTTTCCTCTCCCTCTTAAGGACCTCCATATATATCTGAAAATTATTGGTAGTCACTTGCCTATAGTGATTTGTGCATAATTCGTGATAGCATCATCATCATCTACATAAAACAAATATTTACATTTATTATTCATCTAAAAGATTATATGTGGATTTTTTAATCTATCCATGGGATTCAGAGAATACTAACGTCCTACCAACTTTCAGAGAGAATTTAGTGCCCTGTTGAGTTCTAGGTATATTGATAATTGAATAAATATACATTAATAACTGTATTTGGGATTAGTATATTCTGATAAGCAATTTTCATGTGCTATGCCATCTTTGGGGTTTAACTGTTTTTGGAATTAATTTACCTGAATAGTTCTGGACTTATGGTTTTTTTGTTTATTTTAAAGCATTTTTGGCTGGATTGGTCCTTCTAGTTGACTTCAAATCCATGAATGGATTTGTGAGGCTATACCATTGAAAGCAATTGCATTTTTTAATATTTGATTTATTACTCAGTTCCTCACCCCCAGTGTGCCTAAATCTTTATTAAAATGTTTTTGCCACAGATTTTTTTTTTGGGAGAAGAGTGATATCATCTAAAGTAAAAAAATAGCTTTGTCATGAAGGGTTTCTAAATTTTTCTGAAGGGAAAAAAGTGTAATTCAGATTGTGGTTCTATCTTGCTTGGGGTCTTTTTTCTAGATATTGCAGAAGCTTTCAACTGAGGAAGCCCTTTCTACCTTCTTTTGATGACATCTTCTGGCTGGAGAGAGAATTGCTCCAATAACTGCCTATATCTGTGTCCTGTTTTGGCATCTAGCCTCTCTACATATGTAGCATCTCTCCATTACTGAATTGCTTTGCATGTCCAGCATATTTATGTTACTTTCTTCCTCTTTATTAGATAAACTGTGTGACTTTTCCTCATCCTGACACAATGCCAGAACAGCAGTTGCTAAAACCTTCTGAATGGAGCTACTGTGATTATTTCTGGGTAAGTGAGCAGCTTCCCATATGCTGTTTACTGCAGCAGTTGAGCTTTACATAGGATGAGACATATTGCTAACATCTCTGATAGCAAACATGATAAAATTCAAGCCTAAAAGTTGATGCATAAGACACTGTAAAAGTTATTCTGTTTCTTTATGTATGAAATCCAGCAGAACCACTATATTGTTAAAACCAGAAGAATGGAATAAAATAGAATCATTTTGTGGCCTTCCCAGTCTGCAGTGCTTTAAACCAGAAATGGGCAATTCATAGCTGTAAAAACTGTTTCCCCACCTATCAGGCAGCAGATCACTCAGCAGATTCATATTTTATGCTAATGGTTGGGGGGGGGGAAACCAATCATTTTGAGGAAGGAGGGAAAAAATTGAGAAGGAGAAAATAGCCTTCTTTCCAAAAGTGTCTGTAAAGTCACAACACTTGTTATCTATTAAAGTTGAACAGCATCTGTGAGCTGGCACAGCATAAATCAGAGGTCTTCAAACTTGGCCCTTTTATGACTTGTGGACTTCAACTCCCAGAATTCCTCAGCCAGTGTGCCTGGCTGAGGAATTCTGGGAGTTGAAGTCCACAAATCATAAAAGGGCCAAGTTTGAAGACCTCTGGCATAAATCCCCCTTTCCCAATTTCACATAGTGTAAAACCAGCAATCTGAAAGTTGCATCACATGGAGAAAGGCAAAAGTCTTTTTGCTTCTCTATTCTGTTCATTGACCATATGCCCAACAAGAAAAGGGCATATGCGTATGTGTGTTTGAGAGACAGTGGTTGCATATAAGTAGGTAATTATCTCCCGTCAGTAATCCCTGTAGCCATTGGAGCCATAAAAGTTTGTCCAGCCACATCTGAACCTAACATTCCATTTAGCTCTGAGGCACGTAATATTTTATGTGTCATCCATCTCATTTCATTCAACACTGGAAGTTTTTAAGAAGAGACTGGAGAACCACTTGTCTGAAATAGTATAAGGTTTCCTGCCTGAGCAGTGGGTTGGACTAGAATAGGGGTATCAAACTGCCGGCCCACAGGCCAGATGTGTCATATCGAAACCACGCCCACCCCAGTTCCGGCAATGGGGAAAAAGTCGTGATACATCGCGAGACATCACGTCATTGTGAGGTTGACATCCCTGGACTGGAAGACCTCAAAGGTCCCTTCCAACTCTATTGTTGTTATTGTTGTCATTATTATTATCATCATCATCATCATCCATCTCATCATGTCTTATTCACTACAGATGGTTTCCAGAACAGATTTGTTTCTTATAGTTAGAAGGGAGTGTGTATGAATATGCATGATTATGCCTAAATGGGTGAATAAAATACTAGATCTAGGTTGATATCTTTCTCAATCAAGTAACCAATTACATATTACCTTAGAGCATCAAGAATCATTGGTTGATCCTTGGTTGATGCAGAGACAGAGATAGTTAAATTTACCAAATGCACTATGAATCATATACCTCCCTTCTCATTTGTTTTGTACTCCTGGATTAATGATCTGTAAATGTCAATTTGTCTGAGCCTCATATTAGAAGTCGCCTCCTGCCTGCCCGTTTGTATTCAGACTGATGGTTTATACTCACTACTGACCACTAGGGGGACTATGCAACCAGTTTTGTTTTTATCGGAATTCATCAGGCATAGATAACCCCTATGTTAGATCTCAGTACACTCAACTCTTACTGGGATTTGAACTTGCCCACCTGAGGTGAGTTCATCAGTTTGCTAAATGTTTCAAGTTTGTTTAATTTTTAATACTGGGTTGTAAGCATTCTTGAAATTTTGAAAAAATGGCCGTGAAGATGTTTGCAACTTCCAGGAAATTCTACCTTTTTTTATTACGAACTTAGAGAAGAAAGTAAAGAATACCTTGAATTGAAGACTGCATTTAGGAAGTCTTCTTGGTAATTTTAATTGGATTGCCACTGCCTTTTTCCAGAATGTTCTTTCAACTTCTCAATTAACCAGAGGTCTGGGCACTTCAGGTCTGGGCACTTCAGGGAAGTGCAATCTCTACAAACCAGAGCAGGCCCTTATGAGATTCTTTTATATTAGTCATTGTCAGTTCTTGTGATTATAAAGTTCCCTGCTACTGAATTGCTTGTTTCCTGCAAGAATAAGCTCTGGTGCCCATAACTTGCCTTTTTTTTTTTTTAAAGAAATCCTGGCAGATTTGTTAGCACCAATTGTATCTCTGTTATTAGGATGGAAGAGAGAGTGTTATGACAGCTGGATATCTCTCAGCATATTTGCAAATACCTATTACAGTATAAGGATGTGATTGCATTTGCTAATACATCTCACCTGGCCCATGCTTTTACTGTTCATTTTCTTTAGACTGACAAGAAGGACCCCCAAGGGAACAGCACAGTCTCGGGATTTGAAATTCTTTTGCAGAAACAACTGAAAGGAAAGCAAATGCAGAAGGAAATGGCAGAGTTTATTCGAGAAAGGTAACTTAGAAACTCAGTAATGAGCTAAACTGACTCCGTTGGGATTTGAGTTTATGTTTCCGGTGGTGAAACTCCTGATTCTATCAATTTACAAGTCTATTGGAATATTTTCTGTTAAACACAACTAATACTCAGAGATCTGACAGCAAATGCAAAGATGGACTTGTTATCTTTTTTATTCTAATAGTTTCGTGTATATATTTATTGATGAAATGTACACAGGGAGTTCTTGACTTACATCCATTCATTCAGCAACATTCAAATTACAACAGGGGGCTTACAATTATCACAGCATCGTGAGGTCATGGCATTACCATATGCATTCTTCCCTATTGTCTTCCCATAAGTAAAGTCAATTTAAAAAACTGGCAGAAGTTACAGGTGGCTCCTGCTGGTTTTTTTCCCTGAGGAGTCCCTCAGGGGGAATCTTGTACTCCATACCGCCCACATGGACTTGCGCCTGCCTGCACTCTGTAGTGCCCACACCCACTTCTGCCCACCTATAGCATCCATTTACACACTTTCCTACACCTGCTTGCACCTGTGGATCCCACTTGTGCCTGCCTGTAGCATCTGTCTGCCCAGCTGCCTTTACTTGGTCCTGCCCACCCACACTTCATGGCTTCCACCCATTCGTAGCTCTCACCCATGGGCCTGCTTGCAAACCACCTAAGAAGGAAAGACTTGCTAAGTGTTCTTTACTTATCAACAGCAACAGAGGTTTGTCAAGCAGTTTGGTCACATTGTGCTTTATGACCATATAAGTTAGTGGCACAAATTCCAGTCCCAATTACCGTTGTAGTCCTAGAACCTGGAGTAGGCAACCTTGGCTCTTTTATGACTCGTGGACTTCAATTCCCAGAATTCCTGAGCCAGGCTGGCTCAGGAATTCTGGGAATTGAAGTCCACGAGTCATAAAAGAGCCAAGGTTGCCTACCCCTACCCTAGGACTACCTGCCTCAATCCAAACAGACTCTATGTGGTTTACAACATATATATAATAAAACATAGTAGTATAAAATAATAACTGTTATAAAATAGAATCAATGTCCTTATAATAAAAAATAATACAGGGTTCAGAATCAGTCCTGAAAAGCCCTCTAGAAAAGCCAGAAAAACTGTACGAGTTAGGATGACCCAGAGTTGCCTTGAGGGTTTCATAGGAGTGAAGCTGTCATAGAGAATGTCCACCTGCAGGGCCCCTCCTGTCATGTTTCCTAGAGCCCTGAGCAGATATTCTGTGATTGGCAGGATCAGATGGGCAGTCTCTGAAATACCTAGACTTTAAGTCGTTAATGGATTTAAAGATAGCAACCAGTACTGTAAATTGTACTCGGAAGCCAATCCATCTCCAACAGCAATGGAGTTAAGATAACAGTATCACGATGGACTAGTGAGATGTGAATTGCTGCATACTGGACCAGCTGAAATTTCAGGGTGGTCTTTAAAAGCAGCTACATCTTCAACAAATTATAGCCGTCATGTGTAGAAATATCTACACATGTATATACAGAAAGATATCTACAGTGAGAAAACAAACAAAACATTTTTTCTATGTAGCAAAATATCAACAGTCAAAACTTTATATCAACAGAAATATGCCAATTTTTATAAACAGGGACTCTTAAGAAAGATGTAGTCTCTTCAATTAATCATACCAGTCCCTATCCCCATATTGTTTTGAGGGGCCTTATTCTGATTTTCAGAGAGTGCAACAATTGCAGTGGAATTGGTAGGAATTTCAATTCCAATTGCAGTAGAATTGGTAGGAATTTCAGTTTCAGGAGCTCTTTTTCATAATGTCATTGCTCCAGACTGGATGGATTAAAATCTATGTTACCTCAAGTGGTTCTTTAATACGAAAACAGTTCTTATAATTACTAAGGACCCATTTAAATATTTGCTACAGAAAGAGAGGGGTACAATTTGCTTGAGTTCATTCTGAGTCCAGATGAGTCATGCTTCTTGCTGATTTTGACATATCTCAGAAATCTCCCCCCCCACACACACACACACACTCAAATGCTCCCATTAGCTCTGGTAGTTTAAATAACTTAAAACGTCTGTGTGACATGGAAGGATAAACCAAGAGAGAAAGATAAACAGTTATTATTTATAGCTGCTCATTATTTATATTTTTTCTTTTAAAAAGAGCATTCTTCTAAATCGTTTTCCACATAATAATAGGAGGGAGAGCAACTTGCAAGTGGTGATTGGAACATTCTGTTCCATGAATGGACTTGTCTCCCTGATCAGAGAAAAAAAAATAGAAGGGCTGCTTTAGTTCATTTCCTACAATTATGCTTTGGTGAATTAATAGTGAAATGCTCTCATGATTTAATGGAAGCTATTAAGTATAAAAACTGTTTAGCATCCCTTTGACAAAATGTGGGCATCAACAATTTTTCCACTCTTCAGAGCACAGGAAATGTTATTTAACTTGAAATCTGGGTGTACTTGCTGAACCTTGTAAATCTAAGTTTGCTTTGCTGTTTGTTCCTTCCTTGTGCATGCAAGAACCTTTTTGACAGAGTGGAAATTTTGGAAAGGGTAAATACAAATCTTGTGCATAATTTAAGAGTCATTCTATTCCTCTCTCTTTCTCAGATGACACTGCTTTATTAACTGTGGAACAATTGCCACTAACAAAGGAATATGGGATAGCAATAGCACTTATATAGAGTTGTGATTATAATCCACGTGTGTAGTGAAATTATTAAATTATCATTAATTCTCTTGGCAAATATTGTGGGTAAAACTATAAATATATAAAAATATAGATTCCCAAGAGGTGACTAGCTAAATGTACTGTATTTTATTATAATTGCAAGTTACATTTCTAATACATAATAGCTTTGGGCTGATGTCACTGGTGTTTTTTTTTTCCAGAATAAAAATTGAAGAAGAATATGCCAAGAATCTATCTAAACTATCACAGAACTCGCTGGCTGCCCAGGAAGAAGGGTAAATACACATTTTTTAATTCTAATTGCCTGTCTGCTCTATATTACAGTATGTTGATATTTTTTTAAAATAAAAGTTAGTTTTAAACCTAGTACTGCAAAATTCATTTATTAATACTGAGGGTTGGGTGATATTTTTCTAAAGATATTCAAGATTATATCTTCTTTTTGAATTCAAATAGGAGCATATATTTAGAGAGAGAATTACTGAGAATAATGTTAAACATTGTGCTTTGGCTAATAGCTAATCCTATTAGCAGTGGTAATGATGAGTTTCAGATCCTAATGAAAAAGTGCATTTCTTACTAACCAGGCTCATGCATTGCAGGACACTTGGCGAATCCTGGTCTCAACTAAAAAAAAGCATGGCTGATGAAGCAGAGGTTCATCTTAAATTTTCCTCTAAGGTATCAGATCATTTCCTCTAAGGTATCAAATGTAAGGTATCAAATCGTGTTTTTATGGGCCTGAGATTGCCTGCTTTATGCCAGAGTGTGGATATAGGACCACTTGTTCGAGGATCCTTCTAACTGTGGGCATGATCTTTATCTAGGGCAGGGAACCTTCCTTCTGCTAGGGATTACATTCTCTTTGAAACAAGCAGTGGGATGGAAACATCCATTTCTCTAGCAACCCATCTTTTTTTCTTCTTCCTGAGCCTCTTTTGTTTGCTCCCAAGCAAGAAGAAGGGACAGATAGTTATTGCTAAAGGTCTTATTTTGAACTTTTGCATATGGGAGTTTGAAATTAAGCCAAGAGCTATGTAAAATTAGCACATGTGTTCCTATAGCAGTGGTTCTCAACCTGTGGGTCGGGACCCCATTTGGGGTCGAACGACCATTCCACGGGGGTCGCCAAACAAGGCTGTCCGCCATTTTTTCCCCTTTTTTTGGGCCACGCCCCTGGAACCCGGTGATGTATAAGTGGTTGGGGGTCACCACAACATGGGGAACTGTATTATGGGGTCACGGCATTAGAAAAGTTGAGAACCACTGTCCTATAGCTTCACATTGTTCATTCCTGATCCAGACAAAATTTCATTCCCAAAAGTTATTGGTTGCAATAGAAAAAATTGAAGAATGTGCTAATGTTTATCAGTGATTGGACAATATCATTTATTCAGGTTTTTCCCCCCAAAGCTAATATCCTAGTGCTCATAAAGATATTAATAGTAGTAGAGGTAGTAGTAGTAGTCGTAGTAGCAATAGTAGTAGTAAGAACTGGCTACTTATTAGGTAAGTGACTTCTCCTGCTTTCATCATTGCATACAAGATTGCACTCTCAGTATTTTATAATTTGATGATATTTGGACAAAGACCTAATAAATAGCCATGTATTGATTCAGTTTGGATTGTAGCTCATTTACAGTTAAGAAAATAACTGATTCCTCTCTGAAATGCTGAAATTTTAGAATAGGCTATCCTAAGTGGCAAGAATCAAATGAACTGTATCCTAAGATCTCATGTTTGGTTTCAGAATTTGCAATCCTTCCCCCATCCCTTCAACATAGAGGCAGAAAATTTATATCTATATCTCATTATAGAAGTGACAACTGCCTTGAAATCTTTAGGATTTTCTTCTTCCTCTCTTTTGTTTTGAAGTGTTTGCTTCACACAGATATCTGAGGATCAAAACAGATATGAAATCCATGATTCTATCACTTAGCTTTTTTCTACTTTTCAGCACTTTCCAGTTCTTCCTCCCATGCAAAAGGGATGGTGTTTTCTTCAGGTTAACTTCAAGTCCTGATAATTTCAGGCACCTGTCCATGTAGTTTCTTGACAGGAGGATAGAAATAGCTTGGCCTTTTTAAAAAAAACTCTCTTGTTTAGTTCATATTACTGGTACTTCCTGGATTTTAACTACAAACCAATCTTACTCATTTTTATTAGTTTTTAGCCAAGATTGATTATTGCTATCCCACAATGGGTAGAAACTAAATAGTTCTAATATTCAAAAAGGAAGAAAGAATTCCTCCCATTTCTCCTAGTCTAAATCAAAGTATTTCTCCCCATTGCCCCCCTCCCCCCAGTTCCTAGCATCTACAACTTCTTAACCATTTTTTCTTTTTTCTCATTTATGCCAGCTTCAGACAGAAGTGGAGAAACCGCTACTCAATTTCCGTGAAAACTTCAAGAAAGATATGAAAAAGTATGACCATCATATTGCTGATTTGCGAAAACAGCTGGTTAGTAGGTATGCAGCAGTGGAAAAGGTAAGAATTTCTCATATATAAGGCAAATTGGTGTGCATGCTCAAAAACTTGCCATACAAATCCTTGTGGATGGGTGGGTGGGTCGGTGAGTGGGTGGGTAAGTAGGTAGGTAGGTAGGTAGGTAGGTAGGTAGATAGATAGATAGATAGATAGATAGATAGATAGATAGATAGATAGATAGATAGATATTTGAAAAAAAATAGTGTGTATGTAAGAAAAATATGATTCTTCAAGTTGTAAGCCATCACTCCAAGTGGTCTGATTGGCCATATTAGTGGAGTGCCAGTCACCCTGGGAAGAAAAGAAAGTGCCAGCATAGAGACAGGAGGGCAAGATTATTTATGCCACGCTGTCTAATCTATATTCTATGTCCTAACTTCCAGCAGAAGATGCTGTCCTATAAACAATACTGAATATGTTTAATTATTAGTTTAGTTTAGACAACTTTGATAAGTAAAATGAGTGGCTCAATAATTTTATCCTTTGCTTCTGCTGGCAGAAGGTCCTGAAAAGAACCAGATTGTGGAAATATAATGTAACCTTTGCAGCAAATTTTAAACTGACTAAATAAAATAGGATTCCAAAGAATAGCAATAGCATTTAGATTTAAATATCATCCACAGTGCTTTACAGCACATTCTGGGTGGCTTGCAATGTCAGCATTATTTGCATATTGCCCCTAACAATCTGGGTCCTCATTTTACTGACCCACAGAAGGATGGAAGGCTGAGTCAATCTTGAGCTCCATCAAGACCGAACTCTAGGATGTGGGAAGAGTTTGTTTGCAATACTGCCACCAGGGCTCCTCAATAGTGTTGCCCAGATACTCCCTATTTGTACACCTTTTGTGTACTGGTGGTACTTTGGTTCCTAATAGTTTGGTGCTCAAGGTCTCATCCAAGAGATAGCGCACATGTTCATTTTCTTGATGTTCTAGCGCACACTCTATTCTTGCAGTGATTTAGTCTGTAAAAGAATAAATCTTATGGAAAGGAAAAGACAGATAGATATTTCTTTCCGTGGAGAAATTTATGACTCTTGGTTTGTTTCAAGGCTCGAAAAGCATTAACAGAGAGGCAAAAGGATTTAGAGATGAAAACACAGCAGTTGGAGATAAAACTGAGCAACAAGACAGAAGAGGAAATTAAAAAGGCCAGGCGGAAGTCTACTCAAGCTGGTGAGTATATGTAGAATGAGGACACTATGTGGTAAAGAGACACAGAAACAAGGAAATTTGAATGTCAAAGGGAAATGGGGTATAAAAAGCCTTCTACTGATTCAGGTAGGAAGAAGAGCATGGTTCGTTAAATTTTGGCATTGATCAAAACTGCATTCTTTAATTTGTTATCTATATTTTGTGTGATAAACTGTATTTGCAATACCAGTTTGGACCTTCTGGCCTTGTTGATCCTGTTTCCAGGATTTAGTTCCTTTGTAGTAAAGACCATTATCACTATCCCATACTTTCACTCTTAAGATACATGTAAGGAAATTAAGGAAAAGTAGCCAGTATTAGAAGACATGAGTCCAGCACAATCTTTAGTTGGGTTGGACCATCCCTTATACCTCCAGCCAGCAAGGCCTCCTTTGTCCTATCAAATGGATTTCAGAGTCTCCAAACCCAATATACTTGGAGAGCACCAGCTGCAGAAGGCAAACTCTATGTATGTCATTGTTGTTGTTGATGTTGTTGCGAAGTTGTGTCCGACCCATCACAATCCCATGGACAACATTCCTCCAGGCCTTCCTGTCCTCTACCATCTTCTGGAGTCCATTTAAGTTCACGCCTACTGTTTCAGTGACTCCATCCAGCCACCTCATTCTCTGTCGTCCCCTTCTTCTATTGCCCTCAATCTTTCCCAGCATTAGGCTCTTCTCCAGTGAGTCCTTCCTTCTCATTAGGTGGCCAAAGTATTTGAGTTTCAATTTCAGGATCTGGCCTTCTAAAGAGCAGTCAGGGTTGAATGTATGTCATTACTCTACCAATATTCTTAAATTAATTGAATTGTGAACATTTTGGTACTTCTAGAGATAAATCTATTTAAAGTTCTTCCCTTTTTCATGTATTTATTTGAATTGTGTGACAAACAGAATTGGAGCTAGCCTTTACATTTTTCAGTTTAAAATTTCTTGTATTTTCTTTTATAAATTTTTTACTGTTTGCATCATACAGTAGATGGCAGGAGAGAGAGTCAAATTATCACCTAAGTCAACTTTGCTATAAAACATGTATATAGGTCCTGCTGTTCTATTTCAATGCAGAATTTGTGACTCATTGAATTACTGGGTTAGAAAGAAACAAGCATACAGAAGCCACTGAGAAGTGTGTTTCTTTCAGTCAGCAAAATTGCCAGTAGGCAAACCTGTGTGACGATTCACCTACTCTTGGTTAAATTATCCCTCCATTTGGTTTTCTGACGTGTGTCTCTGTTTACAGCTGCATGCAGAGTTTATTTACTGCTGGTCAAATTGCATGTTTCATTGAATCCTAAAGTGAAAAGAAGTTGACACAGGTGCTACATCCAAATTTAAACAAAATATCTTTCTGCAAATCTGAACACATCCTTACTATTTATGTGCAATTCTGCAAGATAGAGTGGGAAGAAATTTCAAAAGACTCTTAGTTGGCTACAAGAAAAGTTTGGAAGTTGCTGTTTCCGCTCAAGAAGGTGTTATAAAATACTGACTAGCTGTTTCATTATTTCAAATTGGTTAAACCACTGCACACAAATAGGGAGTATGCAATCAAATTGCAGAAGGATTTTATATTTAATTTCCAGGTGGAAGCTGTATCACCTCTGTTCACCTAAGCATTCTTTGATGTGTATAATTTGATCACTAGTATCTAAACTTTAGAGTGCAATTTATAAATTGGAATTTCCAAAGGAAGGAAACAATATTTTTTCATTTGTAGTCAAATATATTTTTTCATTATACTTTGGTCAGGGAAACCTATGGAGATTTCCCTAAAGTGGGGGAAAGAGTAGGCAATAATAGAACTGAAGTTTGTTTCTTCATCTTCTCTTAAACATTCTTAATATAAAGTTAATGAGACATGCCAACCAACCAGCTTTGCAGTATGTTTCTTAATGACTTTCTCACTTCTACTGAGGATGAAGAGATTGGTTTTTGCTTTTTTCTTAATTAATTTGAATTAGCTACTAGGGTTGTGTAATGCGGCGCTTCACACTGAAAGGCAGAAATGTGTTTTGATACGCATGAAGGTAATTATGTAATACCTGTCTTGTCACTTAGAATTTAATTTAAAGCAGCAGCTTCTTTCACTGAAATTGCGCAGTTGCCCCACATAGCTGCAATACAGTCCCAGGAAAGATTAAAAAGTAAAATCATAATTGCACTGATATTAATAGTAAGTAAACCCACCCTTTGGGTAGGTGAATGAATTACAAGAAGAACTCACGTGATGGCTTGGGGAATTTGTTTTCTAGGAGATGATCTCATGCGCTGTGTGGATTTGTATAACCAAGCTCAGTCAAAATGGTTTGAAGAAATGGTAACCACCTCTCTGGTAAGCTAAATTTTAGCTTCATCCTTCATATTTCAGAAATAAGGTGGGTTTTTTTTCCACCTTTAGTGGAATTACATATATTAGCCCATTTTTGTATATAACGCGTGTTTCCAATTCTGAAATCCCTGTTCTTGATTTTTTGCTCAAACATGGTTGTGTATTCTGTTCTTAGACTAAAATTATCTTTAAAAATAATAATAATATTGGGGGTACCTTTGAAACCAGTAATTCCATATGACTTTACATGACATGTTAGGAAATCCCCACAGTCTGTATCTTTACCCTTCACATTCCCTAGCCTTCTGTCTGCATCATAAGCTTTTGATGGTTGGGGCAAGAAACTGCTCCATGTCATGTCACTCTGTAGGTCCCCCACTTGAAGGAATGACTCTTCCTATATGATCTCTCCAAGCTTTAAGAGATCACTTGAAGAGGTTTGTCTACAGTTGCTGTGAACTTGTCTGGTGATGAATCAAGATTAGGCCCTTTTGGTTGTTAACTCAGCTGTTTGGAATGCATGGCCTGCAATGTTGAGGAGCCTAGCATCTTTATCAACTTTTAAAAAATGCCTTTAATATATGTGTGTGTGTGTGTGTGTGTGTGTGTGTGTGTGTATTGTTGTACGGTGATAATGAACATTTTCTACTAACTTGTTTTAATTGCCACTTTAACTGTTTTTAATGACTTGATTTTAAAATTGTTTTATATTATAAAATGCTGAGACATCTTGATAGCCCGTGGGATACCATGTTAAATAAATACATGGTAAAATAGATCAGAGCCAGTTTGATGTAGCGGTTAAGCTACCAAGCTAGAAATTTGGAATTCTAGTCCCATCTGAGGCATAAATCCAGTTGGGTGACCTTGGGCCAATCACTCTAAGTCCTAGGAATCAGACTGTGACAAACTACTTCCCCCCCCCCAAAAAAAAACCTTGCCAAGAAAACTGCAGAGACTAGTCTAGACAGTCACAGGAAATCAAAAAGCTGACCTGAAAATGTAAACATAAAACACACACAAAAATCAAGTTGTATTTTTTTCACATTATTGAATTATTTAGGACATGTACTCCTATCTTCAATTTTACAATCTTTGAGAAAATATTTGTCCACTCATATCAGAACTATGGATTATATTTGAAGTGTGGGTGAAAGGAAAAAGGAGGAAAAAGGAAAGAAGGAAAGGAAAGGAAAATGTTTCAAGGAAAATAGGATAGTGTAACACAGTGAGAGATTTTGATTTGTTTTGCTTGTATTGCTGGAGGTTAGAGTTCAGTAAAATAAATATTTTAAAGGAGTAAACCTATCAAAGAATTTGATGTTCTATTTCTGATTTTATTTTAGTTTTTAATGAACAATCACACCTAGCTTGGCTTGCCATCAAATTTTGATAGCATGATTTTGGGGATTCTCAAGGGCCACAAAAATTGTCCAGTATCTGTGAATTGCCCACCTTAGGCTTACGGAGCAATTACAAAGTACCAAAACAGACTAAAATGAATAAACATTTGCTTTATATTTGATTCACAGTGGGTGGGGCTTTATTCCTGATCTGTTAATGAACATATTTCATTCTTTTATTTCAGGAACTTGAGAGGCTAGAAGTAGAGAGAGTGGAAATGATTCGGCAGCACCTTTGCCAATATACACAGTTACGACATGAGACAGACATGTTCAACCAAAGTGTGAGTCTACTTATCTTGGAATCCTTTCTCATACTGTGCTTCCGCAAGCTTTATAGAAATCTGAAAACTTATGTAGAATCTTCTACATCTGCTAAGGTATATGACTGCATAAAAACAGATAACTCAGCTCTCCTAATAAATACTGTTTACTTTGAGTCAGGATCAGTCACTTGGAACCCTTGAAATGAGATTCTTGACAGTGTAGGGTCAGGATTCAAGACCCACATTAGAAGTCGGCAATTATAATCCCTAATTCTGTAAAGTTAAACATGAAAGAGTAGACCTGCATATTGAAGAAGAAAAATAAATAAACTAATGTGTACTGTACTCTACCAGGCATTCATTTGTAGATGTTGGGAAACAACGATGTGGCTCTTGTGTTTTTCAGACAGTGGAACCTGTGGATCAGTTGCTTCAGAAAGTGGATCCAGCCAAAGACAGAGAACTGTGGGTAAAAGAACACAAAACCGGTAACATCAGACCTGTGGATATGGAGATATAGACTTCTGTGACCAGGTGGGCTTTTGAGTCCACCCAGTTCGAGGGAATTCCATAAAGCTTCAAGAGGAGGAACAGGAGAGATGTTCCACTGTCAGCTTCCGTATCTATTTATTATTGTCTGTAGGGACTATTTCTGTCATGTTTGATCATTATTCCATTCCTGTAGTGCTATGCCTTAAACATCCAACATTCCAGGGTTGAGAAGCTACTCTTTTTCCTTCTTTTTGAAACTGGCTCCTAGCAGCCAAGCACGTGCAGCTCCTATTATCAATGGCTGGGTCTGTTTGCTGGTACAAAAAGAATCTTGCTATTCTGTGGTTATCTATTTTGTGCTACTCCCCTTGCATGATGCTCTGTTTTGTAATGTAACGTTAAGACACAAATAAGGCTGTGCCAAACATATGGACGGATAAGTTTGAATGTGATTCTGGAAGCAGGGATATCCTCTGAATGTTCCCACTGAATTAGGTGGGGAGTGGGGAGGTGGTTTTACATCCCCACCTCTTCTCCCATCTACACTTTATGAAATGGACTTTATAATGCTTACCTACTTCACAGGGATGTTGTGAGGATAATATCTGTAGAGTATTATGTTTTAACAACCATTGTCTCCTACAACTGCAAATGCTATTGCAAGGCTACAGTGAAAAGGCTTTTTCTGAGTAAAGAAAATGAGGCCATGGGTCAAGAGACAATGTACCCAAAGAAATCCGCTTGGGTTGGCCCTCTTTTATACTGTCTCTCAGGTACTTACTAGCTGCAGTCCTCAAGCTGCTTGTGATCTTTTGACTTCTCTGGGATCTGCAGAAACGATCAGAGAATTGGAACCATTGACCCCCCAATAGAAAAAGAGCACTTTCAAGACCCAGTTGCCTCTTATCATGGGTGCTCCAAGAGCCTTTGGAAGAGTGTAAGAAACCAAATTCAAAGTGTATCTCAATCTGCAAAGTAACCTTCATGAGGGTTAGATTACTTAGAGGCTAAGATCTTGCCCCTTTCAATATGTCTTCCCTGATTTTCAATTTTGTGCTCAAGTCTCAGAGATCTCAGCAAAATTCAAGTGGGAACTTGGGTTTAGGGAAAGATACTTCTGGCAGCTATTTTAAAAAAAAGTGTTTTATTTTATAATGGAGTTTAGGCCATATTAAGTCTCATTATAAAACTATCAGATGGTCAAAAATCAGCACAAGTGAGTTAAGAAGTGACTATTAATCCAGCCAAAGATGCATTATACAGCTAGATATTTTCAGAAGTGCAGCTATTTATGATGGTACTACAAAGCCTTACCAATTGATCCTGAGCTCCTGTATTTCAGAAACTGTTGGGGAAAAACCACCATGTTCTTTGTTCCCCTCCTGTTTTCATTTGTCTTGCAATGGTGTTTGTATAGCACAAATATTTGCTTCAAGTATCAGAACTTTCACTTTTTTTTTTGTACTGCCAAGTATTTTGTTTGAACATGTGTCACAAACATCTTCTCTTCATTTCTTAAATCTTTTTTTTTCCTGGAATGCATTTGTCAGTTTTTTGACCAGACTTCCCATCAGCACTATAACTCTTGTCCTTTCTGCTTTCAAAGTAATGGTTTTAATTTAAACTACAGAGATGTAATATAGATAACCTGAGCCTCTTGATTTTTTTAAAAAAACAACATATAGCAGAAAGTTTGGGATAAGAGATGGCATTGTTTTCCTGGATTATTTGATGCTTATATTATTAAATACAGTATGGAGAAAACTGGCACACAAGCTATTCTAATTAATTACAGCTCCAATTTGCCCTCATTTGATTGATTATTTCTTCCCTTCCCTTCCCTTACTGTTCCTTCCTTTTCAGTTGGCTTTCTGTTATCAACAAAATCCTCTTTTTTCATTTCTAAGGGCATCACAGGTTTTTAATAAAAATATATATTTTGTCTTTTTCCCAAGAAGCTGACTGTCAAGATTTGCAAAAACTACATTTATCCTGCTGGTATGTGTGAGTACATTAAGGTCTGGATCAAAAACAATATAAAAAGAATTCAGTTCCTTTCCTGTTTTGAAGCTTGGGATATTTCAGTATTCCTTGCAATCTTTCTCTGACTGTTTTCAGAACTTCCTTCAGTTGTTGCCCATTGATTTCTGGGTTTTTTCTGTTTTCCATACTGGACATTGTTTAACTATATGTTCTTTTGATAAAATGGATTGCAAATTGTTTGTACATTCCACTCCAACTTTCTTCACCATCATAAAGCAAACTACTCATATTACAAAAAATGCTCTTTCCAAATTATATTTTAAGATTCCACTTCAATTAAATCTGACTGAATTTAAAATATCTATCTTATTTTTCTAGATAAAAAGTACTCAAAGCACCTTATTTGTAAATGTAAATCATTGCCTGGATCATTTGGTTTTCACGTGTCTGTTGCTTTCTACCAACTAATAATTGTCTCTTTTTTGTTTTGTTTTGTTTTTCTACATCTTTCACAATTATCTTACCCATTACTTTGCTTTTCTCTTTTCTTCTTTTACTTAAAGCTCCAGTGATCAGTGATGACAAAATATGATTTGATTGCAGAAAAATCCCCAAGATTTTACAGAAGCTTGTAAAATTATTTCAAACAGTACAAGGTATTTCCTTGACTGTCTTAATCTATGTTTTCTTTCAAGTTCTACGTTTCTTTTAAACATTATTATTTTATGTGAAGGATGAAAATACATATTGTTCACCAGACTCCTTTTTATGTTCCCCAGGGTTTGGGTGAAAAGATTGGAACCATTTCTATGTCTTTTGGGGACTTACGCTACTAAGGGCCAAAATCAGGGTTGTAAGCCTTGCAATTGCTTAAGATGCGAATTTCACCACTTAAAATTCCTGAGAACACCATGGTCTCAGTATGTTTTTTGAGTTCAGCCCTCAACGTGTCATGCAAAGCTCAGTTGCTCTCAGTCTCATGGATGTTGCACCCAGTGGTGGGATTCGGTTCTCTGTGTGGATGCCGCTTCCAGAAGTCTGTTCTGGGCCTGGGCAACAAAAAATTAGCTACCGGTTCTGCTGAACTAGTGCAAACTGGCTGAATCCCACCACTGGCCGCACCCCTCAGATAGCAGCCCCATGAAATCTATGACATTCGTGCAGGGATTCCTGTATGGCCATGATGAATATAACCAGAAGGTCATAAGTGAGAGAGCAGGGTCTACTTAAAACACCTCTAGTTTGGGATCCGTCACAGGTAGTCTTCCATTTATGTACACAACATTTCTGTTGCTAAGCGAGATATTTGTTAAGTTGAGTTTTGCTTCATTTTACGACCTTTCTTGCCACATGTGTTAAGTGAAACACTGCAGTTGTTAAGTTAGTAGCACGGTTGCTAAGTGAACCTGGCTTCCCCATTGACTTTGCTTGTCAGAAGGTCACAAAAGGTGATCATGTGACCTCAGGATATGGCCACCGTTATAAATATGAGCCAGTTGCCGAGCATCTGAATTTTGATCACACGGCCATAGGGATGCTGCAACTGTCGTTGAGGGTGAAAAACGGTCGTAGGTCACTTTTTTCAGTGCCATTATAACTTTGAACTGTCACTAAATGAACACCTGTAATTATTTGAGGGGAAGTGAGGACCAATCCCTTTGTTTTAGCTTGGTAGAAATCTTTTTCCCAACTTCTTCAGAAGCATTGACCTTTCAAATTTATTTGGCCCATCACACTCAAATCACTGGTGCTACCTTTAGTATTCTTTCTCCATTCCTTTTTTCTAGGACAAAACATAACTCACTTGAATATTCTCCTTGAAGTTTTCTTTCAACGTGGAAAGCAGTTGTGGGTGAAACCTGCATATTTTCTCTTAAGCTTTGCTCTTTGGAACATTCCACTGCTCGGTTGCTTTCTGATTTGTGTTTTGGACTGATGCTATGTCTACATCTAGACTTCCCTGGCTCCAAAACATAAAATGAGAAGGAATGCAGAGAAAGAAGAGGATTAGCATGTCAGACCTACGAGACTCTTTTTCTCTTTTTGAAGTTCACCACCTCACTGCCTTTTGAATAGGCCTGTTATTGAGGGGTTTTTTTTTCTCATAGAACGCCCAGAGCAGAGTTCTGGCACCTTTTTGGGATGGAACCTTGTAGGATAGGCAAGGCAGGTTGTATGAAGTGTGTGAGTTCCGGCACCTTTTTTTTTTTTTTTTTTTTTTAGAAAAAAAGCACTGCCTGTTATTATTACCCTTTTATATTGCAATGGATTTGCCATTGTTTTTTTTCTTTGCAACTCTTACTCACTGCATTCCTGTTACATGACATTTTGGTATGACTTACAATTGTGGGATGATTTGCAAGTGTACTTTGTGCCTTTTGCTTCACGGACTGTTTATATCAGTTCATATTTAGCTTGGATGTTCATCAGATTAGCCAGACATTTACAACCTGATTTTGTTTAATGTGGTTTCTAGCCACTTAATCTCTCTTAATTACATGGCTCCCATTCCTTAAGCAGTCCCAATGCTCAAGATTTCATTTATTCTCCTTTCAGGATTCTCATGGAAGATGGTCATGTTTTGTGAAATTTTCTTTCTAACCAATATCTTGAAAAAAGGTGTTTTAGATAGAAAAATATTAAGAGAGAATTGCATTTTTTGCAAAGGAAGCACTTGGATGACTGAAATAGAATTGTGATATTTGGGATATTTTTAGTTCCATGTCAGCTTAGAGATGAATGCAAGCATAGATCAGTGGTGTAATGTAATATGAAGGGCTCCTTCATATTGTGGATATGCCATTCTATTCCCCCTCTCATCATGATTACCTGTTCACTGAGCATAGTCTATTCTCATTAAGCTATTTGCAGGGTTCCTTCCCCAATGTTTGCTATAAATATCTTTTCACTTTTACAAACTTTGAGGCTCCTGTGAATTTCTTATTACTTAATCAGAATAGAGATGGAAGGGACCTTGGAGGTCTTCTAGTCCAACCCCCATCTACCATTTCAGATAGATGGCTGTCCAGTATTTTCTTAAAAACTTCCAGCGATGGAGCACCCACAATTTCTGAAGCTGAAGCTGTTCCACTGGTTAATTGTCCTCACTGTTAGGAAGTTTCTCCTTAATTCCAGGTTGCTTCTCTCCTTGATGAGTTTCCATCCATACCCAAGTCCTTCATATTTTTTGTCTCCAGGCTCTTAGTTGTTCTTCTTTGCACTTTTTCCCCCAAGGTCTCAACATCTTTATTTGTAATATGTAATATTTTGTAATATTTTTTGTGAAAATAGATGGTGGAATTTTATTTAAAGATTGGCATTCAGAGAATTGAGAAATCTCATATATGACAGTGTTCTTTTACAGGTTTTGTAGTATCCAAATAGAAAGTGGTATTTTGGGTTCCATTTGGATTTTCATCCCGTATTATCTGCCCACAATGAGTAGCTGATCCCTATTGTTTTATTTTGCTGGCTAGTTAGTATCTAGCTCAGGGGTCTTCAAACTTGCCCCTTTTATGACTTGTGGAATTGTGGACACGCATGAGTTGAAGTCCACAAGTCATAAAAGGGCCAGGTTTGAAGACCTCTGATCTAGCTCGTTCACAATGCTTGTCAGTGTGATTTGTCACAGATCAGATCTGGAGCACATAGTTGGTTTGGTTCTTCTATAGGAAATCTACTGACCACAGCAAGTCCTCTGTTATGTAATCTCAGTTCTCTTCTCTTGTGATCTTCATAATACAACAATATACCTCCGCTTTTCTTACGTTAATATTATGTCTCTGTTGTGAATGGGTCTGAGGACACTTAACACTGAATTTCCAATCCTGAATTCAGTGAGGAAAGGTCAAAAGTATGTGTGGGTTTTTCTATTTATATGTTTCTTTAAATTATTACTGTTTTAGTACAAGTATAAGCCTAAGCAAAGGAGAGTTACTCTTCAGAATTATATTCTCCTGTATTGGAATTGAATTCATCTTTAAGAGAGCAATCTTTATGGTTCATAAGAAAGGGAAAAGTAACAACGTTGTTGTTAAATTAATGACACAACGTGTTAAAATTCCTGCTGTGGAGGCACTCAAAATCATTTCTTAATGCTTTTAAGGCATTGTCCTCCCAGGCTGATAAAAGTATGAAAAATTTCAAATTCTACATAACACTTTCCCCCCTCATCCATTGCAACAGGGATGAAGCCGGAATTAAGATTCTTCAATCTTATCTGGGTATATTTTTCTTCTGTCAGGTTTTACTGCATGCACCAAACATTTCTTCTCTGCTTAACTCAGGTCTAGGGAGAAATGGGAAGGTAAAGCTGACTACTGCTTGCCATCAAAAAAAATGCAGGTTTCTTTTAGCTTTTGATGGGTTGTTAGTCAACTCCCATCACAGTTGCTTTCTGCTGGCAAAGGTAAGTCTCCATTCCATTACTAACCTAGGGTTGGATGTGAAAGTGGCACATAAAAATAGTGTTAAGTTCCCATCTTTCAAGAATAATTGGAAGTCAAGACCAATGTCTAAGCTGAATTTTTAAAAACAATCATTCTGTAGATCAGGGGTCCCCAACCCCCGGTCTGTGGACCGGTATCGGGCCGCAGCATGCCAGCAGCCGGTCTGCACAAACAAGCAAAACCCCATCTGCAGGATGCAGGCAGCACACAAAACCACACCCCTTCCAGTCCACAGAAAAACCTCTCTCCACAGAACCGGTCCCTGGTGCCCAAAAGGTTGGGGACCTTTGCTGTAGATAATGCAAGACAAAAGCATCACAAGCAATTAACCTGTGAAGGATTTTGGTTTGAACTATTTAAATATCAGGTTGATTAAAGGAAAATGTTTAGTAAATAAACGGGGGAATATATGGTAATCAATCACTAGTTGGATTAGTTTTTCTGTATTTGCCCTTTTTGCAGGAATTGGAATGACAAATCTGTATTTAGTTCTGTTCAGATTTTCCTTCTCATATCCAGGAATAGCCACCATCACATTCAAAATGATAATAACTGTTCTACGGTTATTTCCGAGAGAAACCAATATCAGGATTCTTTCTGATCCTTTTTTTCCCTTATGGATTTATTTGCAGATATTTGAAATTTAGAAAATAGATGTTTAGACCATTAATATTTTAATGGCCGTGGACCAATGTACGTAAAGAATCAAGAAAATCTTTGCAGGGGTTGTCATGCCTCTGATTTGTTACCATTCAAAACTGTAGCATGTTGTACAAAGCAAGTCACTGATGGCCACAATGGAAAATTAACATTTGAAATACCTTTCTAAGACTTTTTAGATTATAACTCCAATGGCAGGTAGAGTTGGATTTTACAGTGTCTAAAGGAATTTAGTATCTCCACTGAAACATTGATTTAAACCCATTCTTTCAATTTTCAATCAGTATTATAGTGATCTGGGCTAAGAAAGCTAATAGAAGTATTTTTAAAAGTTACTTACATTGCATCATATGAGTCTAAATAGACAGGTAGAAAGGGATCTTCTGGAATGCTGTTGTCCTTTTCCCCTGACAGCAAGATGAATATTTAGTTAAAGACAATTTGCTCATATAAAAAGGGGGATTAAAAACTTGCTTTCTGAGTATTTTGATGGAAATTTCTATACACCATGCATATTTACAACATTTATCCATTTAAAAGTTGTAGCTTCTTTCAAAGAACCTTGGAATTAATAATTTGGTGACATTTCATTAGAGATTCCTAACTTCCTGTTCAGAAGCATAGTTTCCAGAGTCATCCGAAGCGAAGAAATATCTATTGGGATAATTTAGGAGTATAGTTATGAACTTTAATACCAATGCTTATGTAGATAATGTGGATAAGGATATGTGAATAATGTAAATAAATAAATTTTATGCAGTCCAATACCTTGAATTTTTTTTCTGTCCACCAGGAAGATATTCTTTGCTTTGCTAATGTTTTTGCCAAAGCATAGCAAAGAATTATTATGGGTGTTGTTTCTGCTGAAAGCAGCTGAAAAAATAGCTAAATATATTGAGATAAGCCCAAAGATGCAAAGATGACCTTTAGACCCTAGGATTTATCAAAATGGATTTTCAACTTCAGAGACATAACATTCACAGGGAAGGAAAAGAAGAGTTATGTGAACCTTAGGTGAAAATTGGATGTAATCATCCCTTTGACTTTCAAGATTCAGTTCAGTTTCAATTCCTTTGGGGTCAGTTTTAGAGTTCCATGGGCTTTTGTGCAAAGATAAATTGAATTGATGATTCAAATTGAACTGACCATTTGAAACAAATCATGGATGACTTGCATAATGCTCTCAAATCATTCTCAGCAACTTGATGGGGATATCACCTCAAGTTCAGTTTTGCACACTATATATTGCACCAGAAGGTGGCACTACCACATGGCATCTCATGTTGCCAATCGGATATGGATTTTCTTGCTTATGGTTTCCGTATCTTTCACTTGCTTTTCATCTAAGTACGTCAACAAAAAACGTTAGTAAACCAAAATGGATGTGAAACATCTTCAAAGATGTCTTGGCAGTTTGCCACTATCATTTCCTGAAGAGCAAGGCATGGCAATAATAGCTATAAAAGAAGAGTGATATATCCTTGCTAGTTTGATCTTTTCAGATGCAGGAATCTTGTAAGTTTCTGTTTCTGAGACAATGAAGTTTTCTGATTATGCTTATACTTCAGCTACTCAAAGTATTTAATTTCATTTTTTGGGTCGTGGGTGGCATCCTTTCAACCCTCTGGCTGGACAAGTGTTGAAATGCATTCTCTATTCATGTACCATAATTTGCTTGCTAAATCTGTTGATGCACCATATACAATCATTTCTCATCAAGTTCATATATTACACTAAGCCGAGGTTGGATAACCTGCAGACCTTGGGATCCTTAGTACCATGAAATTGTACCACTAAAATTGGGTGGCAAAATGGCCAAATTTCAGTGTGATTCTCGGGTTATTTTTCTTGTTTGGGAGAAATTTAAGAATAGGCATGGTAGCAGTTGCTTACCAAGGTTCTTTGGTCATTAAATAGACATATTTCTAGTCCCAAACAGAGCAAAATATTTCGGCCTCTAGCCTGAATTGTGGTTCCTGAACTTTTAGAAGTTGCCACCTTTCCATTAAGCTTTAATGTCATTTGTTTTATTTGGCTTAGGTGTTCCATGGACTCATTTTTTGTGTTTTAAAAATATGCTTTTTACTTTTATATATATATAAATGTAATACTATGTATGAACTTGTGTGTTTTTTTTAAAAAAAGCCTGATTAAAACAAAAATAGATTAGCACGTTATGATGTGTGGTTGCATTGATTTTGAAATACTCTTATAATAGAGTCAAATATTGGTTTTATGTTAAAATTCAGGTGCCAATTGGGATGTTTTAAAATGATTTGTTTCAGTCCTGTTCATGTCAGTGCAGAAACATGTCCTCTTATATTTTCCTGAATATAGATGAATGGAATTATAACTAAAGACTTTAGAGAATTTGCACTTCTGAGGTAAAAAATCCACTTTGTGAATTTATTTTTTACAGATTTAACAGTAATTAAGTATCAGGTGTAGAACTTTGGCATTTTTTGGGGGGGGGGGACTGGTACACATCATACTTAACCAGACAAACTCCAGGCTTGGTGATCTTAGATCTAAACAGATGCTGTTTACAAATTATTCTGCTTATTACCTTTTTTTTTCAAAGAAATATTTATGGTTTGAATCAATTATATTAGATTTTTTTTTAATTTATAAAGGGACGTAGATCTTTGTTATGCCACCATTATACAATAATCTTTTGAACCTAAAACATATTAGAGCAAATCTAGAAAAAAAAATCAAAGACTATCTTCAGTGTTTGAGTACTTGGAAGTAGTCATGCCTATGTAGTAGCAATAAAATTTGTTGCCAAACAATCAAGAACCTAGCAAGATGAATTTATAATCCATTATAATTAGCAAAACCTGAACCCTATGCACATTTACTACTAAAAAAAAAATCTCCATTTAAGTGTTCATAGAAGGCATCGTCATGCTTAAAAGTGTCAGTTGCATTTGAAATAGGGCAAATAAAACTTTATTCATTTCTGAAACTAATTTGCATGAGAATCTATTTTTCATTGTTTTTCTCCAAATTAGCTAAATTTGCAATATATCCCTGATAACTGAGCAATTATTTTTACTCATACATATATTTCTAAATGTTTTAGACTTAACACAAGCTATAGATATTAAACAAAGTCAGATAATGTATTCACAAAACAAAATAATTGTTTTTCAGATATATTAGCTTGGGAGGATAGATTTGGCCAGCCATCAGCTCTCCTCTAAAGCAGATTTTTATAACTAAATAAAACAAATGACATTGCCTATCTGGTATTTTTATTCTATACCCTTTTACTAAACACTTTCTAATTTTTTACAATAAAATATGTCTTTTGCCAGCAGTAACGGCTTTGAGTTTCCTAATATTTTACTGCTGATTTTTGGCTAACTAGATATAAAAACCTAATTCTACTGTAAGCCCTCTGTATTAATAATAGCAATGAGTCTTTAATCATTGTGAATGCTGTTATATGGCTTTTTGTCCCATGCAATTGTATCATTAAAATACCGGGGCTGAAGAGGTACATGCTTGTTAAGATTCAAGGGAAACTTTGTTGGTTCAGGTATGTCTCCTGTGTGTTAATGTCAATGGAGTTGCACTGATTTACCCCAGCTAATTGTTGAGAGTATTTGCTATAAAAAAATTGTTTTATGTACAAACATTTCCATAAACTTTGTATTTTCTTCCTACTTTAGCAAATTTGTATTATGCACTTGAAAAGCTTTGTCTCATCTCATGTAAAATAAACTGTACAGCCCATTAAATTAAGTCCTGAATTGTTTTTTTTAATGTGCAAACACACTTTCCATGACACATTTTACAATGTCAAACTCAACCAAAGGTGATGAATCAAACTACATTATGTAGGCTATATAAAGAAACAATATATGAATTAATGGAACCTTATTGATACTAATAGCTTAGAGAGATAATTGCTATACTACTGTAACTGACCATTTGTAGGGGTGATGGTAAAGCACAAAGGAAATCAAGTTACCAATTTACAGTGGTGCAAAGCCAAGTGTTTGAATCTCAGTGACAAGAGTCTGTCTACTCACTATGGTTGACTTAATGGGCATCCTTGTACACATTAATATTTTTTGTGTATGTGTTCTACATAGAAGCAAATTATATTACTGACCCTGGTCTGGCCTCATGGACTAGCCATCTGGCTTGTCTACTCATTTCCCAGTTGCCTTCATAATACTGGTTTGTGATACAATTTTATTTCTTAAATATGTCCTGCCCTTTCTTCAGGACTTCTAGGCAGAATATATGAGCATCTGATTCCATTTATCCTCTTCTGGGCACAAGCCACCGTAATGGTAATGATGGCAAGATGTCATAATTTCTCCATTTGTAGCATTCCACTATTGGGTGCTACAAAGCACAGTACTCTTTCCCATATTATTTAACATCTACTGTATATAAGTCTAATGGAAAACTCATTCATTGGTTTGGAATGAGGTATCATCAATATATAGATGATACTCAGTTATATATCTCCATCTTGTACTATTCAAGAAATGTGAATGTTGTGGCCTCACCAGTAAAAGATCTGGATATGATAAAATAGACTGAAACTGAATTATCATAAGACAGTGTGTCAGCAGATTCTCTGGTAGTCTCTAAATTAACTCTGGGTGGCATTGTATTCTCCTTGTAGGAATAAGTCCTTAATTCAGGACTCCTACTTACACTTATGGTTATGGGCAGATGCTAGTGTGCCAGTTGTAGATTTTTATTTTAAAAATGGGAAGCTTCAGCTAGAGTCTTTTCCTGTTACTTCAGAATCAAAATACTCCAGTGCTCTCAACTTGGGATGGCTGTTCTTGAAGAATGCAAGTAGTCCTCAACTTACAACAGTAACTGACACCAGATGTTCCATCACTAGGTGATGCAGTTATAAAGTTATACTCAGAAACTTCAACTCGTATAACATGTGGTGGTCCATATGAGAACTACATGCCAGTATTGCACCAATTTTAAAGGAGTTGCATTGGCTGGAGTTTGTTTTGGGTTCAGATTCAAAACACTAGTCATTATTATAATAAAAAAAGTCCTTTACAGCCTGGGTCCAGGGTACCTACAGAATTGTCTCCTCTAGAGAGAAACTATAAATCTTCCTGTTCAATCAATCCATGGAGGCATTCCAAATACCCACTTCTTGGCAGGTCAGAACCAGGCATTTCTAATGCCTTGTGGAATCTGCTATCCCAGTTGAATGTGGGTCTGCCTGATCCTAGCCAAGCATTGTAAACATTACATTATGTTGGCTCACTTCACAATTTTCATAAAGGTAGATACACTTTTCTTTGAAGCACTTATTAGTTTGGCTTGCAGCACACTTCACCCCAAAGACTTAGAGATGCTTTGTGCCATCTCCTGGTTCGGTGAACAAGTTGAGCAACATGAACCAACCCTACACAAATACAATGCATTACTAATGGACTACAGTCTTATTCTGCAGTAATTGCTCTTTTCTCAATATACAAGATCTGGCTTAGTTCTATTTCCTGACTAATGGAATGCTTTGGAATAGTGTAGTGTGACACAGATTCTCTTTTATTTATACCATTTCCCCCCCCCCCTGGGTAGATAGGCTGTTACCTGCAAAAAAACATATGCTACAACCTAGTAATTTACATTCAAGTTGTTTTGGAATAAGTTAGCAAAGACTGACATGGTTTGCCTTTGGGGAAATTGTCAGGCTACGTTTTCCTGAAGTTTGATCTTGTAGTCAGGTTCTCTCTTTGTGTAAAATCATAAATAAATCTTTACCTTAAGGCTGTGAGATATCTATTCATTGGCATGTGCTGCAACCACTTTGTTCTCTACAGTCTTCATGGTCTCAGCAAAAGTAAACATTTGAGAGATAAAACTTCAAAAAAAAAAAAAAAAAAAACACTCTGGCTTAAACCTGCTTGGAGCCCAGCAATTAGTGATAGAATAAACATGGCACACAAAAATAGTGCTCAATTTACAATTGTTTATTTAATATCCATTTGAAATTACAACAGTGCTGAAAATAGTAGCTTACAACTGGTCCTCACGCTTATTGTCATAACATTATCCCCAAGGTCAGATGATCAATAGCACTTAGCAATAGCACTTAGACTTATATACATTCCATAGTTGCTTTACAGCATTCTCTAAGTGCTATACAACATCGGCCTCTTGCCCCCAACAATCTGGGTCCTCATTTTACCAACCTCGGGAGGATGGAAGGCTGACTCAACCTTGAACCAGTCAGGATCAAACTCCAGACTTTGGGCAGAGTTAGCCTGCAATACTGCATTCTAGCCACTGCCCCACCAGGGCTCCTGGTGTCACCAGCATGTATCCCTAATAGACTAACAGAATAATAGAGTTGGAAGGACCTCGGAGGTCTTCTAATCTAGTCCACAATTGCCATTTACAACTTTCCCAGGAGGCTTCTGACAAGCAAAGTCAATGGGAGAAGCTGGGTTCACTTAACAACCATGTTGTCAGGTGTAGAAGGGTGTGCAAGGGTGCAAAAAGCCCGAGAGCCTTAGGACCTTCCTGAATTGTGGCCAGGATGATGAGCCCAGCAAAGGGTAGGCAGGCAAAGATGATGAAAATCACCTGTGGGGAGGGCAGGGGGGGGGCTGTTATAAATGTGGCTGGCTTGAACTTTTATCCCGTGACCAAAGGGCCCTCTGAATATTGAAAGTTCAAGGACTAGTGGCAAGCCCATAAGTAACTTTGGACAGTCACTGAACAAATGGACATTAAGTAAGGAGTATCTGTGAACACATTTTAAAAGTAAAACTCCTAAAATACCTGCAAAATGCAAAACAGAACCAAATTCCAGTTATTCCTCTTTGCTAGATGCTATCCATTATCTTCAACTTTTTGCTTCCCTTCAAATGAAATTCAGAGTTAAAATGTGGCCTCATCTGAAATAAAGCAGGTCATCACTAATATTATAACTACAGCTGAAATGTGGTCTGCAGGATTAGAGGTGACCTTATGTCACTCTATAAATGGCCCCTGCATAATGACAGAGACATGCAATTCTACTTTCTCCAAGCTGTTCATTATGTCCTTCAAGTGTGTAATAATGATTTGGTTGGCTGGAGGACCATAGAAGGGGTCTTTTAGACTATCAGTTCCAGCCCTCTGGAACATGTCTGTGCTGCAAAAGGCTTTGCTGGTTATCACCTTTTAAGGGCTGCATGGCTCCTGAACTGCTTCTTCCAGGATTTTTCACTCCAAAATGAATTTGCTTATCTTGTAATAACTGGGAAACACCTTTCGAAGAGCCGTATTTCCAAAGAAATTCCATTTACAAATATTTTGCAACAAGTTTTTTTCAGTGGAGGGAACCTTCCCATGGAAAAGCTTACCCTTACATACAAGAACCATCTTTCCCAACTGAATTTCTGAAAAAAATGGGAAAATCTAATATTTTGAGGTTGTTAGGTTTTTATTAATGGTCAACCTTTGCTAGTTGGTGCTGTTGTATTTTATATATATAATGTTTTTTCGCAGGTGTTTGTATGAAGGTCTTTGGTTATTCAGGTTTTCTCCCGCGTAAAATTGGAAGTGTCTTGGCGACGTTTCGACGAAGTCTCATTCATATCATCTTCAGGCTGGTGTTTTCAGCTTTGTGCTTCTAGGAGCACGAAGTCGAAAACACCAGCCTGAAGATGACGAATGAGACTTCATCGAAACGTTGTCAAGACACTTCCAATTTTATGCAAGAGAAAACACAAACAACCAAAGATAGATAGATAGATTACAATAAAAATATAAGAAAAATGAACACCAGGATAAAAATAAACGGGACCGTTTAATATAAACAAGCCTGGGAGTAAAAAAATTACTTACTGAGCTTTCATCAGCCAAACTACTGACATCATCAGAGTTAGAATGCTAGGTGATTAGGGAGCTTGCCTATATACAGCTGCTGTCTCTGCGCCTGGCTCCTCGAGCGCATCATCGGCCCATTAGCTATGTTACTCTGCAATGTGTTAAATTGATTCTCATCCGGCGGCCTGTTGGTGGATCTGATGATTGTAGTTCCCTCTCCCTGATCCTGCAAAGAACAACTATTCAGATGTTCCTGCTTCATACTCTCCCTTCCTTTTTTGTCTCTCCTTCCAAGCTGTTCGTCATCTCCTCCCATAGCGCCTCTTGCCGCCTCACCTGCAGCCCTGTCACTCCAGTCCTGCCAGTTGCTATCTCGTTGTGCTGTCACCCTCCCCCCTCCTCTTTTGCCAGTTCGCTGTCCTCCCTAGGGATCGCAGCTTCCCCATTTGTAGAGCCATGGTCTTGCTTTTGTACCATATGGGATGGCCATCTACTCCGTGGATTACCACGTTGTTTCTCCCATCTCCTGAGAGTTTGGTATGCTGGTAGGAGGTCTATGTGCCGGTTGATGAAATTTTCATCCAAAAGCCAGGCTTCTTTGAGAAGGCAGCCACTCTTAGTGATCTCACGAGATATGGTCTGTTTGTTTTCCAGATCGAATGTATGGTTCAAATTGGCCCTGTGAGCCCACACTTGTGAATGCTGCTCCTGCCTTTTGATTGCCAGTTCATGTTCATGGACCCTAGTCCTGAGCCTTTTAGCTGTTTCCCTAACATAATTGCAGGGGCAGTTCCTGCAATTAATTCTATAGACTATGGAAGACTGTTCACCGTTGGGGAACGGCTCTTTGGGACGCATAATCTGGGTTCTTAGAGTCTGCTCTGGTCTATGGGTAACGCTCACATTGTGGGGGGCCAGCAGCCCAGCCGTGGCTTCAGAAAAGGCAGGAGCAGCACTCGCAAGTGTGGGCTTACATGGACAATTTGAAGCATACATTCGATCTGGAAAATGCACAGACCATATCTCGTGAGCCCACTAAGAGTGGCTGCCTTCTCAAAGAAGCCTGGCAAGCTCCCTAATCACCTAGCATTCTAACTCTGATGACGTCTGTAGTTTGGCTGATGAAAGCTCAGTAAGTAACTTTTTTACTCACAAGCTTGTTTATATTAAACAGTCCTGTTTATTTTTATCCTGGTGTTCGTTTTTCTTATATTTTTATTGATATGCCCAGGATTCACATTTTTAATGATATTAAGGACAATTATGAGCGAACTGTATTGCTCTATGCTAGGAGATGGGAGAAAGCTGCATGGCGTATATCCATCGGCTACCGTAAATTGGCCTTCCTCCATGGTTGCATCTGTGGAGACCTACTCTCTAAATCACTGCATAGAAAACCCCTGATTGACTCATTGGAGTGCCATAGGATCTCCCGCCAATTCCAGCATCGCTCCATGTGTGCCCTGATTAATGAACAGCACAGGTGCATAGACATGTGGAAGACTAAAGCCCAGGAACATCAGGACATCTGCCACTCTATATTGACACACCAACACTTCCAGGCCCTCCACAAACAGGTTCATCAAGCCACTGCAAGGGCGAGCCAGCACAGATCGGCAGTACTCCAATGCAAAATGGACACCTTAAGGGCGTCGAACAATGGCAGAAACACCTGCAGGTTGGTCCACAATTTATCCTCCAAACCCCTTATCCATGAACAGGTTGCCCTCCTGGAAAGGGATGCAGGCTATAACCTGACAGACGCACGGGCAGTTGACTTTGTGGCGGCCTTAGAACCCGCCATCCAACGTATTGAGGCCAATGACGAGGTCAGGAATTCAATCAGACAACGTGTTACAGGCCTATTGATAGGCCATAAACAGTGTCAGGTACTCCCTAGAGAGGAAGAAGATGCCCTGAAACAATTGAAAAGAGATAACACCATTGTCATCCTGCCAGCTGACAAGGGTAGGGCAACTATGGTCATGGATAGATCAACATATGTTGATAAAGCCCTGGCACTACTTAATGACATCACAGCCTACAAAGTCATCACTAAAGATCCAATGACGACACATACAAACCGCATAAATAAGACACTTAACAACCTCAAACGTCAGGTGAAAATCAATGACGAAACATTGAGGAAGATATGCCCCAGCGACATGGCCATGGCTAGATTTTACAGCCTCCCAAAGGTCCAGAAAGAGGACATTCCCCTGCGGCCCATTGTGTCCTTCAGGGGCACACCAACTTTGGGACTAGCCAAATGGCTCAGCAGTTGTATTGGGCACTTGGTTGATAACAACGAGACCACAGTAAAATCCGCTGAAGAGTTTCTGGAAAGATTAAAGTCCCTACGGATAGAGGAGGATGAAGTGATGATCTCTTTTGACATCACCTCACTCTTTACCTCTATCCCCCAAGATCTGGCAATTTCTGTAATAAAGGACCTCCTACAAGAGGAGCAGGAACAACATCTGGATTCTCTTAATACCAATGACCTGATACAGCTGTTATCCTTGTGCCTGAAAACATATTTTACTTTTCAGGGCACTATATATGAACAAATAAAAGGGACGCCGATGGGATCTCCCATCTCAGATATCATTGCGTAGGCAGTGTTACAGCGGTTGGAGGTAAATGTAATGACTAGGTATCACCCCAAATTTTGGGCACGCTACGTGGATGACACTTTTGTAATTATCAAAAGATAAGACAGCATCAAATTCCTGGAGCAGTTGAATTCCATATATTCAGACATCCGGTTTATGGCAGAGGAAGAGATCCAAGGCACCTGTGCCTTTTTGGATGTACTAGTTAGTCGGCACTCCATCTGCACATGGTATACATCCATCTATCGTAAACCCACTCATACGGATAGAATGCTGCACTACAGGAGTAATCATCCTGTAGCACACAAAATTAGTTGTGTTAGGACATTATTTAAATGATTTAACTCCCATTGCAGCACAGGGAGAGCCAAAATTGAAGAGAGAAAACATCTATATCGTACTTTTAGGCTCAATGGCTACCCCACAGAATTTGTGAGATGCTACAGCAGATCACGTCAACCCCACAGGGCCCAACTCTCCGGAGCAAAGATGATACCAGCCACACGGATAGCTTTACCTTACATCTGTGGTATTTCCGAAGCCATGGCTTGGCTGCTGCCCCCCCCCCACAATATGAGTGTTGCCCATAGACCAGAGCAGACTCTAAGAACCCAGATTATGCATCCCAAAAGAGCCGCTCCCCAACGGTGAACAGTCTTCCATAGTCTATAGAATTAATTGCAGGAACTGCCCCTACAATTATGTTGGGGAAACAGCTAAAAGGCTCAGGACTAGGATCCATGAACATGAACTGGCAATCAAAAGGCAGGAGCAGCACTCACAAGTCTGGGCTCACAGGGCCAATTTGAACTATACATTCGATCTGGAAAACGCACAGACCATATCTCGTGAGACCACTAAGAGTGGTTGCCTTCTCAAAGAAGCCTGGCTTTTGGATGAAAATTCCATCAACCGGCACATAGACCTCCTACCAGCATACCAGACTCTCAGGAGATGGGAGAAACAACGTGGTAATCCATGGAGTAGATGGCCATCCCATACAGTGCAAAAGCAAGACCATGGCTCTACAAATGGGGAAGCTGCGATCCCTAGGGAGGACAGCGAACTGGCAAAAGAGGAGGGGGGCGGGTGACAGCACAACGAGATAGCACCTGGCAGGACTGGAGTGACAGGGCTGCAGGTGAGGCAGCAAGAGCTGCTATGGGAAGAGATGACGAACGGCTTGGAAGGAGAGACAAAAAAGGAGGGGAGAGTATGAAGCAGGAACATCTGAATAGTTGTTCTTTGCAGGATCAGGGAGAGGGAGCTACAATCATCAGATCCCCAACAGGCTGCCGGATGAGAATCAATTTAACACATTGCAGAGTAACATATCTAATGGGCTGATGATGCGCTCGAGGAGCCGGGCGCAGAGACAGGCGGCTGTATATAGGCAAGCTCCCTAAATCACCTAGCATTCTAACTCTGATGACGTCAGTAGTTTGGCTGATGAAAGCTCAGTAAGTAACTTTTTTACTCACAGGCTTTTTTATATTAAACAGTCCTGTTTATTTTTATCCTGGTGTTCGTTTTTCTTATATTTTTATTGATATGCCCAGGATTCGTATTTTTAATGATATTAAGGACAATAAAATACAATATATAAAATTGCATACAGACAGAATCCTGCATTATGCTAGTAACCATCCTATGATCCACAAAGTTAGCTGCATAAGAACGCTATTTAGACGAATAGACTCCCATTGCAGCACAGCCAAAGCTAAAAGGGAAGAAAGAAACCATCTCTTCCAAATATGCAGACGCAATGGTTACCCTACCAGGTTCATCAGACACTGTAGTATACCACCCAAACCCCGGATGAGTTCGGATATGAAGGAACTCCCGTCACAGATAACCCGTGTCACCGTTCCGTACATCAGCAATGTTTCAGAAGCAACAGCCAGGTTGTTAGCCCCCCATAAAGTGAGGGTGGCTCACAGACCTGTTCAAACTTTAAGATCCAAAGTGATGCGCCCAAAAGACCCGCTCCCCAACACTGAAAAATCGGCAATCATATATAAAATCAACTGCAAAGATTGCCCCGTTAATTATGTTGGAGAGACTTCAAAAAGAATGAAGACTAGGGTCCATGAGCATAAATTAGCGGTGAAAAGGGGGGAACAGCACTCCCAAGTATGGGCGCACATGGCGGATTCTGGACATTGCTTTGACTTTGATAATGTATGCATCCTGTCCGGTGACAACACGAAAGAGGGCCGGTTACTAAAAGAGGCATGGCTCTCTGACGGGGACTCTGTCAACCGGCACATCGATTTGTGCCCAGCACATCTAACTTTAAGAGCATGGAGCAGGCGAGACCACCCATCCTTAAGGAGATACCCTGCGACAGTATCACGTAACCCTAGGGAAGAAGTTATGGAGGGGATGAATTTTCACCCCCCACAACAACAGCAATGGCCCATGGACATTGAGGAGAGTAATCAACGATTGAGGGACTCCTCCCCCCCTGCTCCAGGACCATGCACACGCTCCCGGACAGTGAGAGAACGGTTGCATGATGAGAAAGAGGCAATTAGCCTACAAACAATCATTCCCGACCCCCCAAAACCCAAAACAGCGATGATCCAGCAGCATCAGGAAAGAAGGAGGATGGGACCGGCTTGCCCTGTGATGACATCCATCAACGGAAACAACAGAGCGCCAATCGGAATGCCCGAGAGGATATAGAGATCGAGAGCAGTGTGAATGGGGGGGAAATACAAATAAGGGTAGAATGTGATAGAAACTGTAAAAAAGATCACTGTGTTGATAGAGGGAGGGATATAAAGGAACCAGGCATACATACTCAAAAAAGGAGGGCACACGAGGGCTTGTGTGAGGAGGAAGGAGATATTCAAGGGATTCAGTCTGACATGGAGTCCGAGAACATTGACAATGGGGTGAAAGAACAAGTAGATGTCAGACGGAATGGCAATGACAGAAACGGAGTTTATGCAGCCAAAGAGAGGGAAATGGAAAGCAAGGGATGGGGAGAAAGGCTGAGAGTGCTCCCCCATAGAATGAGGGATGACAATTGGGGAGCAAGTAAAGATCAGAAGAAGGAGGAAGGTAGGAGACATGGAGGTGTGAAGAGGGAACAACTTAGAGATATGAATGACCAAAAAAGGGGAGGAAAGAACCTCCCTAATTCAAGGCAGTGGGAGGTAGAGGGGAATAATGACACACCCACAAGCAGTAAAAGCAAGAAAAGAGGAGTCATCAGTATGGAAGCCGTAATTAAAAAGCAGTTAAATCAATTAGGACCTATGACAAGATCTAGGAGCCGTGTGCAAATGACGGCTCACCTATAAAGGCACTCTCCCACAGACCAGCATTAACCCTGACGATGTCAGAAGTATCTGACGAAAGCTTGGTGATCGGTGATGGTATTAAACTTTTATAGTTTATTATATTCCTGGTGTTCACGCTTTATATAAATATAAAGATAGTGAATATATTTGTATTGTAATATTTTTAAGTTCTATTTTTTTTGCACTCTGCTCACAACAGTTATGGAAGTATCAGAAATGAATGAAATTGGAATTTTTTCCCCTGCTACCAGTAATTGTTCTTTTCAGGGTTTGTTCAACATACAAAAAGGATAGTTCTGGTCATCAACCTTTGGCTTAACACGGACAAATGAGTTTCTTTCCCATTTTCCGTTCCTCTTTTTGTTTAGAGATGGAAAATGGAAGATTCTCCAGCTATTGCTAAGCTACAACTATTAAGTTATTTCATCATGGATCAGGTTGGCCAGACCTGCTTAGAACTGTGGTTTAGGATCACCCAAAAGTTTCCTTAAAAAGAATTGCATGACAACCCAGCAGTTATGCTTGGAATCTGAAGGAGGGGAGAAGCCGTGTGGAATGTGGCAGCTGTTTTCCTTCCAGAATTCAATAAGAGAAATTGGGGAGGGGGGGGAGAGGAAGCTAACCTGGCCTTTCTTTCAATCTTCCTCTTCCCTTTTTTTCTTTATATGACTTCCTGGGGGATAAACAAGGATTCCAAATGGCTATTGTCATGCTCCTGGGCATGAACAAGGATTTCAAATGTTATTATTTCAAATACTCAAACAGATTGTTCAGACATGTCTGCATCTGGGAAAAAAAATTGCATTCCCTTTTTAAACCTGGAAATTACCGATGTTCAGGACAATATATCAAATTGGTCCTCTCACTTTGAATTTTCTATGCAATGGCCATTTTGTTTATTTCAATACATTATGCATTTGAGAGCCGGTGTGGAGTGGTCGCAAATCACATAAATTCTGGTTGGCAACAAGGCAGAGAAAACTCATTTTCCAGAAGACAATGATTCATGGTGTGAATTTTACTAGATTATATTGCGAGGAAGACGAGGGCTCCTCTTGATGCACAAGATCGAACACAGCTTTCTGCAGGCACAGCTAGATAACTGGTGTCAGAAATGCTTTGTCCCCAGCTTGAATCAGCTAGTACAGGCACATAATGATCATAGGAATTATTTAAGGATTGGATTTCATAAAAAGTATTGCTTTGTTGTAGCTTTCATCAAGTCTACTGTGGTATTTAGTCTGGTTTAAATTAAAATGATTTCTTGATGACTTTTCTGAAGCTTGAGGAAAGGAATGAAGGTTTGAGAGGAAATGCCAAGTAGAAGATAATTCAATTTGGCAGCCTTCCCACCCCTATTTTAATCTCCTATCTCTGTGCAAAGACAGATCTCTCTAGTTATCTGATAACAAAGAAAATGGGAGAGGAGCACTGGAACAATTATTGATGTTTGACAGACAGCATTTCAGAATGACATGTCAGGGATTATGAGAATTATAACCCATGAAATTTAGTTATTTTTTTAATTCATTAAAAAAACAAGCTTCTGTAGTCCTTATTCTCTTACAGTACAGATTTGAGAAACCTGACATATTTTAGCTTTCAAAGCTTCTTAGCTCCTATGAAATGTCTCAAAATGAAGATCTATTGCCTTTTATTTTTTAACATTAAAGATATAGAAGTCTATTGTTAAAAGAATTAGCTTGTTTCTAAAAGCTTGCTTGGGCTTAGTGTACCACATGGTGTCAGCTGAATTATGTAAAACCCATCTTATAACTAATGTAAAAGGAAGAAAAAGAGAATAGAAAGGGGGGATCTGGCTAAAGAGGAAGGATTGGCAAGCATCACTTAAAATGGATGGAGAAAGTATTGAAAAGTTAGTCTGCACTATTTATTTAGAGTGCATAGGCACATTATTTCTCCCTAAAACTAAATGTATCTTCTTAGATGCATTATTAGAAATATCTTACATTTCTTCTTTCAAAATAGCAAAATTTGTTTTTATTTACAGTTGCAACCTGAGGTCACTTTTACATTCCTGAAGTCAGCTCTTTGAAAATGTTTACAGCAAACTTACAGGTTCTTGTGGTATTTGCTCATGACTTTTCTGGCTATGATAAAAGTAAAGAAATTATGTAAATAAAAGTAATCTTATAGGCCATTGAAGATATGCATTCCAAACTATATTGTTTATCTTAACATTGCAAACCAAATTTACCTTCTTTTGATATTCACTATAATTTGGATTTTTGGGGTTGGTTGGTTGATTGATTGGTTTACAGCACTGTGTGTTCTGTCTGACTCTAGAGATATATTAATTTTCTTGCCTCAAAAATGTATTTCTGAAAGGAAGTCAATACTATTTTTAGAAGTGACCTTAAAAGTTCATGTATAAACTTCTTGTAATGAAATATCTAAAGTGCCAAAAGTATAGTAAAGGCCATCTAATTCACTTGAAACAACTTCAATGAGAACATTGCAGTTCCTTCACTAAGCTACTCAAGGTAGTCCTATTTAATGTGGCAATGATTACATGTGTCAAAAAGATGTAAAAATGGCCTTTGCTTAAAGTGCTGCATTTTCACTGACTACTATCAGATATTTTATTTTATTTGCCACATAATAAGGTCATGATTACCATGCACAGAAACTTGATAAGCGCTGCGTAACCCTTACTGGAAAATATAAAAACCTATTTGATTATGGAAAGCCTGCATGCTGATGGAAAGCATTTAAGAATTTTTTTGCAGATAGTCCACTTATGATCCTAATTACTTGTTCTCAGTTCTAAATTTTCTTAAAAGCTAAAACTTTGCTTGTTATTCCTGCAGGTTCCTCCTTTATTAATTACAGCATAACTGCTCCTGATGACACTCAGTATTCTATTTTTGGGGATGAGGTTTTCTTCTATTTTGCCATTCAATGGAATGACTATTAAAATACCTTCTTCATTCTTACAAATCCCTAATCTTTAGCCTTTAGGCAATATGTTTTCTGTGACTTCCTTCAGCTGAAGGTGGATGGTCTACTTAGCCATTACAGGTAAGAGCCTTAGATCAGTGTTTCCCAAACTTGACAATTTTAAGGCATGTGGACTTCAACTCCCAGAATTCCACAGCCAGCGTTGCTGGCTGTGGAATTCTGGGAGTTGAAGTCCTCATGCCTTAAAATTGTCAAGTTTGGGAAACACTGCCTTAGATAAAAGGATCCTCCTCCAGGCATTTATTTGCATCCTTTTAAAGACCTCTTAGTTTCCTGCAATCTCCTCATTATGTGTAGCAAATGCTGCTGGCAAGGAAGTCCTTGACTTACAACTACAACTGAGTCCAAAATTTCTGTTGTTAAGTGAGACACTTGTTAAGTGAGTTTTGCCCCATTTTACAACCTTTCTTGCCACAGTTGTTAAAGTGCATCACCACAGTTGATAAATTAATAACCTGGTTGTTGGTGAATCTGGCTTCCCCATTGACTTTGCTTATACGATGAGCGCAAAAGGTGGTCACGTGACCTTGGGACACAGCAACAGTCGTAAATATGAACCAGTTGCCAAGCATCTGAATTTTGATCACATGATCCTGGGGATGCTGCAAAGGTCATAACTGTGAAAACCTGTCATAAGTTACATTTTTCAGTGCTGTTGTAACTCTGATCATTCACTAAATGAACTGTTGTAAATCAAGAGCTACCTCTACGTCTGTTTTCTTCCCTGAATTGACAGCTAATCAATTTCACCCAATCCCTCAACTTGTACTCTGCGGTAAGTTTATAGACATTAAAAATAATAATAATTGGCATCAAAAAAAGGAAAAGGAATCAGAAAGATTTTCTGAAGTTGTTTTTTTTTTTTAAAAAATGTATTTAATACCTGCATATTTTTTAAATCAAATTTATATGCTGTCTGTCTGAAATTGAGTGATTCTGTGTAGCTTCCTGCCCTACCTCTGTCACTGGGAGCAAAATAGCTGATAAACTGTGAATTCTGGAAAGAAAGAAAAAACCAGTCTAGATGGCAGAATTTGATCCTTTGAACAATCTGGAATGCTTCTTCAAACATTTGCTGCATTTCTTGTCTGATTTTCAGTTTACTTACTGGAATGGCAAGTAGTAATATTAGTGGCAGACAGTGATGCCGGAAACAAAGGATAGTGAGTAGATTCCGACAGTGTGTAGATCCCCACAGATGTTTGACTCTATCAGTTTTTGCATTTGAGCTTAAGTGGAGATCTGTTTGCTTTCACTTCAAAGGAAAAAAAATCAGGAGATTCCTTCAAAAATATTGTACTTTCTCTCTCCATATGAAAGATTAAAAGACACCTGATCATGTTAGTATCTGTAGAGCAGGGGTGTCAAACTCAATTTCATTGAGGGCCACATCAGTATTGCGGTTGTCCTCGGGGGGGGGGCTACTGGGTGGGCGTGGATGGAGGGGTGTGCCCTACTGAGTGGGCATGGCCAGCTCTATATTGTTCGTGTCAAGGATGCCTGTGGGGGCCTGGGCAGGAGTGGGACAGATCTGAGGTTCTCTGGCAGAAGGGGGTGGGACCAGGGCAAGCACCAAGGCATGGTTCATTTCTTCATTCCTCACAAAGGGTGACACCTCCCCAGCATGCACCCAGGGGGCGGGGCCAACATGGCAGGGGCTGGTTCCTCACTGTTTCTAGACGACCTTGTGGAGCTAAAACTGAATGCATTTCAGCATAAATGGCCACCACAAAATTGTACAGGGCTCCTAGCTGGCCTGGGCCAGGGCCAAGGCAGCTGGGGCCGTTCCCTCATTGTTTCCAGGATGGCTTCGCGGGCCACATGAAACCACTTCATGGGCCACATCCAGACCCCGGGCCTTGTGCTTGACATGTCTGCTGTAGAGTGATGTGCAGTCAATGTGCAACAAGAAATTCAGTCTTCATCATCTTTAAGAATGATTTTGCTTTGACTTATTTTATTTGAGTATTTTATAATAAAAATAATTTTTAGCAGGTCTTCAAACAAAGTTGATCTAAAGCAATGGCATTGTTGCCTATTCAGTGTCTCCCAGATGATAATTAAAAAACCTCCTGCCCTTCATATGCATATAGACAAGTAAAAGTTTGATGGGTGATGCTCTACCTGCCTATTTAGAGAAACCCTGCTAAGGGACTTTGTGTACAAACTACTCATTCCTCGTTGACCAAAGGGAGAGATTTGCTTATTAACTGGGGAGCCTTCTGACCAGAATAATGATATAGAACAGGGATTATACAACTTCCCTTGTATAAACATTGCTTTAGCATTTCAGTAGGGAGATGAATCCCAGAGTGTGTAAGCTTGCCTCAGAGGAGCTGATGTTTTTAGCATGTGGGGCACATGTTTGTAAATGGAGACGCATGGAAATAAGTCCCATTAATTTCAGAAGGGCTAGAATGAAGTTTCTTTGGAATATGCCAAAGTGTTTGCAATTCAAATGGCCATTTGGGGTTTATCTCCTGTGATGATGACATAATGTTTTTCTTTACTAATACTTGGTGCTAAGAGAGGAGGGGAAAAAAAAACCTGCAAGATCCACAACAGAAGGAAAATTGGTGCAAAACAATTAAAGTTTTTTAAAAAGAAACAAACAGCTCCTCCCTGCCCTGAAACAAAATCAGAAGAATCCCACAATCAGCTACAAAAGTTTGCAGATGAAACTATACCAACTTCTTGAAAACTATTATTATCTGATCTATAACTCATTTGCAAGGTACATACGTCCCACTGGATTTTGAGTAAGCCAATGCCACCCAGTTCATACTTCATACTAAGCCATAGAAGATTCAATCATAAATCATATATTACAGTTTAGCCCAGAGTGTACAAGCCAGTGTCTATCAAGAATTCTTGGTTTTATATACTCATGGATGTCATAGTTGCTCAGTCAGGCTTCATCTATCTTCCTCACCCACCTCTCCTGCAGGCTACTAATTTATCTAAAAGTTATTTTAGCATCTGTTCTTTTCATTTCTATTTCTCTTTTTTCATGCCTTGTTCTCTCTATTTAAATCCATTTATCATGTTTAAGTTTCTTTCCAGATTCTGATGCTATTAAATCCCTTCTTTTTTCCCCTTGAATCAAGATATATCTACTAATTATATTACTGTTTCCTCTTTCTATTCTGTATTAGAAACAGCAGCTTTCTATTAATTAGGAATAAATATTTTTCATTTCATTTTACTCCCTTTTCTGTTGGTAATAAAATACTAATTTTGGATTCCTTGGTCCTACCATTAAAACAAAGGCTGCAAGAGGAAAATGTTGTACCAGTTGCAGGCTGGTTATTGACTGTTGGAGCTTCTGGAGTTGGTATGGTTGGTATTTGCTTCATTTAGCTTTCAGTTGTTTGTGCATCTAGGTCTGTGCCCACTTTTCCAGTCTCCAACCACCAGCTACCCATAACACAAAGCCAACCCATAGCACAAAGCCAATTCCTTTACCTTAGGAGAATGGGTATAAGTAGGAAGTCTTTGAACTTCTCTATGGTAAAAGTCCTGTTTTACAATAACTATATGAGATACTGTAAACATTATGATAGATTCCTGAGTTATTAAGAACAATGATTATGATTAAACTAAGGCTAATTTAGTTTAGATCTAAACTCAGATTAAACTAAACTCATGTGCAATATCATGTTGATGTTTCCATATTTATTAGATAAACCTAATTCTTGGAGCAAGGGCAAAAGCCATCAACTGGCAAGGAAAGAAAACACTGCAGCACCCAGCTACTGGCCAATGTATGCAGTAAAATAAAACAGTAACTTAAGGTAACCCAAAACTCAGGATGGTGGAGGAAGAAAGCCAGCATTTCTCATGAATCTAGGGACAGAATGCAGATGCTTCTGGCTACTTTGGAGCTTGGAGATTCTCTATTCTCTCTCCTCTGGAAAGAAATACAGTTGAGGAATATTTGAAGATGAAACATAGGCAGAGATGAAAGAGATAAGAGCTTCTGTCATATTTCCCTTAAAACAAAAACATTGAGAGCACATTCCTAAATGAATCCTTTCCAATTGCTTGCCAACTCCCTTGATTGCTTCCTCATCTTGCCTTTTTAAGTTGTATCACAGCTTGTGTGACTGCGAAATAAGATCTGTTCATACAGCAGTCTCTTAACTCCCTATTTCTCCCCATTTTTTTTTTCATTTCATCCAGCTGTTTCAAACTTCTCAGATTTTTCTGCTCTGGCTTAAGTCAAACTAATTTTCTATCTGCATAATGGAAGTCATAATGATTTGCTTTATAGATATATTGGAAGGATAACAGAAATTAGGACTTGCAAAAATATATTGAAAGACAAAGCAATTAATAACTGTGTCCATGGTAGCTCTGATTTAACTATTATTTTAGCAAAGGCTGAAAAATATACTTTCAGATGAATACATGCAAGATTTCAAATGTATGGCGAGCAAACTGACTCTCAGACCATTTCCGTTATTCATTTGGTGCATTTAGCTCCTTGTTTCAGTGGCATCATTAAAAAAGGCCTTGATGTCCCGAAGTGCAGCCTCCTGGGATCAGATCCTTGGTTCACTCAGAATAGCAGTCAGCCTCTGGTGGATCTAATAGTGGAAGTTTCAGAGGGAGCAGCAGGCTCTCACTGTGTGTGTGTGTGTGAGATCAGTTTATCCCATATAGTGTTGATAGTAGGTCCAGTTCCTGAGAAGCAAGAAAAGTGACCCGTTGCAGCTCCTAGCCTATGCCAATATTTGATTTACTGACAAAATGAAGAAGGGATTGGGGAGGGGGGAATGTCCCAAAGCTGTTTTCCTTTTCCACAGGATCTTTAATTCCAGTTGCATCCGTGCAAAAGATAGATCCTAGCAAATCCATTTTTTCCCCCTTAAAATTCAAAACCTAATTTTCATCCAAGGCTTCTTCAATGGTCTCCCCATTTGCAATTTCTTCTTTTCTGCTGTCAGAAGCATTTGGTCTGAGGTTGTGTCTTGCTGCGGGGCCTCGTTCCACATTGCAGCAAGTTCTCACCTTGGCTGCTTGCTTCTTGGCAGGCTGCATCACCTCAGCGGAAAGACCGTTATTGCTCAAATGCGGTTTATTTGGACATTTTCTTAAGCGCTTGATGTTCTTTCCAAGAAAGCAGGGCATATAGACAAAGGGGCCCGCTAGCAAGAAACGAGACCACTGTTTGCGTAATTCAGCCCTTACCTGGGAGGGGAAAAAAGGAGAAAAGATGATGGGATTACAGCAGCCTTTTCCCACTGTGTATCTTCTAAATAAGAGCTGTGGTGGTGCAGTGATTAGAATGCAGCATTGTAGGCTAATTCTGTCAACTGCCAGCAGTTTGATCCTGACCAGCTCAAGGTTGACTCAGCCTTTCCTCCTTCCGAGGTGGGTAAAATGAGGACCCAGATTGTTGGGGGCAATAGGCTGACTCTGTAAACCACTTAGAGAGGGCTGTAAAGCACTGTGAAGCATTTAGATACAAGTCTAAATGCTATTGCAATTGCTAATAGCAATATAGCTATTATATAGCATGGCTACTGGTGATTACTGAGTGACTGATTTCTGTCTCTCTACATCCAAATGTAAGAACCGTATATGCCGGCATATTAGGCGACCCGGCGTATAAGACGACCCCCGTCTTTATAGCCGGGCCGCATTCCTAGAACGTCGTCTTATATGCCGGAAACTACCAGTATTTCCGGCGTATAAGATGACTCGGCGTATAAGACGACCCCCATCTTTGGCGCCGATTTCAGTGCTCGCGGAAGTCGTCTTATACGCCGGCATTTACGGTACATCCACCAGATCAAACAATCCCATATTCATCTGAATTCATCTGAATTGATCATATCTTTATTTTGTCTCAATAATTCTGCATGAAAAGTTAAAGGCATCTAACCAGTTAATATAGAAATGGGGATGGGAATGCATTCCCTCCCAACACCCCCAATATCACTACAATCCATTTTATACCACTTTGCAAAGTGGCATGAAAAATCACCGAAAAACCGAAAGAGGAAAATTCTTGCATCTGCTCTCTCAATTTGGATTACATCTGCTTCTCTCTTATTAGAAGAATGGGCAGCCCCAAACTCTCTCCATAAACAGATGCCCTCCCAGGAAAGCTATGGGCTTATTGTGTGTGGCATGATAGACCAGCGGTTCTCAACCTATGGGTCGCGACTCCATTTGGGGTCGATCGACCTCTTTTGTGGGGTCGCCAAACGCGGCGATCCGCCATTTTGTCCCCTCCGGGGGCGGTGCCGCGCCTCCGGGGGGCGCCACCGCGCATGCGCGCCGTGCGTGGGGGCGGTGGCGCGCCTCCGGGGGTGGCGCTGCGCCACACATGCGCATAACGTTTGTGTGACGGGGGTCATCGTTACACAAACGTTGAGAACCGCTGTGATAGACTGTTCATCTGTTCTCAAATAAGTGGCCAACTTGCTAGGTCAGGCAGTGTCTTTTCAACTATTACAAGTAGTATAATGTAAAAATTAATAATTCTTTAATCAATTTTTCCATAACTGAATGATCATCAACCAGTATGTTCTGAGCAACTGGAGTGGGGACAGAGGGGTGAAGAATGAGAAATGAAAAAGATAATGTACCTCGCCATTATAAAAGCAATATAAAAGTGCTACGAGAAAACCCTGGAAGAGAAAGAGAAAATAAATTAGATTTGAGGAACATGTGCCAAAGTACAATTTGACTTGGAATTTATATAATCAGAGAATACATTTACAAAAAAAACTACCTGAAACATGAGCCATCATGCTGGCAAATTGAACATGAATGCAACTATCTTCCTCTTGCTCAAGAATTATTTTTGCCTCTTAACATTCATAAAGGTTTCGAACTGTATCCTTTCTGAGTAATCTGCGTAAATTTACTTTGAACATTTTGCTTGAGCAAATGTCTGGCTTGCTATTTGAAACTACAATGGTTGATTCCAATAAAATATATTATTTCTCCCTAATCAGACTTTTTTTTAACATTACAGGAAAGCCTGTAGTCTAAGGTTTACTACTTTACTACTTCCTGAGCAGGAAAGCTTGTGATCTAAAGTTTAGGGCATATTACATTTATGCCTGTAGACTTACATCTCCCTAGAATATGGCTGTAGAATCTTGAAAGGTGAGCATTAACTTTAAGAAATTTTTCCAAAAGACCCATTCATTCTGCTCCCTCATTTATTATGCACATATTTTAAAATTACCTTCTCAGAACTACCCATATTAGACTGATATAAATCTAATTTTGTTGTGTGGAAGTGGTTGAAATGTGTGGAATTCTAAGACTAAAATAGGTAGGTTTATGAAATTTGAAGAACAACACATCATTTCCAACAAGCATGGAACTGACTTCAAATGTCTCATTCTTGGGTTTAACGTCTTCAAAAAAAATTAAAATATATTGTAGAGCTAAATAATCAGACTCTAAAATCAGATTAGGACAGGGAAATTATAGTAAGAAATCTCTTGAAAATGTTCCTAATAATTAAAAGTATTTCACTGAATTGTTTTAATTGAACTAAGTCTCCAACAGCAATCAAGTTAAATTTAAAAGAAATAAAAAATAATATAAATATAAGCTAAGCCAAATACTGCACATATGATTTTTCTCCACTAGATTTTTATTCTTTTTTGGGGGGGGGGGTAGCAATAACAAACTAGGTTTGATTTTTGTTCTTGCTTTTTGTCAGATAAGTAACAAAGATTAAGTTTATTGAAGGCATTGCTAGTTAAGAATTATCACTATACCTGTTAACCAGATCTGTTCCTCTACTTGTGAGGAAAAGGAGAAAATTTTAATTTGGCAGCCACTACTGTACTTAAATATTGTTTCAAAAAGCTCTAGTCAATAATACTGAAAAATCGTATTTGGTTTGGAAAGAATTCTAGACAAATAATTTTATGGGATGCTAGTATTTTTCAGATATGCTAGATATTTATTCAGTAGTAAAAGTTTAATGTTTATATCAAATTGTATTTTAAAAATACAATTAGAACCAAATCCCTCCCCCTCCCCCACTTCCCAGAGCTGATTATAGGGTTACAAATAAATTATATTTTTAAATTATATTTTAAAGATTATTGTATTATGCATCATTTATTAATGATCTGTGATTATGTTTTTTGATATTTTTTCACATTTGCATTCTGTAAAGTTGATATTAAATTTGTTTAATACACTTCCATCAAACTTACATGGAAAGAGCCGATGGTTAGCTGGATGAAGGTTTTGACATGCCTGGAGAATCCTTCAACATGATCATCCATGATGAAATTAAAAACCGTCTCATGAATTCCAAGTAAAGGTATTAACACAAGAGTTGACCTTGCCAATCTTAAAATGAAAACAATCACCAACATGAATTAAATCCTTGAAATAAAACTCAACAAGAAACACACAATGGAATTATGACAGTCAGTTCCTTGAGACATTGATTTGGGATTAGATTGAGATGTCTATGAGCGTTAAACATTCTGGTGATAATTCCATGCTAAGACTGCAGCTCTGTGATTCTTGGAACAGTGTCTGAGTGACTTTAGAACCAACTGATTTCTCCCTCCCAAGGTCAGAGGCAGGGCCCAAAGGAAGCTAGTGAGACTTGAAGGGCTTGGGGAGTAAGTATATTTCCTTTTGATAAGAGAAAGGATTTCTTTCTGTTTTTTATTAAAAGTTTTAAAGATTTTATACAATATATATCTCAAATCCCTCCCCCCTTCCCCCTCCCCCACTTCCCAGAGCTGATTACAGGGTTACAAATAAACAATCGTAATCTAACTAACATTACCCAACTATACAAACAGTCAAATCCATAACGTGCTTTAACTCCTTTTCAAAATAAATATTAACAAATTAAATACGAAAATAATAATATAATTAAACCATAAGACTAAAACTAATATAAATTCTATCATATTAAACTATTAATAATAATCTAAAATTTACTCATAAGCTAGATAATATTTTTTAGTCTCATATTTATTCTGAATATAATCTATCCATCTTCTCCAAACCGGGATATATCTTTTTTGTGATATCTTTCAAATAAGCGGAAATTTTTGCCATTTCTGCTAAATTAGACACCTTGAGTATCCATTCTTCCATAGTAGGCAAAGAATCTTTCTTCCAATATTGCCCCACCAATAATCTTGTAGCTGTTATAAGATTCAACATCAAATTAATTTCTTTAACATCAAAATCTACAATAACACCTAACAAAAATAATTGGATTTCTTTCTGTTTTAAAATACTAAGTAAACAAAGAACAGTGAATATAGTTCTTCTCTTTTTGCCCTGAGGGTATTCAGTAGGCATAGCTTTAATGACATACTCCAAGATTAGAATACTCCTACTTTTTCTTAGGGTTGTTCCTAAAACCTTAAACTGTTTCTACTTTGATGTTCTTCCTGATGAATATTTACCAGGTTTACATTTTGGAAATTGTGGATTTATTATTTTCTTTATTGCATTTTGAATTCTGTTCAAAGTTGTGAGATTCCATCCAACCTGCTATCAAAAATGAAATATGATTGATGGAGCATATTGTCCCATATTTCACTTTAAAATTAGTATCTATTTTTGTTGCAATTTCAATTTCTTTAAAAATGACACATTCTCCTTAAGGAAAAAGCAAAGATTCTTGTGGATCTTCAATGAAAAATGCATTTAGCAAAGTAAACCAATGTTTCTCAATATTGAAAACTTTAAGATGTGTAGATGCGCATGGCTGGCTGGGGAATTCTGGGATTTGAAGTCTACACACCTCAAAGTTGCTAAGATTGAGAAACATTGATATAAATCTTTGCAGATTTTCATTTACATTATCAGGTGAATGAAATGTCAAACAAATATGTATGTTGGACAAATATGTTGACTCCCATATGGCTGTGAATCAAATCAAGTATGTATTTTTTTTTAAAAAAATATGGTACAGAAAATTATAAGAAAGCAATATCTACCTGAACTTATAGTCACGAAAGGTCATCTGCTGGGCTTTAAGTTTAGAAAGTAACAGTTTCAGAATCTTCAGGAAGATGCAGAAATTAACCTTAGGGGGGGAAAAACCACACATCTTAGTTGGTTTCTCCAAATACAATAAAGGTTTGTTTGTCTGAAAAAATCTTCTCTTACAGGGATTGCCTAAGAGCAAGACAACTGCAAGAAACACCCTTCAGACTGTTTTTAATAATTTTAATGTATAGAGACTCAGATTTCAGGTATTTCCTATACAATGTTGTTGCTCTGTCCTGCTTGTTATTTTGAAAGCTCAAAGTTTACTAATAGTGATGGGGGGGGGAAGGAAAGGGGTAGTAGCGGACCAAAAGGAAGAGAAAAAGTCTGAGGTTTAGCACTAGTGGCCAAGTGGCCGCTACAAAAGAAATATATATACAAAATATTCTTGAACATAAAGGTTTTTTCAAGTGTTTATTGCCACAAAAACAATAAATAATGCTTGACTTGTCTTACTAATTTAGAATTATGAAAGTAATTATTGGACACAGATCCCTCCTGATAAGTTGCTGTTTGGCAACACTGGGCTCCTGTTAAGGAGTAATTACACCTTTACTTTGAAACAATATATAATGTTTTCAAGTATCTAGGGTCTTTTAAACTACATAACTGCTACATAAAAATTGATGGTGGACAACAGGAATTCTTCATGCCCTTGTTACATTGGAAAGGCAACTCTATATGAACTGAGGACCTGATGTTACTTATGATTTGTAATCAAGTTGTTTATAGACGTTGAACTCTAACCCACAGTTTGAAAGCTCTTGCTGTACCTCACTGATTTGAGTATTAATCCCAGCATACAGCAAAGATTTTCTCAATCTAGGGGTCCCAACTAGATCTATTACAAGTCCCCATCGTCTTTCTCCTTCTGCTATCACTGCAGCTCCTTGAATTCTGTAAATTATTTAAGGTGCATATTTTGACTTAAAAGCAACATTGTATTGTATTACTATTCTGTACAATAGAATAGTAAGCAGTTTTACAATGATCCTTACAACAATGGAGAATAATATGGGTCCTCGAATGATCCACCAGACGGTCATGGTTTCATTTGTTGACCAGCATCTAGAAAACAAGTAAAAATGTATGTCATGTAATAACAAAAAATAAAACACATTTGTTATTATTTTTTTAAAAAACTGTATAATTCAACTTGGTGAATTATAGAATTGTATTAAAAAGCATATGAAAAGTTTTAAAAGCTTATGCTTTGTTCTCTGGGAAAGTAATCCATTGTATGGATAATACACTTTTTCCCCACAGGGTCACCATAATTTAAAAGAAATTTAGCAATCCAGCCTTCCTTTTGAGATTCCTACAAAACTTCTGAAATTGTACTCATTTATTCATTGGAGAGGGATGAATCTAGGATTCAGAAATTATTCTGAATCTCTGAAGTCTGATTCAGAATGCGATAGCTATCCATCATTCTTCTGGTGAAAAGGAATATAATTTATGGACCAGAAGATGAATAGCAAGAGGAGCAGGAATCAGGAAATCCGTAAGACTCACCCGCATGGCGTTCTTCAAAACATTCAAAAGCCAGCAATGGACTAACCTCCCTTTCATGAGAATTGTTTGTGGCATAGAATTAAAAAGTGCCATCTAGATTTTTATGCCACTAGGCTTCACAAGGATGAGGATATAAATAAAGTTTATCTTTGACACACTTTAGAGTCAAAACTTGGTTTCAGTTCTGTAACACTTTAGAAATTAATAGTTCTTGATATGAAACTACAGGGATACTACTTTTTTCCACAGTCAACACCAACAGTTCTTGATTTCTAACAAATAATCCATTGGAAGTTTTCAAGAAGAGATTGGACAATTGTTTGTCTGAAATGGTATAGGGCAGTGGTTCTCAATCTTTTTAATGCCGCGACCGCCAAACGGTCGTAAGTCGAGGACTACTCAACTAGTGCAGCACCATTTGCAGAATGGGACTTTTTGTGGGCTCAGCAGGGCAGAGACAGCTTGGACAATTCCTATTGGCTTTTGAAAGCCAATAGAATTAGACTCTATTCAAGAGAGTCTATTCTATTGGCTTTCAAAAGCCAATAGAATAAAAGGGAGTAGCACAGCTAAGGAAAAGGAGAAAAAAATGGCGGACTGCATTGTTTGGCGACCCCCGTGAAATGGTCGTTCGACCCCAAATGGGGTCCCGACCCACAGAATTATCATATCTTATCTTATCGTCTAAGTATGGCCAAAGCCCAGCTAGTCTGCTGTTAGGCTGGATAAATACGTATTGACTCTGATCTCAGTGTCTTGCTATTTGTTTAGGACTATTCACAGCCTAAGATACCCTTGTATCAGTGTTGTATACATCGTTGCAATCTGATTTCTGTTCAGACATGATGAACTTTTCCATCCTTTCTTGACTTTCTTTCTTTTCTGTCCTTTTTCTCCTCTTTCAACCTGGAATAGTCCATAGAAGTGATTTTTGCTGCACCCTAACCTTTCTAGCTAATATATTTTTAAAAGTTAAGATTATGTCCTTAATCAAGAATGGGGGATTAAAACATATGTTTAGGAGGTTACAAAAAGTTTTCTTATTGCCTAGCAATGCAGAACAAATGATTGGTCATCTTTAGTCTAAACATTCTGGGCAAATAAACAAAAGGCTCCTTTTTCTATTGGCACAAAGAAGGCAAGCAAAGAAACAATGAAACCAGTTACAGGAACATTTAAGACAGAAACTTACTCTACTTGCTCCCAGTGGTATTTTATTATTGCCCAAGAAGCTACAAACAAAACTGGAAAACCTGAAAGGAAAAACAGAGGTGGATATTATCGCATGACAAGACTTAATATGATTTCTGGGGGTATCAAATCCTTTGAGTTAAATGCTGTTCTTCTAGTTCAGTTGGTTTACTATTGCCGTCTTCTAAATTTTCCCCCCGAACTTCACAGTCTAATATATTCAATGTAACAAGGATAGCTGATATGTAGGGATTATCACTGATTATGTGAATAAAGGAAAGGCTAACGGCCTCAATTAATTTTGTTTTCCTCAGAGCTTGTTCCTTGTAAAAATCTACTTTCTTCACTCAACAAATATGTTCATAGATATTTGCCTTCTGGTTTGTGCGTGTTTTGAAAATCTCCAAGCAAATAATGACAGCAGCAAACTCCAAGGACTGCATTTTTCTAATAATCTGATGCAAAAAATCAAGAACAAGTTGACTGAAATCTTCTCAACAGCAGGAACAGGAGTAATTAACCCGTTTATTCAAATAGGTGAACAACCTATTTGGACTACTGCAACGCGCTCTACATGGGGCTACCCTTGAAAAGTATTTGGAGACTACAGTTGGTCCAGAATGCAGCCACGCGAGTGATAGTGGGTGCTCCTCGATACACCCACGTTACACCTATCCTCCGTGAGCTGCACTGGTTGCCTATTGGTCTCCGGGTCCAATTCAAGGTGTTGGTCATTACCTTTAAAGCCCTATATGGCTCAGGGCCAGGCTATTTGCGAGACCGCCTACTACCTCATAGTTCCCTACGTCCGGTTAGATCCCACAGGCTGGGCCTCCTTCAGGCCCCGTCGGCCAAGCAGTGCCATTTGGCGGGGCCGCGGAGGAGGGCCTTCTCTGTGATGGCGCCCACGCTTTGGAACCAGCTCCCCCTGGAGATTAGGACCGCTCCCACCCTGTTGGTCTTCCGTAAGCTACTTAAGACCTGGCTTTTCCGGCAGGCCTGGGGTTTATAAAACCTGACCCCTGGATGATTGTCTTTGTACTGTTGTTCTGTTATGTTTTATGTGTTTTTTATTGTTAGCCGCCCAGAGTCCTTCGGGAGTGGGGCGGCTTATAAATTTTAAAAATAAAAAATAAAATAAAATAAACCAGTTCTCTGTGTGGATGCTGCTTCCGGGATTGAATGCTCCAACACTGGAAGTTTTTAAGAAGAGACTGGACAGCCATTTGTCTGTATAGGATATAGGGTTTCCTGCCTGAGCAGGGGGTTGGACTAGATGACCTCCAAGGTCCCTTCCAACTTTATTATTATTATTATTATTATTATTATTATTATTATTATTATTATTATTATTATTATTATTATTATTATTATTATTATTATATAAGTCTATTCTGGGCCTGGGCAACAAAAAATTAGTTACCGGTTCTTCCAAAGTGGTGCAAACCGGCTGAATCCCACCACTGAATAAACCAAAGTTTAGTTTTGACCCATTCCATTTGAATAGCTGAACCAATCACAAAATTGACTGAAAGATATAAACCTACCAATTTATAAATCAAATCCATCACCTTAGAAAAGTCCAAGCTTACCCCATCCAATGAAGATGTATCTCAGCAGCTGATGTTTCTCAAACAGCACAGTAGCTACTAATAACCTGTAGAGGTAAATTCCTTCCACTAAAAGCCAGTAAAAATTTGCTCCAACAACATAATGCATGAAAAGGGGAGCCATCCTGCATAAGGTTAGTTTCTGCAAAGAAGAGACAAAAAGAAGAGTTAATAACACTATGCAGATCCCAATAAGGGATTAATTTATTTTGGCCTTGAGTTTATTGGCTGCAGGAATGCAGGTACTTGCCTGGGGACAATACGATAGTAATTTACTCTTCATGCTCCAAGTCCCTGGGGCAAAGAGTTGCTATTTTTAGCACATCTATTGAAACCTCATTCAGAAGTTTAATGTTTTAACTTTGTTCCTCTTTCTTTCTCCCTTCTTTTAAACTGCCTTGCTTTGGGATATGATGTTTTAATTTATTGTGTTAGGTTTTCCGGGGATTCACAAAACAGTAGCCCATAAATATTTCAAACAGACAAAAACAAATTTAATGTGCTTCCTGACCTTGCATTTGTATATCAATTGTTGTTGCTTAAAAATTAGCCACTAGTTCTCACAGGTGGTAAACAAGGGATGAGCATCATTTAAGCACCATGAATGAATTTTGCCAGAAAATTCAGCCCTGCAGCTTTTATTGCTACTGAATTTAGAAAAGGATCTATAGAAGAACAGACATCATTTTTTGCTGCTTCAATCACTTAATATTAACATTGAGAGTGCCTGCTGCAATACCTCTGGACTCAAGGAAGAAATCCATCCATTTTCATCAGCTGGCTTTTCTGACTCCGAAGAAAGAAATTCATAAGTACTGCGGGTTATGCCGTCTTTTATTAGAACTCCTGCAGCTCGGAGGATGAACGAAGCAAAGAGATTCATATGGATGTAATTTCTTGTGCAATGCAGTTTCCTGAAGGGGAAGAGAAGAGAAGAGAAGAGAAGAGAAGAGAAGAGAAGAGAAGAGAAGAGAAGAGAAGAGGAGAGGAGAGGAGAGGAGAGGAGAAGAGAAGAGAGAGAGGAGAGGAGAAAAGAGGAGAGGACAAAAGAAGACAAGAGAAGACAAGAGAAGAGAGAAAGGAGAGGAGAGGAGAGGACAAGAGAGGACAAGAGAAGACAAGAGAAGAGAGAAAGGAGAGGAGAGGAGAAGAGAAGAGAGAGAGGAGAGGAGAGGTTACAAGAATACACCAAAGTTAGTTACAGTCTTATCTGAAGAGCAATATAGTATGTTCTTTTCATGAAGTGACTGGGAAATTATACTCTTCTTTGGGGATGAGGGTGGCCTGACCAGGAAGGGCTCACTGGACTGTTTGCTTAGCTAGTTATGTGGCAGGTAAAACTGCGTATGATGCTACACAGATGTCTTTGCTGAAAATGCAAATTCCTGCCAATTGACAGTGCTTCATTGAGTCCCAGCCAGCTTTTGCTGCATTTGGTGTAGGAGCTTTTATTCCCCCGATGTTGTGTCCTCCCAACATAATCAGTTTTTCCCAGCTGCTGCACAAATTCATTTCTGTTCAAAAGTTCCATTACAAAGAATCCCATAGTACACCATTCCCTCCATATGATGATCAGACCTTGAGAGGATGTACAGGTAGTCCTTGACTTGCAACACAGTTCGAAGTTACAACGGCACTGGAAAAAATGACTCGTGACCATTTTTCATACTTATGATCATTGCAGCATCCCCCATGGTCATGTGATTTACATTTGGATGTTTGACAACTGGTTCATATTTATGACGGTTGCAGTGTCCTGGGTTCATGTGATCACCTTTTGTCACCTTACCAGCTAAGTCAATGGGAAAGCCAGATTCACCTAACAACTGTGTTACTAATTCAGTGATTCACTGAACAAATGTGGAAAGAAAGGTCGTAAAATGGGGCAAAACTCACTTAACTATTGTCTCATTTAGCAACAGAAAATTTGGGCTCATTTGCAGTCATATGTTGAGGACTATCTGCACTCAGATGTTCATAATCCTGTCCCTGCCTGGCCAAACATTCTTCCATTGCATTCCTCTCTTGTATGCTCCCAATACAGCAGGGACTGTGAGTGTTCAAACATTTTAAAAAGGGGAGAAATGAAATCATCATTTCAAAAAGCTCAGACTTTTAGGACTACTTGAGACCTCCTCTCATAATATAATCACATTAACATTCCTGTGTTTGACAAGTGAAAGCTCTTATTTTCAACAAAACCAGATTCCAGAGGTCAATTAAGACAAATTAATGCATTGTGTGTAGAAGAATCCTTGTAGACTGGAATAGTTCAACTATAATTTGCTAGACAGTCAGTGACTTTGTTGTGCATCTCCTTCACGTCCTCAGAGCCTGTGTTATCTTATGAACAGCTAGAATAATTGTTGATTTAAAACAAAAGAATTATTATTTGTAAGATGTTTCTGCCATTGTTTATGTACTGGAAAATGTTCTTCTAGTCTCAACAGAGCAAATGAAAAGATAGCTGTTTAGCTGAGAGTATAATGTTGATGATTGCGATCAAGAGTGTCAACGTTGCAGTATTTTAAAGTTCTAATTCTTTTTTTTTTAAAGAAATGCATGTAGCTATATAAAGTTGTGCAGGACTGAGCAAAAACAGAGCAACAAGTGTTGCAGCTGGAATCAAAGTCATTGCCCCTCACCCATCACCACCCTCATTCCAAAAGTTCATAAGAGTACAGTAATATTAAACATTAATTTGTACCTTGGTTCTGGATCTTTTCATGTTAAGATTAGCCCAACTCAGAGGAAAAAATGAAACTGAAGCCTGGTCTAGTACTAAAAGTTAATGTAATGCTAAATACTAAAAAAAGGAGATTTTTTAGATTTTTATGAAAATATCCTTATGTAACTTTCACATTTTAAAATCCAACTATGTAGATTTTAATCTGAGAATATGTAGATTTTAATTTGAGAATATGTAGATTTTAATCTGAGAGTATTCTTTCCGTACCCATGACACATTTATAATCAATAGCTATGGTTTCTGTAAGTAATATTTACACGTCACTGAAAAAGGAAATTGTGCAAAAGAGAACAAAACTCAGAAATTAGGCAATTAATAACTTTGCCTAATTAGAACTCAAGGAGAGTTGTGTTGATTACAAATGATCCACAAGGAATTGGCATATTTTGAAAAGCATCAGTGAAACAGATACAACCAAATGTGCATAAATTGTAGATCATATAAAGTTCATCTTGCTTCTGCATATTAGAAGAAGTCTCCTTATTTGTCCACTATCTAACCACGGATCATAAACAATCATTACAAGGCAGCCCACTTCCTTCCAAATACTTGGCCTTTTTAGTTGAAATGATTGCTGTCTTCTTCATGAATTATATAGGCATGTTTATATAATAAACTTTGGAATAAATTATAGTTTTCACAAAAACTTTGAAATGATTAAAAAAAAGAAGCCCCAACCCTCACACAACATTGAAGAACAGAGCAAAGTACAAAGTACTCAGAAATAAGCATTGGAGAAAAGTAGAAGATTCAGTTCCGTGTCATAGTTTTTATTAAACCACACCTGTACAAAGTTGTCTCGTATGTGAGCCAGTTTGGTGTAATGATTAAAGGCACAAGGCTAGAAACATGGAAACCATGAATTCTAGTCTTGTCTTAGGCACAAAGCCAGCTGCATGACCTTGGGCCAGTTTCTCTCTTCCAGATCTTGGAAAAAGGCAAGAGCAAACTACTTCCGAAATACCGCAAAGAAAACTGTGGGGACATTTCTAGGCTCAAAGGTATCAAAACAAACCAATCCCCATAGGGAACTATTAAGATTCTTCTTATTTCTCCTCTTCTTTCTGTTCCTATTCTCCAGTCTATACACTTCGTTACATTAAGTGGCCTCTCATTAAAATCTTTGCTACGACTTTAGCTTGTATCATTTTATTAATGTAACTTATTAAGGTGCCTATTACTGTACTTCCACATGGTTCATTACTGATATGATGTAGCGTCCTTCAAACACAACATGAATCCTGAGGCTTTGATAGCTTTGTGAAACCTACTCAACACATTACTGTAATATTTAGCACAGTCAAAGTTCATTTTTTTAAAAAAAGAATAATGTTCTTGCCATCAAGTAAGCATATTAAAACTTTTAGGCAAACTTCTGCTGGTTATTCTACTTTCTCAGGCTCAGTAGCTGATGTATTTCATTGCTTTTATGTGTGAACATAAAGTCATACAATGTGAATTACAACGGAGCTGAATCAAGTACACGAGGGTCAGGATGTTTTATACTTCTGTTCAGTCAAAATGATTTGAGAGAGTTTGGATTTTCTCCCTTCTCTTCCTCTCTTTACAATCTGTACTGTCCTATTCTTGGTAGTAAAATTTTAATTGTAATTTAGGAATCCTATGGGTCCATTTACATATGGATTTTACTAACAATCTTCCCTCTTGCGGTAAGCTTGTTCACTTGCATTTAAAATGTCTGTTTGAATAACTGGTAACTAAGCTTAGCTCAGTAAGACTATTCCATTCTAGTTCATTAAGCCTGAAAAATACGTGGAGCTGGCTTGGTAGTAAATATGTGTTTACAGTAATAGCAATAACCTTTAGACTTATACAGTGCCCCATAGAGCTTTAGCACATTCTCTGGATGGTTTACAATGTTAGCATATTGCCCTCAACAATCTGGATCCTCATTTCACCAGCCTTGGAAGGCTGAGTCAACCTTGAGCCCTAATAGGATCAAACTCCAGACTTAGCCTGCAATACTGCATTCTAACCACTGTACCACCAGGGTAAATAAATAAACAAACAAATACATAATTGAATGCCATGATTCATCAGCAGTGATTTCTTTTAATTTCAATGTTGATTCTCTATGGCTGATATTTCTAAACTAATCACTATTGTCACAGATTTACCTGAGGAAGGATGATTTAATTCTTTAGGCCAAAACTTTTTTGGATGATAAAATAAATATGCCGGGATAAGATACATTTCAAATATTTTCAATATTTGATATGTTATTGACAGTCATCAAAAACAATTATTTTACTAAGGCATGAGATATGAAAAACACTTTTTTCATTGTTAAAGTACCGTATATGCCGGCGTACAAGGTGACCCGGCGTATAAGACGACCCCCGTCTTTATCGCGGAGCCGCATTCCTAGAACGTCGTCTTATACGCCGGAAACTACCAGTATTTCCGGCGTATAAGATGACTCGGCGTATAAGCGACCCCCGTCTTTGGCGCTGATTTCAGCGCTCGCGGAAGTCGCCTTATACGCCGGCATTTACGGTAGTCTATAATTTTGTGATTCATGCCTCAGACACTTTCCAAATTCCTTCTGAAATTCCTTCCCTCATCTATTTTTTCTTTGTTAATATCTAATTTGGCCCTTGTAGAAAGACATTTTTTAGCTCTTTGTATATTTCATAGTCAGTGATCAAGGGAAATCCTTTGGGAAGGTCTGACATCATCTCCTTCTCTGTTCTAACATATGCCACAACAAGGTGATGCATAAATCAAATAAATAAAACATTCTAATGAATAGTTTAAACAGACCATATTCTACTGAAAAAAAAAAGTTATACTGACCTAAATAACAGCAGTATGAAGAGTGCTAAGACAAGGGAAACAAGAGAAATAGAATATCCCACAGTAGAAAGTTTTTCGAACACCATAAACAATGTAAGGTCTTCTGCCTGGAAACAACAAAGAAACAACATAGTTAATGTAGTCAACTTTCCTGGAGGGGGATAGATCCATAAATGTCAGATATATGTGCTTAGTTCCCAAAACAGCTAGTGCTATGTTGACACATACACCTGACTGTAAACTTTTAGGCATCCCTGATAAAACTACATGAGTGAGAACCCTGGTCATCCACCCATCCATCTATCCATCCATCCATCCATCCATCCATCCATTCATTCATTTATCAAAATTCTTAATTTTCAAGCTCCCTCATAGAGGTAGTACAGTAATTCACATGACTATAATTCACTCTACATGCCCTTTCCTTGAAGATCACTCAAAAATTTTAGCTGCAATACCTCTGGTTTATTACCCTTATTGTAAATCACTTTGAGTCCATTTCCATTTCATTCTCTATACCTCTATCTTTTTTAACTCTTGGGGCTTTTCTCCTAACAGGATTTTTTTTTTTAAAAAAAGAAGGCAATCAGAGGTATCATATTAAGAAACAAATCTGATCATCTGATAGTACAAACAAGCCAGGTAACCACCCACTTCCTACCATATTTATTATCAGAGAAACACTTAGAAGCCAGTAACTGAAACAGAATGCAATATCTGATTATTGCTTCTCCAATGACAGCTGCTTATGTGCTCCAAAGTGCCAAGCCAGAGGAAACTCAAAAACAGGAGCTTAATCAATTAAATAAATTAATCTTTATGAGGGCCAAAACCATTACAAACATAAATTAAAACAACCCAAGTATAATCCAAAAAATTATAATAACATTTTAATAGTTTAACGCATAGTGTGCTTCTATTAACAAAACTGGATAGGATACAGTTTTATGGCTAAGGCACAAAACTTTAGGAGGCCATTCAAGGGCAAATTAATTGAAAATGCTGTTGCACATATAATATATGCTTTACAAAAACATGTCCTGGAGTTTCAGGTTCATCAGAGAATGAGGACCTTGTTTAAGCACTAGAGGGATTCCATTATATCTGCTATTTAACCTGCAGTGGAGAAGGCATTAAAACGTGGTATGCAAAAAAAATCTGTAATGGGTGTCAGTAAGAACCTCTCCTCTCTCTCTCCGTCTCTTTCTCTCTCTCTCCCCCCCTCTCTTTCTCTCTCTCTCTCTCTCTCTTTCTCCACCCCCTCTCTCTTTCTCCTTCTCTCTCTCACTTTTTCTCCCTCCCCCTTTCTCTTTCTCTCCCACTCTTTCTCCCTCTCTCTCTTTCTCTCTCTCTTTCTCCTCCTCTTTTCCCCTCTATCTCTTTCTCTCTCCCTCCCTCTTTCTCTCTCTCTCTCTCTCAATCTTTCTCTTTCTTTCTCTCATTCTCTTTCTCCCCCCTCTTTCTTTTTCTCTCTCCCTCTCCCACTCTCTGTCTTTCTCTATCTCCCTTCCTCCCTCTTTCTCTTTCTACCTCCCCGCTCTCTCTTTCTTTCACTCTTTCTCTCTTTCCCTCTTTCTCTTTCTCTTTCTTTCTCTTTCTCGTTCTCTCTCTCTCTTTCTTTCTCTCTCTCTTTCTACCTCCCCCACTTTCTCTCTTTCTCTCTCTCCCTCTTTCTCTCACTTTCTTTCTCTCTCTCACTCACTTTCTGCTTCCCCCTCTCTTTCTCTCTCCCTCTTTTTTCTCTCACTTTCTTTCTTTCTTTCTCACTCTCTTTCTTCCTCCCCTTTCCCTCTCTTTCTCACTCTTTTTCTTTCTTTCTCTCTGTCTTTCTCTCTCTTTCTCTTTCTCTCACTCTTTCTCCCTCCCCCTCCCCCTCTTTCGCTCTCTTTTTCTCTCTCTCTCTGTCTCTCTCTCTTTCTCTTTTTCTCACTCTCCCTTTCTCCCTCCAACTTTCTCTTTCTGTCTTTCCTTCTCTATTTCTCTTTATCTTTCTCTCTCTCCCTCTCTCTTTCTCCCTTTCTCTCCCCCTCTTTCTCTTTCTCTCTCTTTCTCTCACTCTCTCTCTCTTTCTACCTTCCATTCTCTCTCTCTTTTTCTCTCTCACTTTCTCTCTCTCTCAATCTATTTCTCCCTCCCCCTCTCTCTCCCCCTTTCTCTCTTTCTCCCTCCCCTTCTGTCTCTTTCTTTCTTTCTCTCACTCTCTCTTCCTCTCTCTCTTTCTTTTTCTCTCTCACTCTCTTTCCACCTTATTTTCTCTCTCCCTCTCTTTCTCTCTTTTTCTTTCTCTCTCTCATTCTTTCTCCCTCTCCGTCTTTCTCTTTCTCTTTCACTCTCTTTCTCTTTCTCTCTCCCACTTTCTTTCTACTTCCCTTTCTCTCTCTTTCTCCCTCCCCACTCTTTCTCTTTCTCTCATTCTCTTTTTCCCTCCCCTTTTTCTTTCTGTCTCTCCCTCTTTCTCTTTCTCTCTCCCTCTATTTTTATTTCTCTCTCACACTTTCTCCCCGTCTTTCTCTTTCTCCCTCCCCGTCTTTCTCTCTGTCTTTCTTTCTTTCTCTTTCTCTCTTTCTCTCTCCCTCTCTATCTCTTTCACTCTCTCTCTTTCTCTCACTCTTTTTCTCTCTCTTTCTCCCTTTATCACTCCCTCTCTCTTTCTCCCTCTTTCTCTCTCCCTCTTTCTCTTTTGCTTTCTCCCTCTCCCTCTTTCTCTCCCTCTTTCTTTCTCTCTCACTCTCTCTACCTCCCCCTCTCTTTAACTTTCCCTCTCCCTTTCTCCCTCCCCCTTTCTCTTTTTCTCTCACTCTCTCTCTCTCTCTTTCCCTTTTTCTCTTTCCCTTTTTCTTTCTATCTCTCACTCTCTTTCTCCCTCCCCCTCTCTCTTTCTCTTTCTCACTTTTTCTCTTGCTCACTCTTTCTCCCTCCCCCTTTCTCGCTCTCTATCTCTTTCGATATCTTTTTTCTCTCACTCTTTTTTACCTCCCCCTTTCTCTCTCTTTCTCTCTCTCTCTCCTTCTCTCCCTCTTTCTCTTTCTGTCTGTCTCTTTCTCCCTCCCCTCCCCCTCTTTCTCTTTTTCTCTTTCTCTCTCACTCTCTCTTTCTACCTCGCCCCTTTCTCTCTCCCTCTTTCTCTTTCTCCCTCTCTTTTTCTTTCTATCTCTCTCTCTTTCTCCCTCCCCCCTCTCATTCTCTCTTTCTTTGTCTCTCACTCTCTTTCTACCTCCCCCTCTTTCTCTCTCTCTGTCCCTTTCTCTTTCTCCCTCCCCTATCTTTCTCTCTTTCTCTCTCTCCCTCTCTCTTTCTCTCTTTCTACCTCCCCTTTTCTCTCTCTATTTCTCTCACTCTTTCTCCCTCTCACCTCTCCCTTTCTCTCTGTCACTCCCTCCTAAACCCTCTCTATCCCTCTTTCTCTTTGTCTCTCACTCTTTCTCTCTTTCTCCCTCTTTCTCTATCCCTAACTTTCTCACTTTCTCGTTCTCTCTCCCTTTCTCTATCCCTAACTTTCTCTTTCTCTTTTTCTCCCCATCTCTCTCATTCTCTTTCTCTCTCTCTCTCTCTCCCTCTCCTTCTCATTCTTTCTCTCTAGCTCTCTCACTCTTTCTTCTTTCCCCTCTCTCTCTTTCTCCCTCCCCGTCTCTATTTCTTTCTCCTTCTCACTCTCTTTCTATTTCTGTCTTTCCTTCTCCCTCTCCCTCTCCCTCTTTCTCTGTCTCCCTCTCTCTTTCTCTCACTTTCTCTTTTTCTCCCTTTCTCTCTCCTCCCTCTCTTTATTTCTTTCTTTCTCTCTCGCTCTCTTTCTACCTCCCCCTCTCTCTTTCTCTTTCTCACTCTTTCTCTCACTTTTTCCTATCTCACTCTGTCTCCCTCTTTCTCTCTCTCTTTCTACCTCCCCCTTTCTCTCTTTCTCCTTCCCTCTCTCCCTTTCTCACTCTTTCTCCCTCTCTCTCCCTTTCTCCCTTTCTCTCATTCTCTTTCGCCCTACCGCTCTCTTTCTCTCCCTCTCCCTCTATCTCTTTCTCTCTTTCTCCCTCCTCCACTCTTTCTCTTTCACTCTATCTTTCTCCCTCCCGCCCCCTCTCCCTCTTTCTCTCACTTTAGTTCACTCCTTCTCTTTCTTTCTTTCTCCCTCTCTTTTCTATTTCTCACACTCTTTCTCCCTCCCACCTCTCTTTCTCTCTGTCACTTTCTCCCTCCTGCCCTCTTTCTCTCCCTCTTTCTCTTTCTGTCTCTCTCACTCTTTCTCTCTCCCTCTCCCCCTCTCTCTTTCTATCTCCCTCTTTCTCTTTCTCTCTCTCTCAATCTTTGTTTCTCTCTCACTCTCTTTCTCTCTATCTCCCTTTCTTTCTCCCTCTTTCTCTCTCTTCCTCTCATTCTCTCTTTCTCCCTCTCCCCTCTTTCTCTTTCTCTCCCTCTCCCTCTTTTTCTCTCCTTCTCTCTCTTTCTCTCTCTCCCCCTTTCTCCCCTCCCCCTCTCTCATTCGCTTTCTCTCTCTTTCTCCCTCTCTCTCTCTCTCTCCCTCCCTCCCTCTCATTGTCTCTCTTTCTCTCTGGCTCTCTCTCTCTTTCTCTCACATTCTTTCTCCCTCCCCTCTCTCTCTTTCTCTCACCTCACTCTTTCTCCCTTCCGTCTCTATTTCTTTCTCCTTCTCTCTTTCTCTCTCTCTTTCTCCCTCCCCCCTTTCTCTTTCTTTCTCACTCTCTTTCTCTCTCTCACTCTTTCTCTTTCTGTCTCCCTCTTTCTCTCTTTCTCTTGCTCTCTCCCTCTTTCTTTCTTTCTTTCTCACTCTTTCTCTCTCCCCCCTTTCTCTTTCTCTTTCTCTCTCACTCTCTTTCTACCTCACCCTCTTTCTCTCTGTCTTTCTCCCTCTCTCTCACTCTCTTTCTCCCTCCCACTCTCTTCCTCTCTCTTTCTCCCTCCCCCACTTTCTCTTTCACTCTATCTTTCTCCCTCCCACCCCTTTCCCTCTCCCTCCCTTTCTCTTTCTCTCTTTCTCCCTCTCTCTTTCTATTTCTGTCTTTCCCTCTCCCTCTCCCTCTTTCTTTCTCTTTCTCTGTCTCCCTCTCTCTTTCCCTTTCTCTTTCTTTCTTTCTTTCTTTCTTTCTTTCTTTCTTTCTCTCTCACTTTCTCTCTTTCTCCCTTTCTCTCTCCCCCCTCTTTCTCTTTCTCTCCCTCTCTTTATCTTTCTCCCTCTCTCACTCTCTTTCTCCCTCCCCCACTCTTTCTCTTTCACTCTATCTTTCTCCCTCCCGCCCCTTTCCCTCTCCCTCCCTTTCTCTTTCTTTCTCACTCTTTCTCCTTCTTTCTATTTCTCTCATACTCTTTCTCCCTCCCACCTCCCCCTTTCTCTCTGTCACTGTATCTTTCTCCCTCCTAACCCCTCTCTCTCCCTCTTTCTCTTTCTGTCTCTTTCAGTTTTTCTTTCTCTCTCACTCTTTCTCTTTCTTTCTCTCTATCTCCCTCTCTTTCTCTCTCTTTCTTCCTTTCTCTATTCCTAACTTTCTCTCTTTCTCTTTCTCTCTCCCTTTCTCCCTTCCCCATCTCTCTCATTCTCTTTCTCTCTCTCTCTCTCTCTCTCTCTCTCTTTTTCTCATTCTCTCTCTTTCTCTCTGGTGCTCTCACTCTTTCTCCCTTCCCCCCCCTCTTTTTTCTCTCTCACTAACTCTCTCTTTCTCCCTCCCCGTCTCTCTTTCTTTCTCCCTCTCTTTCTCCCTTATCTCTCTCTCTCTCTTTCTCCCCCCCTCTTTTCTCTCTCTCTCTCTCTCTCTCTTTCTCTTTCTGTCTTTCCCTCTCCCTCTTTCTCTTTCTCTGTCTCCCTCTTTCTCTCTTTCTCTCTCCTCCCTCTTTCTTTCTCTCACTCTCTCTTTCTCTCCTTTTTTCCTCTCGTTCTTTCTCCCTTCCCCCTCTTTGTCTTTCGTTCTCTCACTCTTTCTCTTTCTTTTTTCCCTCTCTCTCTTTCCACCTCCCCCTTTCTCTCTCCCTTTTTCTCTTTCTCTTTCTCTCACTCTTTCTGCCTTCCCCTTTCTCTTTTCTCCCTCCCCACTCTCTTTTCTCTTTTTCCCTCCCCCTTCTCTCTTTCTCTGTCTCTCCCTCTCCCTTTCTTTCGCTCTCTCCCTCACTCTCTCCCTCTTTCTCCCTTTTTCTCTCTCCCTCCCTTTCTCCCTTTCCCTCTTTCTCTCTTTCTCTCTCCCTCTCTCCCTCTTTCTTTCTGTCTCTTTCTCCCTCCCCCTCTCTTTCTCTTTCTCTTATTCTTTCTCCCTCCCCCTCTCTCTCATTCTCTTTCTCCCTCCCCTTCTCTCTCTCTCTTTCTCTCTCTCTCTCACTGTTTCTTTCTCCCTCCCCCATCTCTCTTTCTCTTTCTCTCCCTCTCTCTTTCTCTCTCTCCCTCTTTCTCTTTCTATCTCTCACTCTTTCTCCCTCCCCTCTCTTTCTCTCCCCCCCTCTTTCTCCCTCTTTCTCTTTCTTTCTCTCATTCTCTCTTTTTCTCTCTTTTACCCTCTTTCTCTTTCCCTCTTTCTCTTTCTCTATCTCTGTCTTTCTCTTTCTCTCTTTCTCTCACTCTCTTTTTGTCTCTCACTTTCTCTTTCTCGTCTCTCTCTCTCTTTCTCTCTTTCTCTTTTTCTCACTCTTTCTCTTTCTCACTTTTCCATCTCTCTCTCTCTCTTTCTCCATCTCTCACTCTTTCTCACTTTCTATTTCTCTCACACTCTTTCTCCCTCCCACCTCTCTCTTTCTCTGTCACTGTATCTTTCTCCCTCCTGCCCGCCCTCTCCCTCTCTTTCTCTTTCTGTAACTCTCACTCATTCTCTCTCTCTCTCACTCTCTCTTTCTCCCTCTTTATCTCTCCCTAACTTTCTCTTTCTTTTTCTTTCTCTCTCCCTTTCTCTCCCTCCCCCCTCTCTTTCTCTCCCTCTTTTTCTCTTTCTCTTTCTCACTCTGACTCCCTCTCTCTTTCTCCCTCTTTCTCCCCTCCCCCTCTCATTCTCTTTCTCTCTTTCTTTCTCCCTCTCTCTCTCGCTCCCTCCCTCTCTCTCTTTCTCATTCTCTCTCTTTCTCTCTGGCTCTCTCTCTCTTTCTCTTTCTCTCTCTCACTTTCTCCCCCCCCTCTCTCTTTTTTTCTCTAATTCTCTCTTTCTTCCTCCCTGTCTTTATTTCTTTCTCCCTCTCTCTCTTTCTCTCTCTCATTCTCTTTCTCCCTCCCCCTTTCTCTTTCTCTCATTCTTTCTCCCTCCCTCTCTCTCTCTCTCCCTCTCTCTCTCTTTCTCTTCCTCTCTCCATCCCCCCCTCTCTCTGTATATGTGTGCTTCTTTCTCTATGCGTGTAAGAGAAATTTATTTATTTTGTTTTGTTAGACAAACCTGCATTCTGTATTGACTTCCCATCTTGATTTATATAGGTCCATTGTGGAAAATAGATCATATGTGCTATTTAATTACTGTGCATGTATCTGAATGTTGAAAACCCTATCTATATTTTGTACCTGGGAGCCATAACATTATTAAAACTATACTTTTGAACTCATCTTGTAAAAAAATCACTACAAGTTAGGGTTCTCTGGAGTACAGAAACCCAGTTTGCAAATTCTCAAAGGAGGCTGTACAATCAATAAGGAAACTAAAGGAAATCTGGACTCTTGCTGAGTGTATTTATGGCTTGTCTCTCAGATTAGTTTGATGTGTTCTTCCTGTTTCTTTTGAATAAACTCTGTAGTCTGTAATCCCAAAAGAGAGAGGGAGGGGAACTTCCTTAAGCCTCCAGTCTAAATCATACTAACCCTCTTTTCTAAAACAAATGTTACCTATTTTCATGCAAAGTAAATTGCATCGTGCATCATAGGTGAGCTGTAATCACAGTACCAAATAAGAATAATAGACTAATAGAGCTGGAAGGGACCTCGGAGGTCTTCTAGTCCAACCCCCCGGCTTGAGCAGGAGACCCTATATCATTTCAGACAAATGGTTGTCTAGTCTCTTTTTTAAAGCCTTCAGTGATGGAGCAAGCTATTTCATTGGTTAATTGCTCTTACCGTTAGGAAATTTCTCCTTAGTTCTAGGTTGCTTCTCTCCTTGGTTTCTTTCCAACCATTGTTTCTTGTCTTGCCTTTTGGTGCTTTGGAAAATAGTTTGACCTCCTCATTTTGGTAGGATATTAGAACAGTGCTATCATATCCCTCCCAGTCCTTCTTTTCATTAGACTAGACATCCCCAATTCCTTGTATGTTTTAGTCTCCAGCTCCCTAATCATTTTTGTTGCTCTTCTCTGCACTCTTTCCAGATTCTCAACATCTTTTTCACAATATGGTGACCAAAACTGGATGGAATATTTCAAGTGTGATCTTACTAAGGCTTTGTAAAGCAGTACTAGAACTTTGCTTGATCTTGATTCTATATTAATTCTTTATTAATGCAGCCTAGGACTGCATTGCCTTTTTTGGATGCTGCCACACACTTTTGGCGCTCACATTTAAGCAATTGTCCACTAGGACACCAAGATCCCACAATGTACAATTACTGGCATTAAGCCAAGTTTCACTTAGCCTGTACTCAGTAGGCCAAAAGAGATTTCCTGAGAAAAATGGTGAATGTATCTCCCATAAAAGATGACCCTGCTCACTTTTTCTTTAAAATTATTCTCCTCGAGGCATTCTGAACGGTTACTCCAAACTTCTGTTGTGTTTTCGATGTTTTGCCAAATCCCTTGGTCCAAGCAGACTCTGTATACTTTCCTTGTGCTTCCTAAAAGTAAACAGACACAAGCTCAAAGGTCAAGCCACACATTTCATTTTTCAGCCATAGTTTATTGCTGTCATCCTTTCATTGCATGCCTAGAAAGCCCAAAAAAAGGAGACTTGGCTTAGTGTAGGCAGTTCTTTGTAATGTCTGTTTATTTGGGAGGTAACTGTAGAAAGCTTAATATTTCTCAGTGGATTAACACTGTCAAGCCTGCATAATTCCCTATTTTTAAATCTTTTTACAAGCTTAAACCCATGGGATAAGACCATATTTCTTTAAATAGCTTTTAATATCTTTGTCATGCTTTAAATGAATTGCGCTTGAAGTTACAAAGCATTAATTAATTCAACATTATTAGGGTCTTTTTCTATTGGAAATAGATCTCTGGTCAAATGTGTCTCTCCATCTATATCATTGTCTTTTGATATAATGTCCATGAGTAATTTAAGGCATCCATCTTTCCTTAATTTCAAATGTATCTCTTTCCTAAACACAGCTGATTATGAACAGTTTTTGCCAAAAACAATTATATTTGAATACACATGAACACTTTTTTCTGTTTTCCATGGTTTTTAGATTATTCCATATTGTTTCCCTCAGTTGATGTCACAATCATTTTGTGATGATCATGCTTATAAAAACATAGCCAACTGATCTTTCATTTAGCCAACAGAAGTCTTTCTAGTTCTGCTACTTATGTTCCCTTTGACTAGAAATAAAAAATGTGAACATATCAATCTTGTATTCTGCTTCCTATATCAGTGAGGGCAAACCTTTTAGAGACCGAGTGCCCAAACTGCAACCCAAAACCCACTTATTTATTGCCGGGTGCCAGGTGGCCGTGGCTCACTGGATGGGTGTGGCTGTGGTGGTCATGGCAGATTGGGTGGGTGCGGCCAAGGTGGGTGTGGTCACCTCAATGTTGCTCGTGGGGAGGGACACCTGTGGGGGCCAGGCAGGGTTGGGGGAGATCCAGGGGGGTCTCTGGCAGGTGGGGTGGTGGGCAGGAGGCTCGTCCTGTGGGGTGAGGCAAGGCAAGGCAAAGCGAGGCAGGGCAGGGGTACCATTGCCGCAGGGAAAGGCAAGGCAGTGGCCAGGGGCAGCTGCTGCCTGACACCATTGGCCCCCACACACAGAGGCCAGCAAGTGCATGGGGGCCAACGGTGTCCATCAGCAGCCACAGCCTGCCAGCCCCTCGACCAGCACACTCTGGGGCTCCGCAGCCCGCCGCCAACAGTTCAGAGAAACATAAATGCAGTGTGTCGTGCCCAGGAAAAGGAGAGCATGCGAGGCCAGGAGGTATGAGACATGGGGGAGGGAAACCAGCCATGCTGGGATGCATCCGGTCATGTGGGACCTCGGTGAGTTAGTGGGCGGCTGGTTGAAGAGGGATGGTTGCCATCTCTGGGGCATGGTGCGCCTGCCCACAGAAAGGGCTCTGAATGCCGCCTTTGGCATGCGTGCCATAGGTTTGCCACCACTGTCCTATATGGTTATGATAAGCATTAGCTAATACCATAAGAAAATCACTCCAGATTTGCCATGTGAAGTATTCAAAACTACTGGTAACTATAGTGAGAACTTTGCACCGGCATAGATGTAAAAATGTAATAATAGAATGCCATATCATATTTTTGCACCTGCTAAGAAATAACACAATTATTCCTATTGCAAAAGTGATGGGTACAGTACTTCTGAAGACTGCTAACTTTCACTCAATTTTGCTAACATGACTAGTGGTGAAAGATGATGGGAACTGCAGTTCAGGATATGTGGAAAGTCAGAGATGCCCCATCCCAAATTTATGAAATTGGATGTTCAGTTTTGAACAGTGGGACTGTTGCAAATGTAGGAAGATAATGAAGTTCTAGATTTTAGTACCGCTGCTTTTATAATTTCTACACTCTGTACTGATGACAGCAGAATCAGATTATAATTCAGATAGTTCTCCAAAAGCTACTAGATACTATTAGTACAGAAGAACTTCATTTTAGATCATGTTATGCCCAATATAAAACTCCAAAAGGGAAGGAAAATTATATAGTGTATTACAATTTAGCATTTCCAAGTTTACATTACCATTTTTAAGCCATGGTATATAAGATGGACAAGCAACAGAGATATTTCCTGGTGGCGAATGAGGCCAGCAAGCAAACTGATCAAAACTTCCATTACAATATATTCCTGTGAAGGAGAAGGAGAGAGAGAATATTTTTGAAGATTAACTAAAGTTTACAAGTAATTGATCACCAAGGAATGCAATATGTCTAAACTAAGCTCTACAGTGATTACATTTGTAATATGGTAACTTTGTATATTTGTTACTTAGTGTGTATATAAAATTACTATTTGTAACCAAGTTACCTTTCTGAAAACAGGTTTAAATACTGACCATAAATCGTATCTTAAGTGCACTTAGTTGCCAACTTATTTTTCTTTCATAAACCAAACAGATATTGTTAAGACCAGCCAATTTTTAAATGAAGCAATCTCACTTTTTATTTCTTCATCATAAACTTACTCTGCTACTATTTTCAACATTAACATTGCACTATGTTGAAAACCAACATGGTTGGCTGAGATTCCAGATAGATAGAAATGGTAATTTGGTTTGGGACACTTCGCTTATTAAACTAACAATACCAAGACCAATCAAAATACATACTGTCAGATTGTAACCATGACAAATAAATTTAAAAGGTATGGGAGTGTAAATATAAAATAAATGTCTAGCCCCCATTCTATGCTTTACCTCCCTTTGTCTTTTCTTTATCCTTTTTTGTCTTTATGTACATATTGAATGTTACATTAAAAAAAACCCTAACTATCCCTTTTTATATATGCACTTTTTGCTTTGTTTTTCATTTTCGGAATTTCTCTGGTCACATGCTAAAAGAAAATACAATATGGTGAACTAGAGAAAGTAATTCAAATTGATCTGAAGAGGCCAAAAGGTTAGTCAGAAAGTTTAAAAATGAGTAACAATCAGCATTTGGATAAGTCAATCAGATCATATTTCAGCTAATTATCATCTTTGCCAGATCACAACTTCATATTATATGTCAGTAGAATATACTGTAAAGTAGGATATCAAGAGAAGAAACAAAGAGAGAAATCAGGAAAGGTTGAAAACATGAAAGCAGCAATAGCAGCAGCAACAGCTCAGATTTTTGACTCCTAGCAACCAGATAGATAAATTTTCTCCATGACAATCTATCCCTAACTTTGCTCTTTCAGGTCTTCCAAAGTTGCACTTGTAGCCACTGTAATTAAATCCATTCACCTTGCTGCCAGTCATCCTCTTTCTCTCTTTCCTCCCAGCATTAGACTTTTTCCAGATAGCTGGATTTTCTAAGTAAGTAGGCTGGCTTATTTTCCCATTTTATTAGGACTATTCTCTAACAGTTCTTCTCTAACAGTTCAGTATTATGTTGTATAAAATAGCCTCTAATAAAAGCTTTACTTGCATCCAAGCCATTCTTCGGAATTGAAGGGGCACTAGGGAATTGAAGGGGAACTCATCAAATTTGCAGATGACACCAAACTGTCAGGAGTAGCCATCACCCCAGAAGACAAACTCAGGATCCAAAAAGATCTTGACAGATTTGAACAATGGGCCTCATCCAAAAAAATGAGTTTCAATGTGGAGAAAAGCAAAGTTTTTCATTTAGGCAGGAAAAATCAAAGGTAGAAGTACAGATTAAGTGAGACCTGGCTCAAAAACAGTAACTGTGAGAGGAACCTTGGAGTCCTAGTAGACGATCACTTGACTATGAGCCAGCAGTGTGCAGCAGCAACTAAAAAAAGCTAATACAATCCTGGATTGTATAAACAGAGGCATAGAATCAAGATCACGCAAAGTATTAGTACCTCTTTATAAAATCTTAGTACAGATATGTCAAACACAAGGCCCAGGGGCTGGATGCGGCCCGTGAAGTGGTTTCATGTAGCCCGCGAAGCCATCCTGGAAACAGTAAGGGAACAGCCCCTGCTGCCTTGGCCCTGGCCCAGGCCGGCCGGGAGCCAATGTACAATTTTGTGGTGGTCATCTATGCTGAAACACATTCAGTCTTAGCTCCACAAGGCCGTCTGGAAACAGTAAGGAACCAGCCTTTGCCGTGTCGGCCCCACCTCCTGGGTGCATGTTGGGGAAGTGTCACCCTTTGTGAGGAATGAAGAAATGGACCATGCCTTGGCGCTTGCCCCGGTCCCACTCCCTTCTGCCAGAGACCCTCAGATCTGTCCCAGTCCTGCCCCATAGGCACCCTTGATGTGAACAATGTAGAGCTGGCCATGCCCACCCAGTAGGCCACACCCACTCCATCCATGCCCACCCAGTAGGCCATACCCACTCTGGCCATACCTACCTGCCCCCCCCCCGAGGGCAACAGCAATGCTGATGTGGTCCTCAATGAAATTGAGTTTGACACCCCTGCCTTAGTAAGACCACGCCTGTAATACTGCAGCCAATTTTGGTCACCATATCACAAAAATGATGTTGAGAGTTTGGAAAAAATTCAGAGAAGAGCAACTAAGATGATCAAAGGCCTGGAGACTAAAATGTACGAAGAATGGCTGTGGGACTTGGGTTTAGCTAGTCTAAAGAAAAGAAGAAATAGAGGAGACATGATAGTAGTGTTCCAGTATCAGAGGAGCTGCCACAAGGAAGAGGGGGTCATTTTGTTTACCAGAGCACCAGAGGGAAGGATGAGAAACAATGGTTGGAAACTGATCAAAGAGAGAAGCAACCTGGAATTAAGGAGAAACTTCCTGACAGTGTGGACAATCAGTGGAACAGCTTGCCTCCAGAAATCGTGAGCACTCCATCACCGGTGATTGTTTAAGAAGAGATTAGACAATTACCTGTCTGAGATGGTATAAGTTCTCCTGCTTGAGCAGGGGGCTGGACTAGAAGACCTCCAAAGTCCCTTCCCGCTCTATTCTGTTCTATTCTTAAGACAATACCTTCATTTAAAATTAGTTTCAAAAAAATATTTTACTTTTGTTGCTATTGCTCCTTTTTATAATAACATTCCATTTAATCTCTGTCTAAAACCATTATATTTTCTTTTATAAACGAAACTCACAGTTTAATTGAAACTAAGTTAATTGATACTAAGCTTTCAAAATGTGATGGGATGAAAGATTTATAAAGATGAAAGAAGTGCTGAAATAAGAAGTCAGGAAGATGGAAAACTCTGTAAAAAAAAAGTCTGGAGAAATGGATTAATAACAAAGTGTAGGAGAAGAAGACGTAGAACCTGGGTCATTGTGAAGAGTGGAATAACCCTAGAGTTGTTATGTTCCCACAAGTGATTTAAGTCCCTTGAATTTTGTTAACTTACCTAGCACCAATTTAGTGCTGACTGTTAGTTGCCCAGATTCTCGTGCATAGGCTTGAGCAGTGGTTCTCAACCTTTCTAATGCCATGACCCCATAATACAGTTCCCCATGTTGTGGTGACCCCCAAGTGGGTGTGGCCACCAATAAGAGGGAGTAGGACAGCTAGGGAAAAGGGAAAAAAATGGTGGACAGTGTGGTTTGGCGACCCCCGTGAAATGGTCATTCGACCCCAAATGGGGTCCCGACCCACAGGTTGAGAACCACTGGGCTTGAGTAATAAGTAAGTTTGGCTGGAACTTAACATTTGATCCTGATTCTTTGCACCTGACACAAAGTGGAAATTTTAGAAAGCAAGACAGGAGTGATAGACAGAGAGAATTAGACAACTTGGTTCTATTGGAATTAAGAATGAAGAAATTTTGTTTGAGATGTAGAGCAATTGCTGAGCCTTCTGGTGAACATATTACAGAAAGGGTTATCTCTAGCAAACTTTTTGTATTGAGAATAGAAGAATAACGAGGCAAAAATTGATGCATTTTACAATATACATTCTAGATTTGCCAGAACTAGAAATGTTCCAAGGGCTGTTTTGGTACATTTTGTTAGAAAGAAGGCAAGGGATCACAGCGGCATTTTAATACAAGATAATTGTTTTAAAAGAAATTTTAACAGGATTTTAAACAGAAAAAATGAATATTCTTTTTTTGACTGAAAAATTAAAGCAGAAAAAGATCTTTCCAGACTCGAAAGCATCATTTTTACTTTTCAATAGCAGATATTTCTATTGAACTCTGTCCAGATGACAAGAGAATATCTAAAAAGATTTTAAAAATTGGAGGAGTTACAAATGGAGGTATCAAAAGAGGTTACACAAAAAATCACAACAGATGCAATAAAAATCTGAAAAGGATAATACTGAATTAGATGCTCCATTTATCGACTTTTCTAAATTTTTGGCCTGATCATGGATTACAAATGCTTTATAAGAAATATAAATGGAGCAAATACTCATCAAAATAGAACAAAAAACATTATTTTTTTAAAAAAAGACATTATTTGAGATTCATTTGAGACTCATTTCAGAAAAAATATATAAAATACTTGATTTATAAAACTTTGAATGAAAAATTTATATCAGCAGGTGCAGAAAAAAAAAAGAAAAGAAAAATTGTTTTGTATATTTATCCTCAACTAAAATTAGGACTTTGATTGATAACCATGGTAGATTTGTTGGGGATGGAAATTATTCTACATGTGGTTAAGACTTTGATATTAGGAATTTAGGCCTCAAATGAGAACCAAATATTGTTTTATAAATAACTCACAGAGGTATTAATAGGTTTCCATTATGAAAAATTTGTGTTTGGTGGAAATTTGGATTGGAATGATTTCCCCACACAGGACATTTGACATGGACAGTTTAGGATTGGTTGTTATATGAAGACAGAAAAACGGCAGTTCAAGAGAATATATATATATTTCAGAAGGACGTAGGTTTTTCTCAAGAAAAGATATGATTTGGATTTCAAATGACTTGGCCACAAAGGTTTCTGAAGTAGTGATATTACCAAAGATCTTTTACTTCTAACAGTCATAATCTTTAGCTCATTCAAATATTGTCATAGGATTTGATTTATTTTAATTTCTTCTTTGTCCCATCACACAGATTTCTTTTTTTTTTGTAAAAAAATTTTATTTTCAATTTTTCATTACATTCATAAAAAGTACTTCAGATAAAGAATAGAATAAATTTATACACACAACTTTCGGTATTGCTCACCCATTTCCCCCCAAACCGCATCCACCCTCTAACCTCTTCTCTCACTTCCCTCTTTCCCTCTTCTTCCTCACTCTCCCCCTCTCTCCATCACACAGATTTCTTTAAGGCTTTAACAGGCCTCTTTTGTCAATCCAGTAGGTAGAAATTATCTAGGTCACTCTTCTGATTTGTCATTTGTAGTTCCCCTTTAAATTTTAAAACTTCAGCCAATTTCTTGTATAGATCCAGTGAAACATCATTTCCTAAATCATTCTCTTGACCTGTCCATTTTCAATACCACCTCTACTTTGTCATATTAAATTTATTCTACATCCAAGATGGATGTTTCTAATAACAGGGAATCACTTACTATTCAGGTGAAGAGGAAAACAACTACCAATCTGTCTTTTCTACTTTTGCTCTGAAGCCCCGGCCCAGCCTCAATGCATGGAAAACACTGGAACATGCTGGGGGCATGTAAGAGCTCTTATATTCATGGTGGTGGTGGTGGTGGTAGATGGTGGTAGATGGGTTTCTGCCTTACCTGTGCTAATTGTAGACTCTTGTAGTCTCTTCAAACATTCATCTTTATATGTAAGCCATTTAGCTTTGGTTTGCCAAAAATTTCCTTTGACCTGTAAGTAAAGAAAACATATTTAGCATCTGACAGGATCCTGCCAATTGCATGTTAAATGAAGTTTTGAGTGCCCACAACCACAACCTTCAATTGTCTATTCTGCTATTAAGAAAATGTTTACCCCTGCAACCTTTGAACAATGAAGTAAACAGGACATGTTAATTGCCAGCCACTGAGTTTTTGACACACACTGTAAGCTTTTCATATCCCATTAGACACTATGACAGCTTAGCAAAATGGCTGACTTTTAACATCTGACACGAAGCAGAATGTTACAGTATGACAGACTGAGACAGCTAAAGTAGAGAGGCTAGGCTTAAGTGAGTCAGTGTTATTTAAGAGAGTATTTGCACAGTTCAAGCATGCCTCTCTTTGCCGTCCAATGGAATTTGAGATGACACATTGTCAATACCATTGGTCAGGCAGCTCAAGAGATTAAACTTCTGCTGCCTCTTCTGTATTTTCTCTGATGCTCTTTGATATACCAGCAATATCATTTCATTCCCAACCTTTCTTCAAGGGACTTGCTTGCACACCGTCAATGAGAGGTGGGGTGATGAACTTGCTTCTTGTTTGTTTTGTGGTCAACTGGATGTCTCTAAGCTCACCAGTGGGACTTGAAAGTACACTTCCTGCCCAGAAAATAGAACTACAGAGACATACCACCTCTGAAACTGGGAGAAAACATTGTGCACATTGTCAATTATTTTACAGGTACTCATTGTTTACCTATGGTTTCAAACAGAATTTCTGATGCTAAGTGGCATGGTTGTACGGCAATGTGCCAGGGTGACCACTCCGCTTATGATAACAGAACTAGCAGTTCCATTTGTCATCATTAGTTAAATCTCACACAGACACACAACCTATTTGTGACCTCCTGCAGGCTTCCCCTTTGACTTTGTTTGTCAGAAACTGGCAGTGAAGATCACAAGTGGCAATCACATGACTCCAGGCTGCTGCAACATGATAATATGAATCACAATCATATAAGATAGGGACACTGTGACAGCCAACTTATGAGGACCAGTCATAAGTATCCCTCGTTAAGTGCTATTGCAACTATGAACAGTTGTTGAATGAGTGGATATTAAATGAGGATTGCCTATATTGGTCAGATTCCAGTCTGGTCATCCAGAGAGGGCCTGTAGAAATTTCCCTTCCTTAGTGAAGTCTGCAAAAGCTTTTCTGCAACATCCCTCACTTTGTGGACCCTTCTGTCCCAGAAGAACATGCAGCTCTACCTTGCTGCAGTTTCAGAAACAGATTAAAATAAGTCTTATTTCCAAATGTAGTTTCAGACCCCACTGATTGACTCTAGGGGCCCACTTTGCAGTTTTACCTTTCATGATTTTTTAAATTATTGTTTTGATGTTCTGATTTATTGGTTTATTTATTTGGCATTTCTTTTTGCTGATGTTGTATGCCATCTAGAATCCTTTCAGAGAGAAATATAGAAATATAATTACTAAAAACCAATAATTAAAATAGATCCTACTACTGTGATAAGATGACTTCACGGGGGTAATAGCAAATCAGAAATTAGGTGGGGAAATCATACCTAAACCACAACATACTACAACAAAAATATGCAGATAGTTAAAATATAGGTCGCAAAAACATCTTCGATATTACAATGCTTTGTGGCCCTCCAAAGCTCAATCCTTCCCAACAAAATCTTATTTCTTAGCATTTAATTCCTTTTGTTGGGTTTTGGTATCACATGAGCAGCACTGAGTTCATGAAAGATAAACAAAACATATGCAAGATCGCAATGCAAAGCTAATAGATGTGAGATTGGAGAACTTTCAATTGATTGCTCAATCTTGAAGTCATATTGTGAATAGCTTGTCCTATTGGCTTCCATGGGCTTCCTTGTAGATGTTGTTTATGGTGGTTTGAAATGACAGAAGTATTTCTGTTTTCTGACATCTTGTACAGTTGAAAGTAGTTTTATTTGAATAAATAATATATTAACAAATGAAAGACATAGAATTGATGTATGTTCAAGAGGAGATGTCAGAATTAAATTGACTAACCTCATACAAAACACTGAACTTTTAGATAAAAAACATCAAGCTCAAGAATCCCATTGAATTGTTCTTGAGTATGTAATTTTCCTTTGTAAACTGCTTAATTTAAATGTTACTTTCTCATATCAAGCAAATGTTAAAAGTTGGCAAAAAATTATTCCTAAAAAAAAATCAATTTAATTTTTCAATTGTTTTACTATTGCTGGAAAATAACAGTTCTGAATGATTTTTTTAAAAAATGATTAAATTGCTATAATTATTATGTATTTACATAAAATCTTAATTTGTATATATAATTTGATACATTACAAGTTATATAAGTAAATAAATTACATTTACCCAGCAAACACAATTATAAATTTGCATTAAAAGTTAATAGTTTTTTAATGTTTAATTTTTAACTTAAACATCCTGTTTAGTTATTTTTTTTTCTTGCATTGCATTAAAACAGTAAGTATGTATAAAATTCAACAGTAAAGTACAAGTAGTTAAGAAACATGCTGGAGTCTAGCACTTCGTGAAATCGACATGAAGTTCTTGGAAAAAATATTTCTATGCTGTGATGTGTCTGTAGCTACAAACATCAGAATAGTGCAGATCATAGTATTCCCTCTAATACTCTATGGAAATGAAAACTGGACTTTGAAGAAGCAAGATAGGAAGAGTATTGAAGCCTTTGAACTTTGAATTTGGGAAAGACTTCTGAGAATACTGCAGACAGCCAGGAAAACAAACAAATGGATCATCAAAAACAATCAACCCACAATTACTCACTCAAGGAACAAATAACCAGGCTTAAATTACCCTACTTTGGACACATTATGTCAGGAGACCTAGCTCTCTGGAAAAGGCACTAATACTGGGAGGAGGAGAAGGAAAAAGAAAAAGAAGATATCTAGCAGCAAGTGGGTGGATCCAGCTACCCTGACAATGAATGCACTATTGGAAGATCTTAAAGACCAAATTAGAGACATATCATCATGGAGAAAATATATCAATATACGAGTTGACCCAGACTTGATAGCAGTCACTATATAAAGCATAATGAAAAAAAGTCCTGAAACACTGAACTAAAATAATATGAATGATCTCCTGGGCAGTGAGTTAAATTATGTATATTTAAGCAGGTATCAGTTTTACAAGGTGGAGCTCATAAAAGTTATTTGTAAAGAACACCAGATTAAAAATGTACTTATGTCTGAAAGCTAAAGACATCTAGAAAAGCAGTTATGACCTCTGCCCCATCATTGGCCTGTCCAAGATGAGAATCTATTATATTTTTAAGCTGACTTAAGTCTGAAAAGGAGATATGAATGTCACTGGATACATGATATACAAACTGAGGCCCTAATTTTAAAACCGAATGAAACGTACAATCAAATAGATTGATCTGAGGGACTATACTTATTTTTGGTACTTCGCTGTTTGTGCTGTTGACATAGAAAATGATTAAATCATGGTGTGACATAAATATAGCAGGCCCATTTAATAGAAAGAATGGAAACTGGTTATTTATAACATAATATATAATCTGTGGTTTGTGATAGTAGCTGTTTTGCAGATGTGATGAGTGTTGCTTGTGATCAAACTCCTCCATCTATGCTGTTTGCCATCTAAGTCTGCCTGCTATAACTTCTGGTTTTAAACAATGACATATGATAAATGGTCACTATTTGGGTTACAGACTAGTGTCTGAGATGCAACCTGCTCAGGGAATACATTTTAGTAAAAAGTTAACTAAGAGATATCTACATTCCAGTGTAATAAATTGATTTAACACTCATGACTTTTTCCTAAGATATTTTGTCAAACTTTACTAAGTAAAAATGAAATATCTTGGTTAAAGGTCAATATCTACTTCAGGCAACTATTATTCTGCGTTAAATAGGTAAGAATCCTTCAGATAACATGGTGTTAGCAGTTAAAATACAGTAATAGGAGAAAGAAGATTTGGGGTCCTCTCTTATGCCCCCAGGCCATCTAAATAGTCTTAGGCCAGTCACAACCACTCAGCCTAATAAGCACCAAGCTCTGTGACAAAACTGGTTGCAACACAAATCTCTTGTTGTATCATGCATCAATAGCTTCCCTGCATGAACTAGGTGGATGCAGTACCAAAAAGCTTCATACCAAGTGGGACAAACATTTAGAACAACATCATAGAGAAGGACTCTTCCAAAAAATAAACAAACAAGCTTGCTGGATCAGGGCAAAGTCCATCCTAGTCAAACATTTTATTTTTCAGAGTGGTCAGCTAGAGGCCTCTGGTATACATAAATATAAGAGATGGAGACCCCTACTTTTTCCCCTGGAAAAGGTATTTGATGGCCTATTGCCCACTGAAATTTCAAGACTACCAGCCATTGATAGAACTGTCTTCCATGAATTTACCCAACCCTCTTTTAAAACCATTCATGTACTGTAAGTGGCGATCACCATGTGTGGTGACAATTATTTTCAGAAACTAATTATATGCTATGTGAAGAAATATTTTCTTGTAACAGTTCTAAATTTCATTCCAATCAGTTTATTTGGAGGACCTTTGGCCCCAGTCCTGAGATGCAGAGAAAAATTTTCTATGTACTTCCTCTATGCCTTGAATTATTTTCTACATCTTGATCATATTTCTCAGTCACCACTGAATTCCAACTGTATTCCATGTTTGTCTGTTTTCTCATAAGGAAAATGTTTGAGCCCCCTATGCCGTTTTCCAGCTTCATTATATCCAAATGTAGATGTCTTGCTCTCTCTCTGTTCACACACACACACACACACACACACACACACACAAACACACACAGAGAGAGAGAGAGAGAGAGAGAGAGAGAGAGCATTGCAGTGTTAGCTATTTAATTTTTATTGCCTTTCCTAATGATTTCCAGCACAGAATTTGTCCTTTTTTCATATAGTTGTTGTCTATTGAGTTGAGCCCAAGAACTTCTTGATTTGTTACAGATATCTCTGATCTCAGGAGCATTTTTGTGAAATACGCATTTTTACTCCAGTGTGCATTATTTTAAATGTGAATTTGCCATTTGACTACTCAACTAAATTCAACTACACACCAATCAGTTTAACATCAATACCTGGGAAGATCCTAGAAAAGATAATCAAAAAACAGATCTGCGAACAACTAGAATCAAATAAAGTTATAACTAATAGACATCATGGGTTTGTTAAAAACAGGCATAGAATCAAGAACACACGAAGTATTAGTACCGCTTTATAAAACCCTAGTAAAACCACATCTGGAATACTGCAGCCAATTTTGGTCACCATATCACAAAAAAGATGTTGAGAGTTTGGAAAAAATTCAGAGAAGAGCAACTAAGATGATCAAAGGTCCAGAGACTAAAACATGAAGAATGGCTGCAGGACTTGGGTTTGGCTAGTCCAAAAAAAAGAAGAAATGGGGGAGACATGATAGCAGTATTCCAGTATTTGAACGGCTGCCACAAAGAGAGGGGTCACATTATTCACCAAAGCACCAGAGGGAAGGATGAGAAACAATGGTTGGAAACTGACCAAAGAGAGAAGCAACCTAGAATTAAGGAGAAACTTCCTGACAGTGAGGACAATTAACCAGTGGAACAGCTTGCCTCCAGAAATTGTGGGTACTCCATCACTGGAGAGTTTTAAAAAGAGACTAGACAGTCACTTGTCTGAGATGGTATAGGTTCTCCTGTTTGAGCAGGGAGTTGGACTAGAAGACATCCAATGTCCCTTCCAGCTCTATTCTATTCTATTCTATTCTATTCTATTCTATTCTATTCTATTCTATTCTATTCTGTTCTGTTCTGTTCTGTTCTGTTCTGTTCTGTTCTGTTCTGTTCTGTTCTATTCTATTCTATTCTATTCTATTCTATTCTATTCTATTCTATTCTATTCTTTTCTATTCCATTCCATTCCATTCTATTCTATTATTCGAGTGCACCTCACATTTTTACCTTGTTTTACCTTGTATCAGTCTGAATAGTTGGGTATCATATACAAACTTGGACAATTCACTTACTTACTGCTTAAACTGAGATACAGTAATTTATGAATAAATTTAAAAAGGACCAACCAAGATTTTTGACAGACTCCACTTTTTTTTCCCCCTTATTGAGAAAACAGACCATTTACAAGCAGGCCACTGGGGGTCACAAACTGACCATTTCGAGGAGATGTCAAAATCTGTAAGTTGGCAGGAAGATGTCAAAATTGAAGCCTCTTGTAAACATGGCATTTTTTATTAATTAAGTAAGATTTCTCCTTCATCAGATTCTGGATTACACTGGATTACAGATAGTTTTAAACATTTGTAGTGTTATTTAAAGAGTATCATTAAAAGATAATAAATTAGAATAAAAAACCCAGTATGACATCAATTCTAGATAAAAATGCATGACTCCAAAAATTTAAAGTACCATAAAGCGTACTGTAGGGACAAAAAATAGAATCTTTCGAAAATTCTGGAGGAACAGAACAGTTTTGATCTGCCATTAAAAACAGACATGATCATCAATTTGATTTCATACATCATTGGAATTACTTCACAATATCAATATAGGAGCTAAAATTATCCACATAAATTCCCATAATATGTTAACCAAAAATGGAAGATTGGTTGCTTCTTGACAGGGGCCCAAGTTTTCAAGTCAGCCTTTGGAACAGAAGCCAAAGCTGTCTTTAGTGACTGCCTATACAAAAAACCATTCCAGGGAAGAGCCATTTGTCACTTGGCTGAGTTAATGCCCTTGCCATCATGTGAGTTGTTAGCAACTTGGCCAAAATCCAATAGGCTGGCAAGAAATATGAGCAAATGCCTGCCTTTGGTTCAGCAAGACACAAATCTCTGTCCCTGAACTGGCTGTGAAATTCTTCATCAGAATTATTGTTCTTTGGAAGGACAGATACTGAAGCTGAAGCCCAAATACTTTGGCCACCAAATGAGAAGAGAGGAGTAATTGGAAAAAACGCTCATGTTGGAGAAGTCTGAAGGCAAAAGGAGAAGGGGAGGGCAGAGGATGAGATGGTTAGATAGTACCAGGGGTGCAATGAACAAGAATTTTAGTAAACTCCAGGAGACAGTGGAAGACAGAGCAGCCTGGAGTGCTATGGGATCACAAAGAGTCAGACACAATTTAATGACCGAATAATAACAAGAGTTCAAGTCTTTTTCCCATTTTTCCCCATGCAAACATTCTCCAAGCTTTCAATCATGAACTTCTAACCCCTTTGACCAACTGTTTCTAGCTTTGCTGCTATTTATGTTCATTTTTCTTCCATCCCATCTGAGGCAGATGAAGGAGGCAGAAACGTGTCTCCAGTCAAAGAAGGATTTCAGTCTCTTCTGCATCAATTCTGGAAACTTATCCATCTAACTTATTATTAGCTGAAGGCAGTAAACAGGGTCAGTCCCCAGGATGGGTCCATTGTTCATTAACAGCAGTTATATAGGCGATGGTACACAATTATTTACATGAGTCATGAAAAAGGATTTTTTCTCTAGAGGCTGGAATCACTTGGATTCTTCCTACTCTTTCCGTTCTTCCTTCCCAATGTAAGCAATCATGAAAGTTTTGTTGGTCAATGAACCTTATCTTAGAGGAATGGAGGTTATGCATGTGCATTGTTGTGTGTGTGTGTTTTTAAAAAATGAACTTAAGGCACAACTTGGCTTTAAAATAAACAGTGGGGACCTTGAAAGGAAAACACAAAAAAATGCTGTTAATCATGGACCTCAGCTTATTTGCACATGCTATGTCATATTCATCAGTCATTTGTAGTTTTCTTTTTCCCCCTCCACCAATGGCATTTGATTTTTTTTTTTCAAAATGTAACAGTGGTAGTTTCAATTCAGGGCAGAAAAGCCACTTAGAACTGTGGGTTTTTAGTCTTTTCTCTGCTGGTCAACTTGCTCAAAGTATTCCTCACCTCCTGCCCTCAGTTGCTTTTCCTTCGCAGGGTGGAAATGTGCAGGGACCCTTTGAAACAGTCTCCTAGTAAATTAATTTACTTGTTTTCAATCGAGAAAAAAAAAATAAAATTACTGAACATAATATCTTTAAGCGGCTCTGTTTATACAGCACACTGAAATAGAAGGCACCACTCGCATTGTAGCCCAAGATATTATTCAAGTCTATTCTGTGTGGTTGGTTTATGATTCAGTCCCAGGAAACTGAGTTAATTTCATAAGTTATGGTCAACTCAGCCACTATGTCGCTGAATTTGTATCTTGTTTCCTGAGGATGGCAGTAGGGCTGAGAAAAGTGTGGCGATCTCATCTCCTAGCTAAAGCACAAACCAAAAGCTACAAATTGCATTCTGGAACAATATGCCATGTTTGACTTAAGATTGTTTCTGTGTTAGACAAACACAGAAATGGGATGGCAAACAAAAATATCAAGAAAAGTCAACTTTTCAACTTTCCTCAGATTAATGGAGGCAATTAAGTAAGACAATTAGACAAAATAATTATACAGCCACCCCTCCTCTCTTTTCAAGTTCCCCCAACTTTGAGCTTCATACAAAGACTTTTCCCCCATCCAACAGCCTACACTCAGTAAGCTTTACCAACTCAAGGTTGTGAGCTAACTATGAATCTTACATGAATCCTTTCACAGGGCCACAAGTAACTGCTGGGAGCCTACTGCTCCACTGAAAAGGGGAAGACACAGTGTGCAAACTTTTGCAAATATATACAAGTCTACCTTAATAATCCAAGCGATGCAGATTGAAAAGTCCTGCTTATCAGTAGCTGTTCTATCCTGCCTCCATGTGCCTCTCTTAGGCTAGGTTCACCCAACATACAGACCTAGCCATAATTGCACTATATTATGCTGAATCACCCAAGTGTGTTTTTTTAGACATGTAATATGCTCAGCTTCATATTCAAACCAACCATGTCATCATCTATTTGTGCCATCATATTTTTCTGTTTTCACGGCTCTTTAAAGGAGGCATGTACAAAAAAGGGGGAGGATTGGATCTTCAGTTGCAACACCATTCTCGCAATATTGTAGTTTTGACCCACTCACATTGTGGACACGCCTGATTCCTTTAATACCCATTTAACTAGAATTCTTAGTGGATGTGGAAAGGGAAAACAGCTAGAATTTATTACATTCCAATGTGTCAAAATAAAGAGTATTGCTAAGATACAATTAAACATAGTCTTATCCCACTTGCAATGGCTATAATTGGACTAGTGCTGTTGGATGACAAATTCCCACCATTTAATTCCCAGTTAAATATAGATTACTGTTTTCCAGTCTTTTTCTTCTCAGCCTGAAATATAAAAGATAGAGCAAATACTTCCAATGGAGTGAACCTAGTCTGAGATCTGCTCTTTGAACTTCATCGCTAACATCCCATTCAGACTAGAGTCTGACCCAAAGCATGTAAGAATTAGATGAGCTTGTGCAGATATTGATCCTGGTCTGGATGGGAGTCAATAAATTAAAACTAAATCCCAATGAAATAGCATGCCCACTAGATTCCTAAGAACTAAAGAGCTGCTATGATGCAGAGGTTAAGACATTGGTCTAGAGTTGGGGAAATCCAGATTTATGTCCGCATTTAATCATGAAAACATAGTCAATGACTTTGGATTCAGGCTGTATAACCAGATTGTTTTTGTGGAGATAAAATAGAGATCCCCATTGAGCGCCTAGAAATAAAGTAGAATAAAAATAAAATCATTCAATTAATGACAGTAATACTGTCTTTCTGAAAGAGAGCAGCAGCAAGGCTGAGAATATTCCTTTCTTCATTTTTATCACTAGAATTTCAGTAGCTCAAAATTGTTCAAACAGCTTGAGCTGGTCTTTTGCTTGTTCCAACTGTTCTTGAAAAGTCAATTAATTCTTATCTAGAACATTGCAATGTATTTGATGGGGCATTTTTCTTGAGGGTAACCAAGAAGCTATAATAAGGCCGATTGAGATGACTAAATTACTGAGCTGTTGTGTTACTCATTAAAGTAGCCCAACTTTTTCTAGGTGTTTACATGCGCCTGAAAAAAGGCTGCTGGTGTTGGTGCTGTTTTAAGAATTGCCTTAGGTTGCATGGAGAAGATGGATAGATTATATTCAGAAAAAATATGGGACTATAAAGTTTCATTTATTTTATGAGTAAATTTTATAGTAACTGTTGTAGAGATTTGTTTATATGACTTAATTTAAGGGGAGTTAAAGGTTAAGTATGATTTTTTTTCTTTTTTTTTCTTTTTTCTTTCTTCTTTTCTTTTTTTATTATTGTTAACTTTCTTATTAATAACCCTGTACTCTGCTCTGGGAAGCGAGGGGGGGAGGGTTGAGGTGGGTGGGTGGGTGAGTGGATGGGTAATGATAATATAGTCATGGTAAATGCTTGGGCATTTCCCCTATGCTGCGTTCATGTGTGTGAGAGGGATGAGAGGGGAGGAAGGAGTAGGGAGGAAGTAGGATGTTTAGAGGAGAAGGGGAGGGGAAGAGAGTAGGAGGGGAGGAGAGAAAGAGGAGGGAAGTAGGAAAGGATTAGAGAGGGTGGACGCAGCCTGGGGGGAATGGGCAGGCGGTACCAATGGTTAGGAATTTATTTTAATTGAATTGTATTTTGTATGAATAAATGGAAAATAAAAACTTTTTAATAAAAAAAAAGAATTGCCTTAGGTTTAAAAAGTCAGATTGTTTTCACAAAGAGCAGAAAGATGCTAGGTATTCCTTGTGCTTTTTCCAAATCATTTTCAAAGCACACACAATATTAGATAAATATTAGTCTGAAAAAGCACATTGAAACATTATAAGTTTATAAGGACTTCAGTAGTCTCCCAAAATGTTTTTATTCCAATCTTCCTTGGCCAGGGCATCCTTTGGAGATGGGGGTTTATAATCCCAGAATTCCTAGCCTACATACTGATTGCTAAATATTCTGGAAGCTTTAGTCCACATATCTGGAGATGCAGAGGTGAAGAATGGTTGAGGAAGGCTATCCTAATTCCAATCTCACAGGGAAAATGAAAAGAGAATACACTAATGAAAAGCAGCATGGAATGGAGGGAGGGAGGAACTTCAATATCCCACTTGTTGAAAACAATGTGTTATACGGAACTACAATAATTTTTTGATTGCAGAGTCCTATTTTTCATTGTTAGGCATTGATGTTTAGGTTCGTAGAAATATTTAATTTGGAAATTCAATCTGAAGGCAATTCAAATCAACTTTCTAAACTGAGTCAGAAGTCAAATAAAATCAGATGCGTCTGAATCACTTTTGAATATTTTGGTTGTTTCTGCCCATAAATTAAGCTTCTGAAAATTTGCAGCAAATCAATTCATTCTGACAAAGTGAATTCAGGGTTTGACTCAAATTGTTTTTCCGAATCAATTTGAATTGGCACATTGAATTGGACCGATGGATTGAATCAATAATTCAAATGGAATTTTATATTATTTGAACATCCCTACTGATGTTTGGACCTCAAGTTAAATCTGACAATTCAGTCTTTTGGAATTCTATACCATAAAATGGTTTAGTGAGGTTAACCATAATTTGCTTTCAATTATTGTTCATTTAGTTTTGTATCGATTGATCTTACTCAGAAATCTGTATACATGGATTGCTCTATAAATAAATAAGTATCCTGCTGATTTGAAAGAGTTATGGTCTTGGGATAAAAGTTTGTTTTAAAAAGAATTTTCTATTAATCAGAACATAAAAAGATAAATATCCTAATACTATTGATAATTTCCTTCTGCATCTGAATCTTGGTATTCAGCTCTTACTAAAATAAAAAAGGAAATATTAGTTCTTTGAAGCTAGATGAAGAAATATATGCAGGATGGGAGAATCTAGATTTTTCCTACAGCTCAATCCCAGTTTTAAGCATAATGCCTACACAATAGCGCTGAATACAAAATGAATTCTTTTCTGAATAGAAAATATGGCTTAGCAACAGTAGTCGACAAAGATGATAACCTGACAAAACTGGGATTTTTAAAATCTTTTTGTTCAAAATGCATAAAGAACCCCATTTCTCAGTCTTTTTCTTGATGTCTTGATTCATTCAAATAAGCTAAATAATCATCTGTTGTTTGGCACATATTGCAAAAATGTGGCAATAGGAGCATCAGTCTCAAAAATCAGCTCAAGCTTTAATGGTATCAAATTGAGTTGAGCTCTTCAAAGTATAGGCCTTCATCCCATGAGGTGTGCTATTAAGCCACTTTACTGCATAACATGATCTGTGCCCTGTGTATCACAAAGGATACACATAGGAACAAAGAAAGAGTTGACTGGCATAATATTACAAGAGAACAGCAAAGCCTATAATAAAACAAGGCTATTACTACTTGGTGACAGTATAGCAATGCCAACAATAATGTATTGTTGCATAAGGACATCTTGGTTCTTGCTATCAGGGTGATGCCACAGATCAAACTAGGTTGGCATGGCAGCCACTGTTTGCCATACTTATACTCACTAGTCAGGACAGAAATTCAGAGAACTGCATCAAATCATCCTCAATAGATTGTCTTCTTTTCAACCGAGATAGAATTAATATTGTGTTTCAAGAAAGGACTTCTATAATAGCATCTTAAACAGCTTTCTAAACATGAAGAAGATGTTGTATCATCCACACTGAAATCCTTTTTTCTAGGCATAGATCTGGATTTCAGATAAGCTGAATTATCCATTCTAAGATAATTTTTAGACATTTAAAAATTAAGTCAGAAACTTAAATCTGAATAAGTCAACAACCATGGAGGTGGATTAAGTCTTTCAGTAAAAGCATATTTCTAGGGGGAAAAAAGACAGTTACTGGATAAAAAGAAGATCATGAATTCATCTGCAAATATTTTGGAAAGTCTGAACAAATGGCTGGATTACGATGAACTTTGGGAGGGAATTGCTGCAAAGATTGTAATAGTGAACCCAAAATATAACCTATTTGCATCCTAATTACTTATCTTTAGCAGTGATATGAAATACTTGCATGGGTACTGTTGTAACTAGAAAAAGGGAAATGAGCAGATAAATAACATTTAAGAAGCTGACCAGCTCAAATAAATGAATTATTATAGAAAAGTTGGATCATACTGACTCTGATTGCAATTGACAAGAAAAGCCACTGCCAATTTGCAAAAACATCAGGGGATTATCAGGCAAGCCACATCCAATCATATACAAGTGACCATCTACAACCAACTTTCATACCGTTCCATTAAAGAAGCACTACTTGTGACCAGGTCCCACCAAGTGCAAATATTAGAACGTACACTCAATGGAATGTTCGTATTTGAAACTGATCAGTCTGAAAGTGACTTATTTTCTTACCTCTCTGAATAGAAACAGCACTGTGATTGCAAGAAATGATCCGAGACATGTCCCACAGCACTGGATCATGGCAAAGAGAAGGGCGAGTGTTCAGCTTAATCCAAAAAAGATAAACTTTGCTTGCTTTGCTTTGTGAGCGTTTTCGGACCTCTTCTTTTCTCAGTAAAAAAAAAAAAGGAAACATATATCACTATTGTATGGCACAGACTTTCTCCCACTTGGAATAGTTCCTGGTTCTTATAAAGGTGACAGATAACAAAGTTGATCCAACAACCTGCAGGCGTCTTAGATCAGGCTTCCTTTGGCTTCTTCTCTGTTGAAAGAATGAAAGGGGTGCAGGGAGAGGCTGGAAGAGTTTACTGTAAACTTTGGAAGCACATTTATTTATTTATTTTTGGTTTTCTCTTCTTGGCCAACGAGGAGTAAGAAAAGCATCAGACAGCACTCAGCTGGGGTGGCCTCTGACTTTTGTCACCAAGAGGCTGTCTCTGGAAAACAGTTGCTTAAAAGGTAGAAGAGTTAGCAAACAGGGGCAGGAGAGAAAGAGAGAGACCTCCTCTTTCTGCAAGAATCTGACAGAGCAAGGCTGTTCCTGGACTCTTGCCAAGGCGCAGGCAGCTGAGCAATGTTCTTTAACTCTGTCCCTGAGGTAGTTAGACAGGGTTTTGAAATATGTCAATAAAGCAAGAGCTTTACCATGGACCTTTTTTTGGGGGGGGGCAACCCCTTAGGATGAAGGAGTAAAACAGGGGTATCCAACCTTTATCCAACTTTAAGACTAGAATTCCTCAGCCAGTTATTCTGGAAGTTGAAGTCCACAAATCTTAAGGCTGGACACCTGGAATAGAACATAGGACTACATTCTACTGACTTGTGTATGCTATGATCAGATCAGTAAAGCAAGGGCTTTTCCCCCCCTTCTTCTTCCATACCCTGGCAATATTTGCTTATTTACACCCCACAGATTCTGTAAAGCAACAATCAAGCAAAGTATTTGGGATCATAATAGTTCACACAACCTGAGCTGAACATTACAATATCTGTATGGATGACTCTATCAACAAAGAGGGCCATCCATACATATTGTAACATTGAACTCGGGTTGTGTTAATCAATATGGTCCCAAATCCTTTGTAAACAGAGAGACAAGAGTCATGAACTATAAGAGTTAGGCTTCGTCCATTAATAGCACCTAGCCAAGTTTGACTGGTTGTAAAAACTAAATTAATTTCACCCTGGTTAGGACTTGGAGGGCAGACAATTTGAAATTTGAGAGCTGTTGGTTGGACTGGGTTAACAAATATCCCAGAAAATGATGGCAAACCCTTCTATAACATTAACAAGGAAACTGCACAGATGAATTAACAAGGAACTGACCTTTGACTTGAGAATATAGCGATTTTTACAGCATTTCATTTAGATACAATTGTATACTGTCTCTTAATGCATAGCCCAACCTCTAAATTTCTTAGAGTACTTGGAGGATTAGAAACCCTATTGCAGTCCAAAAGGAAAAGACTTACTAAGGAAGCCCAGAGCAATACATCAATGTATTGTTATCATTTGTAAGGAGATTGAATCCAAGAATTCTGGTCATAGAGAACATGATATTAATTTACCTCCAAGACATTCCAGAATTCATTGGAAGAAGCTTTAACCTTTGCAAATTAAATGGATCTGCATAACAGAATAACAGAGTTGGAAGGGACCTTAAAAGTCTTCTAGTCCAACACCCTGCTCAAGAGAAGATCCTATACATTTCAGACAAATGGTTGTCCAGGTTCTTCTTAAAGTCTCCAGTGATGAATCACCCACAACTTCTGAAGGCAAGCCATTCCACTGGTTTATTGTTCTTGCTTGATATAGTGAAATCTGGCCTTAGCTTTAGGATTGGTAGGGATGCAGAAGTGGAGGAGGTCCTGCAGAGAATTCAAGTCCATTTATTAGCTTCCTATATAACTGTAGCAAGGCTAAAAGAAGTTGTGTTCCAGTAGACGTGGCATAGCTTTAATTTTTGCTTCAAAAGGTGGTGGAAGTGATTAGATAGAAGCTACTTCAGCACTGATTTTGATTAATCAAACCGAATTGGTTGAAAATAGAGAGTGAGTGGCAAATCAGGAGGGGAAAAAATCTTTTTTCAAAGAAAAAAGAATAGGAACAAAGGAGTCAGCAAAGAGATTTCAGTGAAGTTGGAATGATACTTGAATTTCTAAGATGGAATTTACTGAATTTATTCACCCTCCCATCACTAGCAGCTGACAAGCAAGGCCCCAATGGCTGATGTTTACAGGAGTTGAAATCCAACACATCTGGATGGCAGCATGTTGAGAAACCCTGCTAAGTTTAGTCTTGTTTTTCTTCTTTCCTGCTGTATAGTGTACAACTAGAACACTACAACTATATAGTGTGCCTCTAGAATAATTAATTTTGGAAATTGAACGACAGCCTGAAAATATTGAGTGGATGGATATTTTTCCCTCCAGCTATGTAAGTAGCACTGCTTATATGAGAAAGATGCAGACTAGCCTGGGGAGTCAGCAGTAAGATCACAATGATACAACATGTGATGTTTGTACAACTGCAGGCTTGGTGAACTATAGTTGTTCAGAGGCTGTTAGGCTAAAACTGCTATCACCTCTATATGGTGGCCATACCTGTGTTCAGTACCTGAATATTTACAGGATCTCCTCTTGTATTTAGTTACTTGCATTTTTCCTGACTCACAATTTAATCCTAAAAATGCCCACTCTAAGTAATTCTCACTGAACACAGTAGTGTTTTGTGGAACTGTTTATTCCTTAGTAGCAAGAATGGATATCCTCCACTCCACTGGCCACACCTGGGGAACTAAACCAGTTTATACCACCCAGCCTGTGGGAGTTCAGACCAGCCCTCCTCCTCCATCTCTACTTGCTTCTCACCCATGAAGTACTGCTTTCAAGATGATTGCAGTGCCCTGAAGTAGGACTTCCCCATGCTTTCTTGAAGGGAAAGCGTGTGGGGCAGAAGAAAAAAAACCTCTTTGTGAGCCAGTATTTCATCTTCCCTACTTGGAACACTTTTGACCTTTCCCCGTCATTTTGAGAAAGGAACCAGGCAAAACTTGCCTTCATTTTAAGGGCTGCATCCTTCATTTGATTCAAACTATACATTGGCTGAAGGGCATCTGAGTCGGCATTCACTATGGGCTACTAAGCCAATCTCTGAAAGGCAAATCTGGGACAAGTATAACAGTGGTACTTCCTACACTCTGGTTAATTTCAAAAGGGTTCAGTGTGTACCCACACAACTCACTTTCCTTACAAAAAAGTAAATGGAGACAGATTGTGTTTTATGATGATACAGAGTTAATTTACGTTAATTTACACAGGCTGCAACACCTTGCCAGCCTTGAACCTCTCAGAGGAAGTCAATAGCAAACCACTTCTGTTCTGTTGCCAAGAAAAACACATGAATGTGTCACAGGAGTCAAACTCAATGAGGAGTCTTTATCTTACTGTTACCAGCTGAATGAAAAATGAAGGCTGATTACATATATAGTACAACAAATAACCGTTTCCTCCAGATTTCTAAAAGAATCCTACAAAGAACAAATTCAGCCTTCTGGCTCATTTTCAGATCCAGCCCTGTATATTCTCCAGCTACAGATTTAAAGAGTTTGCGTGATCCCTTAGCTTGTTTGATAGAGGAAATAAAATTGGTCATCTCTATCCATCACCTGCATTTCTTAGGCCCCTCTAGCTCCTCTATTTCTGACTATGACTTGTCTTTCTTGATCTTAAAAAGTCTCTGTCAGGAGATATAGCATTCAACAATGACTGGCTTTACATAAATCCTGGGGGACAAGTTGATCTAAGGGGTCAACCTAACCAGCTCCACTTACTCCAGACCATTCTTTTGTCCGGTCCCTGTAAAGATTGGGAAAAAATGTAACTAAATTAAAAAAGCACCTAAGGAAAACAGGTGTACATTAAGGATGGGAACATGAACAAGTTTTATACACAGGAACAAATGGAAGGGGAAAAGAAAAAGAGACTTATGTGGCACCACTAGGCATTTTATAATTAAAAAAAGTCATAGGAAAAAAGCAAAGTACAAGCATAACATGAATTGCAATTAGCTAGAGTTCTTGGCATCAGGTAATGGCATTTTTAAAGGCACACAAGAGAAGGATGAAAAAATGTGCCAAGGAGTGCATCAGGTATATAGGCACTTTATCCTCCAGTATACCAGGTTTTAGTTAAGTGTAGCATATGGCAATCTATTTATGCCGGCACATAGACACAAAGGTATCCTCAGTGCTAAAGTCATACATTCGTTGAGTTCAGACATTGCACGAAGCTGTCATTTGTGTTAAGAAGGTTTGGCTTAATAATCCACAGAAGTCTTGTTCATATATCATGGGCAGTGCAAACTACATTATGGCTAAGGGAATGCATGATCCTTGGCCATAAATTTGGACCTCAACTGGATTGGAATTTTTAGTTTATGAATTTATGTATTCTTTGAGCTCTAACATGGTTTATTTGATTGTCTTAGCATGCATTATTTGTGAACACAAGCAGTTCTTGATTATAAGCCATAATTTTGCCATAGAGTTGTATATGAATGAAATGATTATGGTTTGTTAAAACAAATAATGACTTGGCATGATATAATAGCTGAGTAGCTAAATTTGGCTTCACAAACCAAACAGAAAACATTGTTCACCTCCAAGTAACTATGTTAATATGTGGGATGGAATTTTGTGGAGGGATGCAGGATTTGGAAGAGTATATTTTTGGCTTCAACCCATTGTTCTTCAAATACACTACAATTCCCATCAATTATAAGTGTCATAACTATTATAGAAGGGCTCTCATCCATCCCTTTATAGAACCATTTAGTTATATAAATTATGGAAGCCAAAGATGCATATTGATGATTCATGATTAACTGAATCCTCTTTGACTGAATCAATCATATTTTTTTCTGGCTGTTTGCATGACATACTGAACAAGATCACCTGATTTGGAGTGCAAAAATCTAGGCAATATTGGATGACAGCAAAGAGTTAGATATTCCTGTATCTTCCTGCTTCCAATTAGTGGTCTAGATTTTTGTAGCCCACATCTTGCAGCCTCAATTCTGAATCATAAACTAGACAACATGTAGATTGTATGCGGTGCCACTCAGTTCATTCACTGATTTATAGTTCAAGATGTTGAATGATCTCCAAATTTAGGTTGACTAAACCATCATTATTTTAACTACGGGTGAGTATTTCCTGCAAATAGAGCTACTGAGGCAGATCAGGTTGACAGCTCCCTTATTTTCAGCCGATGCTGCAGCATCAGCATTTTCAAACCACTGTTGCATATTCAGTAGCTTGTTCAAGTGAACCAAAATCAGGTTTGTAAAGAACCTCTCCCTTGTTAGCTCTAATAGGTAAAAATTGCTGCCTGGTGAACAAACAATAAAAACTGAGGTGTTCCTCCACTTCCTCTTGATAAACGGTTAAAATATGTCAGATCGCTCCAGCTTATGATCTTTGTGGCACTATGCCCAAGAGTACTGGTGCACCCAAACTTAGTACAACCTAGCATTATCTGCTTTCTCTCCCTCTGTGGTAGGCCTCTCTTAAACCTCTATAACCTTTATATAGTGACTTGATAGAAGCATCGTCTACTTGGCTATAAATGGAGGATGGGGGAGGAATTTATTTTTAATGTTACATAGAGCAGAGAGGAGGAAGCAGAAATAGATCTCTGTCCTACATTCCTTCATTTTGCATGATTATTTTTTTTTTAGCTAACTTCCATTATCTTAACCTAAGCAGACAAGATAGCAGGATAGGTATCTTTTGTTTCTATTTCCCAGATGGTCCATTTGAAAAATAAGATCTGCACAAGGAGTCAGATCTTAACAAACAAAGAAACAAATATTTGGATGACCATTAGATGGTAGCAGAAAGATATATAAAATAATAGCTTTTCAATGCCATTGGGATTTTTACAGATCTTGTAGCCCTAGTACTCAGGTCGGCAAACTGCGGCTCTGGAGCCGCATGCGGCTGTTTGAGCCTTCCCCTGTGGCTCCCAGCCTCCTCTGCCATTTGCAGAAAGAGACAGAGACAGAGAAAGGCACTTGTGCTTCCCTGCTTCTCCCTGCTTCTCTGTCTGTCTCTCTCTCTCTCTCTCTCTCTCTCTCTCTGTGTGTGTGTGTGCGTGCGTGTAAAAGAGAGTGGACTCATCGTGTTCTCTGACAAGTTGAAAAGCTTTTTGGGCAGGGCTCCTCCCTTTGCTGTGTCGAAGCAGGAAGGGCAGGAGAAAGCTAGCTAGCCCAGCTATGCTGACTCAGGAATTCTGAGAGTTGAAGTCCATAAGTCATAAAAGAGCTGAGCTTGCCTACCCCTGAGCTTGTTGGAGAACAGCTTGAAGCCAGCTTGCCAGATGAGCAGAAGATTGGAGAGAGGGAGGGGGGAGAGAAAGAGAGGGAGGGAGGGAGAAAGAGAGAGAGACCCTTTTGACATCTAAAATGAAGATAACACAGTGTTATCTTCATTTTAGACATCAAAAGGGTTTTGTGGTGCCCAGTGTTCTGTTTTCAGTGAGAAATGGGTCCAAGTGACTCTTTGAGTGTTTTGGGTTGTCTAACCCTGCCCTAGTACAACCACAGTGGTCAAACAGGATGCCACATTTTGCAAGGGGCATATACCACTCCCTCCTCTACTTTTTTTCCCCATCACAACAACCCTGTGAAGTAAGTTATGCTGAAAAAAGTGATTGGCTCAAAGTCAGCCAAACATAGAGAAAGATGGAAGCTAGAAAAAGAATGATATGCACCAGAAGAGATAGATACATGAATCCATAAAAGGGCTTTTTTTTATTCAAAGGAAACTACTTTGTTTGGAAAAATTTTTGAATAAGGACGTACAAATAACCTAACAATATTCTGGGTTCAAATTGGCTGTTTCAGCTATCCCAGGTAACTAGAAATAAAATTAGGCTGTTTTGAATACTCCATTTTGTGCATTGTGATAGTTATTTTTTGACTTGTAACCAACTTTCCTTTTTTTCCCCCTAGAGTTTTTCCAGCCCTGTCTCTGCTACACAGCAGCAAAAAAACCAACTCTTAATATGCTACTTGCTATCAGTTTAAATTGAAAAGGTTGGTGTGGGAGTAGAGATTTGAAAATTAAACACATAGCCAAGCAGAAAAAAAATACAACATCATGACTGTTTAAACAAAACCCTTTGCTAGAGGAAAGTTAGAATTCATGTAGGATTGCAGGCAAATTGTGTTGTGCTCTATTTTAAAGGCACATCTTGCAATGTGTGTGTTTGTGTGCACACTATTGTCATTGTATTGCTACTGCTGCTGAAGTTATGTTTCTCTGTATGTATGGATAGATGATATATAGATACTCAGAAAGACAATTGGCACTGTTTTGCTTTGGTTGGTGAGTTAATTAGTTAAGCTTGCTATTGGTGCATTCCGTATCTGTTAAGGCTTACTGAACTTCAGAGTACTTTTAGAAATGTGTAGTTTGAGCTAGTTGTTTAAGATTAGTGGGCATTCTGTAAATGCTCAGATCATTTCCTGATCCAATTAAGATTAATTGCCTGGGATGTCTTCTGAACTGACCCTATTAGGAGGGTTTGTGCCAGGTGTTTTTGGGGGTGTATCTTGGTTTATTCACTAGTGAGAGGTTCTAACCCCAAGTCACCATTAATACCAGTTGGCCATGTTTTTACTGAAGAACTGAACATGGGTCTGATCAAAGGTTTAATCCCACAAAGTGGCAGGCAAAGCATCATTTCTTCTCCTATATTATATTAGCAGGTTGTCAGCCAACAGCTGTTTTTAGACTAGCAAATTTCTTTTTAGGGAAAGACAAGCAGGAAAAGTTCCCACCTGATTTCAGTGGCTATTTTGTCCAGCATTTGTCAGCAAGTTTACCTAAGTTTTGCTTCCTGCTGCCGATGCTGAATTTTGCATAGCCACCCTGGGCTCAGCTGAAAATGCTGTCAAAAAAGCTGTTGGGGTCTGGATGGGATGAAACAGATTAAACCAGTGGTTCTCAACCTTTTTAATGTCGCAACCCCCAACCGGTCATAAGTCGAGGACTACTCAACCGGTCGTAAGTCGAGGACTACTCAATTGGTGCAGCACCGTTTGCAGAATGGGACTTTTGGCGGGCTCAGCAGGGCAGAGACAGCCTGGACAATTCCTATTGGCTTTTGAAAGCCAATAGAATTAGACTCTATTCAAGAGAGTCTATTCTATTGGCTTTCAAAAGCCAATAGAATAAAAGGGAGTAGCACAGCTAAGGAAAAGGGGGAAAAATGGCGGACTGTGTTGTTTGGCGACCTCCGTGAAATGGTCGTTCAACCCCAAATAGGGTCCCGACCCACAGGTTGAGAACCACTGGATTAAACCTAAACCCAAGCAAGACTGGGTTTCTGTTTGTTCATAGTGGTTCTGTGCCAGCTCCAATGATGTCTCTCAAAGGAGTGGCGTTGCCCTTGAGATCAGGAGTCCTCCTGGACTCAAGGCTACTGCTAGATTGTTAGGGGAAGCCATAACCAGAAGGTTTTCCCAGCTTCCTCTGGTATATCTTCCCATTTCCTGGAGTGGGGGTGTGGAATCTGGCTGCAATGTCTCATGACCACCATCTGATTAAATTTCTTTAATGCACTTTACATGGAGTCCCAAAGATGTTCTTCCAGAAGGTAACTGGACTTTCTTGGTTTTTTTTCCCTTGAAAACATTTCACTTCTTATCCAAGAAGCTTCTTGGATATAAGGAAATTCAGAACTGAAGAAGGTTTTGGGATGAGAAGCAAAACGTTTTCAAGGGAAAAAAAATCAAGAAAGTCAAGTTGCCTTTTGGAAAAGCACCTTTGGAACAACCATGACCTAGATCCGTGGTGGTGAACCTATGGCACACGTGCCATAGGTGGCACGCAGAGCCCTCTCTGTGGGCACATGTGCCCTCACCCCAGTCCTAGGCCTTCAGCTGGGTTTTATAAAACCTTTTCACTTTAGGCCTCTGCCGCCGTGTGCAAAAAAAAAAAAAAGATTCAATCAATCAATCAACTTCAACTTCTCACGGGGAAAAAAAAGATCTCCCAAAGTTGGAATTGATTGATTGAACTTTTTAGTCCTACCCAGTCTGCCGTTACCATTGGAGCCACACCCAGCCAATGGGCCATGTCCACCCAATTGGCCACACCCAGCCAATGGGCCATGCTCACCCGGCACCCGATGATACATAAGTGGGTTTTGGGTTGCAGTTTGGGCACTCAGTCTCTAAAAGGTTCACCATCACTGACCTAGACGATTGAGACTCTCCATAGACACTTTGCATGGAGCTGCCTTTAACAACTAATTGAAAACTGCAGTTGGTTCAAACTGCAGCAGCCTGCTTATTGACTGGCACTAACTGCTCTGATCATATTACATGTAATTGGCCTGATCTGCATTGATTGCCAATAGACTACGAAATGCTATTCAAATGCATAGTTCTCATTTGTAAAATCCTATCTGGCTTAGCACCTACATATTTCCAGGACTGTTTACCACCACAGGATTCAGCCTGACAAAGGAGGTCTTCCCAGAAAAAGTTCCCTGTAGCACCCTATTTCTATAAGGTGAAGGGGACTGATGCTACAAGGAAGGTTCTGCTTTGCTATTATTGTGTCTATATCATAGAATAGACTTCCTTCCTTCCCCTAGAAATGAGGCATTTCCAGAGAGCATTATGAAAGGATTGCAATTGTTACTTCTTGGGCATCCATTTTTTATTGTTGTATATATAATCATTGCTTTAGTCATTAATTTAGTGTTTTATTTTAAGGTTTTAATGGTTTGTTTTTCCTGAATATTTGTAGCGCATTTTAGTAGGCTGCAAGCCAGCATGAGTCATGAAGTTTGGGTGGCATACTTGTTTGATAAATAAATCCAAGAAATAAATCAGTCCTGGGCAGCTAGAGAGAGTGGTAGGGAGCCATGTCATTCATTTGCCCTCTGGTAAATTAGTGAGTTGTGATTGGCAATGGCCCTTTGACAGCTATTTTGTGAATAGGTAATCCCCCTCCCAGAGTAGTCATTTTATGAGAAGACACACGATTAAAATCTCCTGTGTGCTTTTCAGCCCCCGGTAATTGCCTACCTCCAGTTTACGCAATCTAAAATTGTGCATATGATTACATAGGAGAGAATCCCACTGATTTCTTTGGGGAGACAGCATGTACTTCCCTCAGTGTGTCTAAAATAAATTAACTGATACAGCTGCTTGCAAAATGTAGATATGTAAATAATTGTGCATGTCTGGAACAAAGTCAAAACTTAATCCCAAATCCCTCTTCAAGTTTCAGAACTAAATTTCAGGAGCAGAGGCATAGTGTCTGATTTAGTGTCTCTCAAGAAATTGTCTGCATATTGGCTGAACCGCCGAAAGGTGATGTTGGAAAGTCCTCCAGAGCTTTTAGAATCAGGTATGTCTTCCTCTTTTGTGTTATCTCCCCAGCCTCCACTTAAGTTAGCAATCAGTAGCATTAGCAAAAAATAAAAATAATTGCCTCCTTTGGTTTGTCCAGATGAGATCCCTCCTTGGGTGACAGCTGGCTTGTTCAGGATGTCTTTGCACTCTTGACAGGAGGCAGTTGCTTGAATCTTCTGCCTGCACTTGGCACCCTCTAAAAAATCACATTTTTCTATTATTTGTTATGTAATATTTGTTCTCCATAAACCAAAAATGCAAACACCTCTGTAATAGATGGGATTCATCTTTTATCCTCCTAATGGGCTTCCTCTCTTAGAATTAAACAAGGCAAGGAAAGCATACATGTTATGGCTTCTGGAGTTTTGTCCAACCCCTTGACCAACAGTGGCTGTAAGAGGCATTTGTTTTTCCTTCTGGGTATCCTCTCTATGTGTGTTGAGAGTATGTCTACTCTCCCCTTATGCTGTGTTTGGGTGCATTACGAAGCATAAGGCTGCTTGCAAACCTTCTTCTCCAGGTCATGTGACCAGCTGGCATGGGCCTAGAATGGCACAGTTGCTAACATTCCAAACCAATGCCCAGTTGCCTCTCCCACGGATTTTTAGGATCTGGATTACAACTCTCAACCAGATCAGGTCCAATATTATTATTATTATGGATCATCGCACAGTCAGCCAGATGTTCAGACTGGATTTGGCATTTTGTCTACCTATCGAGTCCTTACCCAGGACCTGGGATAGGCAGATGTGGATGTTTGATGGTATTACAGATATCGTCGCAGGATGGAAGCAGTTCCTAATAAGGCCGCCTTTTGCAATTGACTAATAGCGAATTTGTCAATGCCAATGGTGTTCAAGTGGTGCTCCAGTTGTTTTGGGATTGCACCCAAGGAGCCTATGACTATTGGTACTACCCTTGCTTGCTTTTGCCACAGTCTTTCTATTTCTATTTGTAGGTCTTTGTATTTTGTTATCTTCTCCAGTTCTTTCTCTTCTATTCTGCTATCTCCAGGCACTGCCACGTCCACTATCCAGACTTTTTTGTCTTTCTTATCGACAATTGTTAAGTCTGGGGTGTTATGTTGCAGGTGCTTGTCTGTTTGAATTCTGAAGTCCCAGAGCAGTTTAATTTTATCATTTTCTATGACTTTCTCTATTTTATGATCCCACCAGTTTTTGCTTACAGGCAAATGATATTTTTTGCAGATCTTCCAATGCACCATTGTTGCTACTTTGTCATGCCGCTGCTTGTAATCAGTTTGTGCAATCTTCTTGCAACAGCTTACCAAGTGGTCCACTGTTTCTTCAGCTTCTTTGCATAGGCGGCACTTACTGTCTGTTGCTGTCTTCTCAATTTTGACTTTGTATGCATTTGTCCTTAAGGCTTGGTCTTGTGCAGCCAGAATTAGTCCCTCGGTCTCTTTCTTCAATTTTCCTGCTCTTAGCCATTGCCAGGTTTTATTATTATCTGCTTTCCCAGCTATTTTTTTCATGTTATTGGCCATGTAGTGCTTTGTCTTCCCATGCCTCTATTCTGTTCTTCATTTGGTCTTTCTTGTAGGCCAGTTTGGTCTCTCCAGTAGTTAGTAAGCCTTCCTGATATACTAATTTCAGTGCATCTTCATCATTGTTCTTCAGATATTCTTCCAAAGCCATTTTTTCTTCTTCAACCATCTGATGTACTTGTAGCATTCCACGCCCACCTATTTGCCTTGGTAGATAAAGTCTATCAATGTCACTGCGTGTATGAAGGGCATGATTCATTGTCATTATTTTTCTGGTCTGCCTATCCATTGCTTTTAGTTCTGCTTGAGTCCAGTCCACTATTCCAGCTGTGTACCTAATGACTGGGATTGCCCAGGTGTTGATTGCCTTTATGGTATTTCCTCCATTGAGTTTGGACTTTAAGATCTTCTTCACTCTCTTGATGTATTCACCTCTAATCTTTTTCTTGACTTCAGTGTGCTTGATATTGTCAGCTTGAAGGATACCCAAGTATTTGTAGTACTCTTCCTCATCCAGACTCTTAATGTTATTTTCGTGGGGCATCTTGATTCCTTCAGTTTTCACTATTTTTCCTTGTTTGATAGTAAGTGTGGCACATTTGTCCAAGCCAAACTCCATTACAATATCTTGGCTATATATACGGACAGTGTTGAGCAGCGATTCTATTTCAGATGATATTTTTCCATACAGCTTCAGATCATCCATGTAAAGGAGGTGGGATAGTCTAGCAGATGTTTTTGATGTTTGATAGCCATGTCCTGAGTTATTCAGTATTGTTGACAGAGGAAACAGTGCAATAACAAATAGTAATGGTGATAATGAATCTCCTTGAAATATTCCTCTCTTGATATTAACCTCTCCCAGCCTCTCACCCTTGATCTGCAACTGTGTCTTCCATTGTGCCATCGATCTTTGCACAAATTTTCTGATGTTTCTACTGACTCCTGTTATTTCTAGGCACTTTATTATCCAATCATGTGGCAGAGAGTCAAATGCCTTTTTGTAGTCAATCCATGCCACATTCAGGTTGGTCTTCCTTCTCTTGCAGTTTTCCAAGATCATTTTGTCTATTAGGAGTTGATCTTTTGTTCCTCTGCTATTGGGGCGGTTTCCTTTCTGCTCAGGTGGAAAGAGATTGTTTTCAACTAGATGCTGTTGTACTGCATCAGCTACCACACCAGTTAGTAATTTGAAAGTTGTTGGTAAGCAGGTAATTGGCCTGTAGTTACCTGGTGTTGCCCCTTTTGCTGGATTTTTCATTATTAGGTAGGTTTTCCCAGTTGTTAGCCACTTTTCAATTTCTCCTCCTTGTAGTATATTGTTGAACTGTTTTGGCAATGAGTGGGTGTATAACAGTTAGATGTTTCAACCAAAACCCATGCAGTTCATCTTCACCTGGTGCTGACCAATTTTTGATTTTCTTTGCTCTTTTTTCTACCATTTTTGTTGTTATTACTAGTTCTTTCATTTCAACTTCTGTTTTATTTGCATCCACCTCTTTTAACCAAGCTGCATCCTTGTTGTATTTCTTTGGGTTATCCCATATCTGCTTCCAGAATTGCACTGTTTCTTCCTTGTCAGGTACTGACTGATTCCTTGCAGTTTCTCCATTGATGGATTGGTAGAAACGTTTCTGATTGGATTGAAATTGGAGGTTCTGCCTATAGTTTGCAATTCGAGCTTCATATCTACTGATTTTCCTGGCTATAGCTGTTATTTGTTGCTTTATTATTTCCAGTGCTTCCTTGATCTTCCTTGTTTCTAAGTGGTATTTCTTGATTAGGTATTCTTTGGTCTTCTTGTTCTTCAGCTTCTTTTCTTTCATCTGTTCTAGCTTGCTTGCATGTGATCTTAACTTGCTGATCTTATTTTCTAGTCTAACCTTCCATTTTTCTGGTGCACTGTTTGTTTGTTTTTCTTCTTTGTTGATTTTGCATCCCAGGTATTCTGTTATAACTGCAGCTGTGCTGTACATTAGTTGGTTTGTTTCTTGCAGTGAATTGGTGCTTATACTTGATATTGCAATATTTGCATCTTTTAATGCTTGTGCTAGCTGTTTCTTTGGAACAAGCTTCAATGCAGGTAGCCTTATTCTGTTGTTTTTGTGCTGTTCTAGATGCTCAGTTATTCTTTGTTTCAATTCTTTTATTTTTTTTAGTCAGAGGGTTTTGTTCTTCCTGAGGTAGAGGTGCCTGGTTTCCAAATGAGAACAGTTGTATATCTCTGCTAGATTCCTTCACTGCCAACTCCCCCTGGTTTGCCTCTACATTCTGAATTATTTATTATTATTATTATTATTATTATTATTATTATTATTATTATTATTTTGCTTCTTTCCACCACCACCAAACCTGGTCTCATTCTATTTTAAAAAGGCTGCCATTATGATTTTGGGGGAAAGACCCATATCTTCTTCAGGTATTAAACTTTTTTATTTATTTTTATTCCTTCCCCTGTCTCTTAGTCCATGGTCCTTTCATTCCTTTGACACTGCTTTCACTCTTTGTTGGCCCACTCCTGATTAAAACATTCTGATTCTTTCCAGCCTGCATATAAAATGTTTTTTTTTTAAGAAAAAAACTCAAATTACCAAGAAAAACTCTTTAACCGCAGTTTGGTTGCTCTTGATAAAGTACACACAGGCACACAGCTGCCCTTGTACTGTATATTCTATTAAAGGGGTGAGATGCCCTTGGCTGCTTTTAGCATATCCATTCCTTATAAATGCTGGACTGATGTATTGGTCACAGGCTAGTCCCTCTAATAATGATCAGAAAAAGGGCTCTGCACTATAGGTCCTTAATTTGGGAACTGACTTTTATGAGCATCCAGACATGTTTCCAACAGTTGTTCACCATAAAAGTCAGAGCCCTTTTTTTGATCATTAGATCATTATGGGAACTGAAGTCTCTTGGAGGGCACCAGGTTGAGAGACATAGGTCAGCATGCAAGACTAACCTGATTGAATATGTTTACATGGAAGGAACTATTGAATACTTGTAGTGAAAAGCCCTTAATATTAACTCAAATACATTATTTTATCTTTTTTATCTTTAGCAGATTTCCTGTGATCAAAAAATGAGGAAAAAGAAGGTTGAAACACAAAAATTGAGATTGAGGATGCTTGCTTACCAATAAATCAATCACTCATAGAATTCCTTCATATAAATGTTAGTGAGAATATGTTCTCACTTTATACTGGGTGTGCAAAGGCTAATTGTACACTTAGTTTATGCATATGTATTTCTTTCTCATATATACCGATACCTAGTTAAGTTCTAGGATAACTGAATTTTTTTTAGCTGGTATCAGCATCACTTTTAAAGAGATCTAATGAAGTGACCAACAATTGCTTAGTTTAGAGTACAATAAATGTACTGATCTTTATGATATTAGAGGTAATCTTTGATATAGGACCATAATTTAATCTGAAATTTCTATTGTAAGTGGTGATGGTTGTAAAGCCAGGTCGCCATGTGACAAAACTTTTTTTTGTGGTGATTGTTAAGCAGTCACTGCAGTCATTAAGCAAGCCCATTATTCACTATGGCTATTTTTTTGCCGGAAACCAGAAGTAAATGACGATATCCGGCAAAAGCATTGTAAACACAATCACATGACCATGGGACACTGTAAACAATTGTAACTGTTGGTCAGTTGCCAAGCACCCAAAATGCAATCATGTACCACAGGGGGAGCCCAGATGTGAGATCTTCAAATACAGGTTGTAAGTAGCTTTTTCGGGATCTGTTGTACCTTAAAATAGTCACTAAGCAACTTGTCATAAAATTGAGAATTACCTGTACTAGACTCTTGTTTAGTTTTGCTTCAGGAGTCCAACATGGCTGGTCTTCCTGAAATTTCAGAAGGAGGAAACACTCAGAGACAGGAAGGATGGTTTTATAGCTTAGGTGGTTCCCAAGGAAGTAAATTTCCTGTCAAGTACTAAGCTTTTCAGAAATATATGGCCTTGATATTTGAACTTAGCCTAGATAAATAGTGAAGCTTTTGAGTACAAGAGAAGAATACCCCTTAAAATCCCAGAGCAGTCTTTTGCCTTAGGCTTTTTTGTCTGGTTTCCTGTATGGCCTCCATCTGGATTTCTTCAGCAGTTCTTCCGATTCTCTCATTCTAAAGCTTTTGAAACATTTTCAGCAGAAGTGCCATCTGGAACAAATTGCAGTGGAGTAAGCCAATAAACAGGCAAGGCATAGGTAAACATGGCCAGATTATCACTGTTGAACAGTCACAACAGGGTTGCAAGGTAGGCTAGTAGCATTTTATCCTGGAGGCTGGAAGGAACCTCTAAGGTCTTCTAGTCCAACCCCCTGCACAAGACAAGAGAACTTATTGCATACCAGACAAACGGTTGTCTGATCTTTTCTTGAAGACCTCCAATGATACAGCACTAACAACTCCAGGAGGCATGGTGTTCCATTGATTAATTGTTCTTACTGTCAGGAAATTTCTCCTGAGTTCCAGATTGGTCTCTCTTTAATGAGCTCCCATCTACTGCTTCTTGTCCTGTCTACAGGTGCTTTTGAAACTAAGTCAACCCCCTCTTGTCTGTGACAATACTTCAAGTACTGGATAACAACTATCGCATTACCCCTAATCCTTTTCTTCATAAGTTTAGACATATCTAATTCCACAACTGTTCATCATATAGTTTAGCCTGCACACACATCTTATCATCTTTGTTGCTCTTCTCTGCACCCTTTCTAGGGCCTCAGCATCTTTTTTTGTATCATGGTGACCAGAACTGGATGCTGTATTCCCTGTGTGACCTCACTAGTGAATTATAGAGTGATACTATCACTTCTTGTGATCTTGATGTTATCCCTCTGTTGATGCAGTCTAGGACTGCATTGGCTTTTTTGGCTGCTGGCTCGTGTTTAAATGTTGTCTACAAGGACACTAAGATTCCTCTCTTAGTTACCACTGTTGAGCCAGATATTGCCTATTCTATATCTGTGCTTTTGTATTTCCTTCCTAAGTGCAGGACCTTTACCTTTCTCACCATTGAATTGCATCTTATTGGATAGGGCTCGAAAGTCAAGTCTGTTAAGATTTTGATTTTGGAACTACCTGTCTTACCAGTCTGGTAAGGCTAGTAATGCCATGAGCCTGAACAAAGGACTTTCAGCACACAGCTCAGATGTCTTGTTAAATGGTTGTTTCTTTAAGATGTAGAGGCAGATTAAGAAAAGGCTTTAATTGGGAGTTCCTTTTCAAGAGCACCTTCTTGATGCTTGACATGCAGAAGTCTAGAAGACTCTTGTAGCTATTTTGAACCTTGCAACCAAGATTGATGGGGGTGGGCTGACCTTCGATGGTCCATGTGGATGGTAAGGTATTGACTAAGGAGAAAATGGATGAAAAGGAAAAGCTGTTGTTGTTGCCGCTGCTGCTGGTTGGTTTGTTTTTGTGCACTGGGTCAGTGTTGACTACTGGCAACTGCCTGGAGTAGTGCCTGCAATTTTCTAGGCAGGAAGCTGTTTGTCCTTGCCTCCTTCCTTGGGATGAGAGAGAGAAAGCAGCTAGCCCAAGATCACCCAATTGGTTTTCTGCTAAGGCAGCACTGAAATTCACAGTTTCTCAATTACTAGCTTGGTACCTTAATCATCACCCCTGTCCCTTGGCAACTTTAAGATGTGTGGACTTCAACTCTCAGAATGCTGGCTGGGGAATTCTGAGAGTCAAGTCTTAAAGTTGCCAAAGTTGAGAAACAGTGCACTACATAACATGGACTCTCTAATATCTAGTTAGGAACTCTTTAATTCCTGTGTTTGCATGGGACTTCATTACATTCCTAGGTCCATCCCATTCCATTCCATTCCTAATCTTCCTCTAGCTCAGGGGTAGGCAACCTCGGCTCTTTGATGACTCATGGACTTCAACTCCCAGAATTCCTGAGTCAGCTCTGCTGACTCAGGAATTCTGGGAGTTGAAATCCATGAGTCATCAAAGAGCTGAGGTTGCCTACCCCTGCCCTAGCTTGAGCAGACCTTTGACACCGTGTTACTAACTTTTGGGGACTAAGATTTCCTGGGCCTGAGAGAGCAAAGTGCTAAGGCAGAACCTATCTGCCTGTTTCTTGCCCTGTCTGATCTGAACACTTTTCTTGAAGTGTGGGTAAGAGAGGGGGGTTGTCGGAGACTACTCCTGTGTGCTTAGAAGAGAGATTGCCAGGTTCTGAACTTTTTAAGCTGATCTCCATCAGCAGTGACAAGAGCTTTGGAGCAGAGCTCCCAGCTTTAGGTATCAGCTGTGATAAACTAGGCTCAGTTCACCTAGTTCCTGGAATGTGTAGGCATCTCTGCTCCTCTTAAGTTCAGGATTGCCGTTCTGTTGCTGATGGGGAAAATTCAGAGAGGGGCTTTTCAATGGATGTGCAGCCGAGAGCATCAGCAGTGGGTGTTTCCAGCATCCTTGAACGCTGCTGCCTGCTGCCTTTACAAGAAGGCAGCTCTCAGGCAATGGGGGTGGACAGACGGCAGAGAGCCTCGGCAGCCCTCTCGCTCGGCTTCATCTCTTTAATCTTGTCTATCACAGCCTTCAGCAGCAGCTACTGGTGTGAAGGAACGCAGAAGGTAGCCAAACCATTCTGCAGCAAACTCGCAGGTGGGACCCACTGCATTCGGATTAACAGCCCAGGTGGGAATGACAGCAGCGTGGTTCAGTACATCTGGGAGACAGGAGACGACAAGTTTGTGGATCGAAAGTTTCATGCCGGCATTTGGCATTCTTGTGAAGAGATGATCAGTGAACACGGTGAGTGCCCTTCTGGGAAGCAAGTCTCCCTCATCCTGATTTTCTTTGAGACACAAGATAGTTGTGTCTCTTCTTTCACATTTTGGCTGGGGCTGAGTGAAAAACAGCGGCTGTGGTGCAATCAAGGTTACAATTGCGAGAAATAAGGATTCCCTGAAATGACGCATGACTCCTGTTAACTCCCTAGATAAGTCTCTGTAGCTTTATGTGGCAATTTATGAAAGTAGTTTGGTATTGCCCTCTTCTGGATTTATTTTTGGTTTATGATTTCTCAGTGGTCTCCCATCCAAGTAATAATTAGATTTGTTGCTGCTTGATTTTTCAGGATCAGCCAGTCAGCTTGCTGTTTCCAGCTGGCAAAAGCAATGTTCAGATTTTAGCTGTTTCATTTGTGTGTGTGGGGGGGTTTGCCTTACTCTTCCATCTGTATAATGGAAGCATTTCTTTACATTTGATCTACATCCCATTTATAAACAAGCTGTTAAATTACACACACCGTGCTAGTCTATAATGTGATTTGATTTGGCTTTGCATGTTACAGGACAAGGTTTCTCAGCCATGATTTATGTGCTAACACATGTAAATGTAACCATGATGATTTGATCAATAAATTGTGGATAAAACAAACCGTGGCTTAGCGCATACCCAACCAATTCCAAAACAATCTTCAAAGACTATGAAATGCTTTAAGAGAGGATACAATCTATTACCCAATGGCATGTGTTGCAAAGTTATTCCCCAAAGCTATGTTGATAATTATTTTTCACCCTTTTTGGCAACTCACAAATCAAAATTCTCTTGCTATTCTAATATGAGGTTGGAAGGGGAGAAAGGATTATAGGGATTAAAATGATTTCTCCCATATTATCCTGATTTAATACAAGAAGGGACATCATAGAATGCTATTTGAAGAGAAACGGGCCTGATGTGGCAGAAACTATACAGAGCCTTAAACTCCAGTCACAATAAATATTTAGACTTTAAAGGGCCATAAGACACTGTATTGTTTGCAAAGAATACAGCAAAATTAACACTGAAATGAATAGTATTTGGGTGAAAAAGAAGTAATTAGAACTCATAATGTTATCTCTTTCACCCAGTTTATGAAATAACTAGAAAAGTATTTAAAAGAGTAATCTTTGATGAGGTAGGCAGACATAAAATCTATTAAATAAATAAATAAAGTAAAAAAGTGGATAGAACATTTTTAACTTTGTTTACAATTTTAGGACACACAAACAAACACAGAAACAGGCACACAGACTTTTATGAAGAAGAAGAATTGGTGCTAAATCTGTGGAATCCATAATTTGGAGGAACTTATATTTTAAAATACAGCATATGATTGAAAAAGATAAAACCTTATTCTCTTTTTCTTAGTCAGAAGTTTGGGGCCACCAGTACAGATGGATTCTGGGAGAATCAGGATAATTGCCTTTTACTTATTTTAGTAAATAAGAGGGAATTGTTGACATCATTCATCATGTTTTAATGCATGAAGAATGTAATAGCTTTTATTAGGTATATGGATTCGTCAGACTCCTTTATTAGGTATATGGATTCTTTAGACTCTGTACAATACATTTATCAAAATATTAGCAGACTGATTCAAATTATAACTGAGCAGAATAGGCAGCCAAGGACAGAATTAATGTTGCAGATCAAGTGTGGGATTGCCAAACCTTTATTTTCTCTCCAAACAGAAGCTGAGTGCAAGACATTAAACTGTAATGGTCACTGGAAATTGCCACATAGCACCCTTTTAGTTACCTGTAATTGTTTTTCCTGAGCAAGAATAAGTCAGTTTATGAGGACATGTGGGGGAATGAAGAGCACACATATAGATGAAAATTAGGTTTGGAGAAGTTTTCAGACTGATTTTTCTTTGAAAACTGCTGTCAGCTCCCTCTCTTGCCATAGTTACTAATATAAGAGGTAGGAACATGTTTCCAAAAGTTATAAAATTGTCATTTGCTGAAATGACCTATTCTTTCACTCATAAAGCATAGAATGGGAGTCACAAAATCTCTTAGTCACCTCTAGTGTGATCGAAATGATGTTAAAACACACTGAACTCTTGGAATGTGCTCTTATGAATACTGTGCCTTACTTATTTGTAGGAGGGAAGCAAGATAAATCTTCCACCCTGTTTACTTTTAATGAAAAGGGGTTTTCTGAATAAATATGGTTTTTCTCCCTGAGTTTATGACTAATCTGTAGCCTCTGGAGATATGACTGACTGGCAGCATGGTTTCCTGCCATTTTTAAGCTTGCAGCAATGAAAGTATTTCAGTGCAATTCTTTTCCCCTGGTTAGAACCAATTCCTGAAATGTCTCTGCTTCAAACAAAAGAAACAGGAGAACTTGGTTCCGGCAAATGGGATGTGACTCTCCCCATTTTACTTCATTTTCCAATCCTCTGTGCCTCTTACCTCCACTACGAAAAAGCTGACCATCCTTGTTGAATGAATGCATAGGAAACCCATCTTAGTAATGTTATCTATAAATACCCCAGACTCCCATAAATAAGAGAAGATTCTGAGAATTTTGGTTCCACCCATTCTTGAGAGCACTCTGTGGGTCACAGATGAGGTGCTGGAAGCCAGTTGCTAGTCCTGCCCTGAGAGGCCATTTTCTCTCTGGCAGGATTTTATCCAGCCCCTCAATGCACGCCTGAAGATGGAAGATGCATCTCATTATTAGTGTTGCTAGTCTTACAGCTTGGTCTCCAGCCCATGGATCACAATGGCTTCTGAGGTGTTTTTTTTTAAATCTTTTTTAACATTAGAACTGCTTTTCATCAAGATGGTGAATTATTACACCAAAACACTCAGATTGGTTGCTGCTTCTGCAAATTACCTGCTGTTGGCAAGCTGCTCTTATTTATTATTATTTTTAGTTCAAACATGTAAGTCCCATCATGCATTGGCAATCATGGTGAAAACCCAACACATTTAACACCACAACATTTAGGTCAAAGAAGTGCTTTATATTTAGTGCCTATATTATTTCTGTATCCCCTTGTACCATGTATACAGGAGATGCTTCAGAAAGCGCAGACGAATTTAGATCTGGCCTCCAGAAGGGGATGGGGTGAAACCATTACTGAGCCCTAAGAAAAAAGAAAGCATAAAACTAAAACTCACCCTGACTTGATCTTGTTCTCTTGAAAAAGGAAAAAGCAAAGGCTGTGGGCAGATTTTCAAAATTCTGCTAATGTATCTCACAATAATAAAGTAGCCTCACTAGAATTCCAGCAGTATCTATTTCTTGACCTATCTCTAAGCAAATTTCATGTTAGATTCTGCCCAAGAGGAGATGTGTTTAGAGCAGGTATATATCTATTTCTGGGACTGGATTGGCAAGATCGGAATTACCCAAACTGGAAGGATTTATACCACGATTCCCCTAAAGATTTCTCCACACTCATTTCCGTTCTAAACAGTATTCCACTGAATCACTCCACGTGCAATTTGGACCAGTGCAGTGGTGTGATCCTAGGCTAGCACAAAACATTTGTGCCTATAGCACAAGACTCATCCACTTTGATATTCAGATGGTCCCAGCAACCAAATAAAGTAAACAATGCTACCAGAGACAACATCATCCACTTCACCAAAGGACAGTGGGCTTATAAACCAGCTACTGCAGAGGTAACACATAGCTTTGTCCTTCAGAAAACTGACTGCTGCTTTCTTTTCTACAGTATATCATTTAATAGTAGAGCAGCTGTAACAATCTTAGATAGTCACTACAGCCATAGAGAGAGATTTTGTAGTTAAGGGCCAGAGAGACAAATTGGACCAAATTCTGGGATTGAAAAAAAAAAAAGGTTTCAATCCCAGATTATGAACTAACCTTTGGCAACAATTACATCATATTCAGCTGTGAAGTCAGAAGACAAAGCAAATGGCTAAGGGAACTTGAAGAGCTTAAGACAGGGGTCTTCAAACTTTTAGGGTTGTCAGTATTATTCTTGTATCCTGTCAATTTTAAATCTGAATCCAAACCAGCCTGATTTTCAGTTATATTTTCTTCTATCTCTTTTTTAAGCTCATTCTTATTGTATGAGACAGACTAAACAGTAAATTCTAGGTACATTGTTATCCTTGAATATTTCCAGAATTAAAATACTTTTTTCCCATTTTGTATTGGTGGATCTTCTCCTTTAATTATCATCTTTAATTTTTTTTTTTAGTTGCTTCTAGTAATGAGCCTTCACAGTTTTCTCTTATCAGTTTTTCTCTCATCCAGAACATTTACCCAGGAAGAGATTAGACTACTTCCTGTAATTTGTTTAAAATCATATTAAAATATAAATAAATATATTATAATTTAATACATATTAAAGATATATAAACCTCAGAATTGTTATATATTTCTAATATGATTTTAAACAAATTATAGAAAATATTCCATTTTTTTTCCTTCTTAAATTTTGTTTCCAGTCAGTCTGGACTGGATTGTTAGTCCAGTTTAAAAAAATCCACAAATCCACATTTTAATTATGCTTTTTCCGCTTATTTCCAAATAAACAGCTTTTTTAAGTTTTTAACCTGCATAAATCTTTCACTGAGGGTTGGAGGAAAAATCACCCAAGGTAATAAAACATACCATTTCCTGTAAATGTGATTAAGAGGAGAAGTGAGTAAATGGACCCTCTGTTTGGGCAAAGCCTACTCTCCCAGTTCCCAGACCTCTAAAATCCACCAGAGACCACTGCTTTATGGTCTTCTTGTGGGAACCATCTGTAAGAAGCACTCTGGGCAATCCCAAGTCCTCTCATTGATCCAGAGAGAAGTTTGGGGAGCCAGTTCCTTCACCAGTTCCATTTTCTGCTGCAGTCATGAGCATTGTTAAAAACGAAACGGTCTTTTAGTCCACTATTACTTCTTCAGAAGCCTTAAAATAATTTTTTGCAATCTGTCTGTGATGGGAGTTGTATGCAACCCATCCGGTTTGGGGAGGTTCTTCTAAAAGCTAGAAAATAATATTGAAACATACTAAGGTTATTCAAAGTTTATCCACTGAATTGTCTCTCTGAAGATACTGCATGTTTTGGTACAATTGCCTACATTTCCATAAATAGGAGATACAATCAGTTATTTGGAGAGTCTGTGCTACAGGGTGATAAACTGACTCCCTCAGGAAAGTTTCTGATGAGATAATGTTATCCTGGCATTTGAGAACAAACATAAAAGTGCTGATGGATTGTACCACCAACAGCCCCTTTTGTAAAAGAGCTAGTAGCACAAGTGAGAAGAGACACTCCAGATAAAAAGCTGCCTGGTTATATATGCACTCTGGTGCCATAAACAAATACCAAAATAAGACACATGAAACCAGGTGGATGGATGCTTTTCCAAAAGATGACTTCCACTGGGATTTGCATTTCCAATAAAACAGTAGTGGAACATCTTATCTCGGTGCTTCTGGCTTCCCCACCATCTGCTTCCAACTTGCTGCTTGTGGGAAGCTCTTGTTCCTATAAATGTTAGGAAGATAATAACCTGACATGTGTTTCTTTTAAAAAAGAATCTTTAATTTTCAAGTGCTCATTTTATGTGCCTTATAGGTGAGAAATGCAGAAGTTTCATCAGCCTGATACCCCCAGCAGTTCAAGGTAATTATATACTGTCACTGTTTCAAGTTCTTTCTATATTTATATCCAGTGTTCTGAATCACAGGGGAAAACAATCTTTTAACACATACACATGCACATCCAGGTTTTATGAAACATACGTTGCCTTAGATAGATGTTCAGAATTTTTGCTGAATGTCAGATTTGGGCCTGGATTAGACAATCCTTCATTCTCCAGACAGTCAGTATATATGTCAGTTTAGAGATAAATCTTAAAGAAGCCCAACCTGGCTTTCTAATTTGAAAGCAGGAAAAGCAAGGCTCTTCTGCAGACTGAGTCCAGTCCTGATGGCAAATTGATGGCAGGCTGGATAGGAATGCTGGTAATTACTATCTCAAACATCTGAAGGGTTCCAGATTGGGGGAAGTGCCTGTACTCACCCATCCTTAAAATCTGAAAAGAAATCAAATTTGATAACCATCTATGTACCGTAGCTCTACTGCTGGTTTGTAGAAACAAAATATTCCTTTAAAATGGTCACAGTGCACTGATTTGTGTGTATGTGTGTATTCCAGGAGTTCTATGGTTGTCCATTGCAGCAGAGATCCTCTATATTATTTTACTCCTGATGGGCATCACTCTCATGTTGATTGAAATCTGTCATTCCATCAGTGTCCTGGATGGGCTGAAGCTTAATGCATTTGCTGCTATATTCACTGTTTTAGCAGGTAACCGTTTGGTATTGCTTCTGTTGAGAGTTAAAGTCAGCTAAAGGAAGAAATGGTCAATAGAAAGAAATTATTTTTATACTAGGCATAGAAAGATCGGTTCTTAAGGATGGGAAGAGATGTCTTGTTCTAAGAGAATTAGCTGCTGATACTCAGACTCTCCACATTAAAGGGAATTTTTGTGTGAGGAAAAACTGCCACCCATTTCAACAAAGAAACAAAAGATTTCTGGGAAACGATGGCTGTAATGACAGCCAAGGAATGGACAGAAAGTCCAAACAAAATGGAGCATCTGCTTTGAATGTAGAAGGTTCCTAGTTCATTTCCAGTTAGTACAATTCCTCACACCAAAGACATGGAGGAGGATGGATTACTTCTCTACTTGTCATCTTCTGCTTATTTATCTTTTATCCCCACTGTGACTTAGCAAGAGCTAAATCTGTTCAGATACGTCTCCCTCTCCCCCCCCCCAAGAAATTCACTCAGTATTTTATGTGCCCTAGCATCAATTCATAAAGGAATAATTTGTTGAAACTATGATCAACTGTTACAGGTCTCCTTGGAATGGTGGCTCACATGATGTATACCACCGTATTTCAAATGACAGTAAATTTTGGCCCAGAGGACTGGAGGCCTCAAATGTGGGATTATGGCTGGTCTTACTGGTAAGTTCTGAAGCAAAATATATCACAGAAAGATGGGCATGAGTCAAATCATTCTGAGGGAATCATTAACATTAAAGCTATCATTTTTTTTTATTTCTTATCTCAGTGACAAAGTATTGTAGCCAGGTCTGAGAACAGAATCATAAGACCTTGCAGGCTTGCTTCTCAAGTGTATCAAACGGGTGCTTAATATTGATAGCGACATCTTAACAGCAACGGTTGTGTGTGAAGTTCAAAGATGAAAAATATCTTGTCTTACTCTGAGTACAGTAAGCTCTGTATTAAGTTGGCTTTCTCCTATCACTGAGGTTTTTCAAAAGAATGATTCCTTTCTATACATATATTGACCCCAGGAATTTCATCATATTGCACAAAAGAAAAACAGTCGTGGAATGGCTGAAAGAGATGAGAAAATGAATCTACCATCGCCATAAGCTTTTTCAGTTTAGTAGCCAAGCCAATAAGAAATCTGCTAAAAGGCATATATTTTACAAATATGTTCAGAACCTATAAAAAGGTGTTAGCTGCTCAGTAACCATTTCCCCCCATATACTAGTAATACATTTGTTTGTGCAACCATTTTAATGTTAGGATTGGGATCCCCTAGAGGATTGTCAAAGGTAAGATGACCCTCATTCTTAACCAGCATAAATTGCATTTGGTGGCATTTCTACTGGTTGGTGGTTGAAATATCAACAAATCATCTCATTTGATGCATCATTTTTCATTAGTTGGGCCTTCTGTGGTGAATTAAAAAGAAATGCTAACCAAATGACAAAAATGTCACTGATGAAGCCTAGTACAGGGGTTCCCAACCTGTGGGCTGTGGCTCACTACGGGGCTGTGGCCTACTGGCCACTGGGCTGGGGGACAGGCTGGCCAGTGTGCGCACCCACCCCCACTCTTGCTAGCGCCACCACTATGAAAATGGGGCTCTGTATGGCAGAGCCCATGTGGCAAAAACAGAAGGTGCTAGCAAGTGTCATGTGGGTGCTAGCACCAACCTATTTGTGTTGTGTGTGCTCACAGCACCATGTGTGTGTGTGTGTGTGTGTGTGTGTGTGTAAAATGCTTCCCCCTCTCTTTCTTTCTGGTCCGCCAACCGAGAAAGGTTGGAGACCTCTGGCCTAGTGGCATTTCTACTTTTTCACTAGTGGCATGAAAAACCAGTGAACATGTGGAACAAATTTGCCTCTTCCCTCTGCGGAATTTCCTGTAGAGATGTTCATGTGTGATCATTCAGCTCTATTTTAGAAGCAGTGAAAGATAAAAGCACAAATGTGAAATCACAGTGAGACTAATAGCAAAACAAGTCCAACAGGATGTTCTTACATGATAGAGAAATGTTTTAAAAGATAGGTTGTTAGAAATGAAATGTAAATTCTTGGACTGTATAAGAGATCTGAGGGCTGTTCAATCTGGGGGGTGGGCGTGTGTATGACTGTGTCCTGTCATTTTTTTCCCCTTTTTTTCTCAAATTGACAGCTTGGCGTGGGTTTCCTTTGCCTGCTGCATGGCTTCCTCTGTGACCACAATGAACAGATACACAAAAACTATTTTGGAATTTAAATATAAACAGAAGAAACTGGAGAGAAGTCTACAAGCTAAATCCAAGCCTCCTGTTCCAGAAAAGGCTTGGAAGATGTATGTTGACACCCTCCAGAGCACAAACGAGGACTTCATGCATCCCTTAACAGCTATGCACAACCCATCCAGTCCTATGGGATTTGCAGAGTTAAATAATATTCCGGTGGCACATTGTGAAGAATATTGCTAAGAAGGAGATCCAGGATTGTTGATTTTGTTTTGTGTTATGGAAAGTACCAATGTATGTATGTTGCATTTTTCTTTTGTATGTTAAGAATAGTGGTGATGACCTGCAAAAGAAACACTTTGGAGAAAAGTCTTTCTAATTTGGGATGTTCTCTTTTGCTTTGACAGCATAGTTAGGTAGAGAGATTGATAGCATAACCCCATGCAGGTATCCTCAGAAAAAAATTCCACTGGTTCCAGTGGGACTTACAATTCATTGGCACAGGCAGGTTGCGCCAACATGAGTATGGATCAACAACCATTTCTTGAAGATCTGCTAATATCATATCTATTGATAGCTTCCTCTATCCACACCAGCCCACCAGGTAGGTAACTTCTGCCTGTCTTTCTCTGCTGTGCATTGAAAGTAATGGTTTCCGACTTGTGCTGGCACAACAGCAGTGTCAGCTATATCAGTTGACCTCATTTCATTGTTGGCACATGGTTCCACTCTTGTTGGCTACCACTTGCTATTACAGGAACCTTTTTTTTTTATCTGCTCATTGACACTGCCTTCCATGGCCATTTGTGCTAGGCTGCCAATCCATTTCTGAAGGGACCTCAACCAGGGGACCTGTTGGTTTTTTGCACTGTTTTTATTCATTTCATCAGTGGTCCAGTGTCCTTCCTTCCTTCCTTCCTTCCTTCCTTCCTTCCTTCCTTCCTTCCTTCCTTCCTTCCTTCTTGTAGAATGCAGTATTGCAGACTGACTCTGCCCACAGCCATCAATCCTAACTAGTTGGTAAAATGAGGACCCAGATTGTTGGGGGCAACATGCTGATATTTGTAAACCATTCAGAGAGTGCTTTAAGGCACTGGTGAGCTGTATATAAGTCTGATTGCTATTTCTTTTTTCTTTTCTTTTGCCAAATGAAATAAACTATGAAATGGCAAGTCTTTCTTTTTTTAATCTTTCTTTTTTAACCAGGTTAAATCGATAGAACTGTTCTAGCAGTTTCATCTCCTAGCCTAGTCATTTGGGAAAAGAAGTAAAATAGTATTTTAAATTTCTTACTGGTCCACTGATGGACATACCAGAGGGAAAATGTCTCCATGGAAAACTCATGTTCTACAGATCTGCCTGCTGGAAAGAAAGGGGCTTATGCTTGATTTCTTGACATGGGCCAGGCAGATGAAAAGCAAGAGGGGACCAATAGTAAGCATGGTTTATATCAATCACCATTGTGACTAAAGTGGAGGAAACCAGCTTTATTTTTGTTAGTTTTTTTAAAGTTATATTTATTATTTTTATAAATAATTCAAGATGGTGAACATATCTAACACTCCTTCCTCCTCCTACTTTCTTCATAACAGCAATCCTGTGAGATAGGTTGAACTGAGAATGACCGGCCCAAAGTCACCCAGTTGGCTTTCATTCCTAAAGTGGGACTTCAGCTGATAGTCTTCTGGTTTCTAGCCTGGTGCCTTAACCACTAGACCAGGGGTAGGCAACCTTGGCTCTTTTATGACTTATGGACTTCAACTCCCAGAATTCCTGAGCTAGCATGGCTCAGCTTGGAAACCTCTCCCTTTCCCCTCAGCGTGGCTGGCTCGGGAATTCTGGGAGTTGAAATCCACGAGTCATAAAAGAGCCAAGATTGCCTACCCCTGCACTAGACCAAACTCGCTCTTAGTCAGTTTATACATGTGAGTCAGGCAGCTTAAGGTTATAATGCAGAAAAGTCCTTGTTCTCCTTTAGTGAGTCTAGCACCTTGCAAAAGTTAATTCCTCTCTGCACAATGGCATTTTATCTTGACCAGGTCATGCCATTATATTGAAAACGTACAGCTGGTATATTTGATGTGTACTGTATACCAGTAGTTAAGAATATTGTGAAAGTGCTAAATATTTCAAAAAGGATAGAAGAGAAAAAAGTACTATGATTATTTGTACATTTTGATGAAGCTAAATACAGAGTTCAGAAAACTTTTGTGTCTTCTTTTGTCTTGTTTTGATCAGTCCTTTTTTCTTTAAAATGTCTTTAGAGGATTCAGCTCTGTGAAACTTCAGTAGACCTTTCTTATTAGAAGTGAAGTTTTATAATTCAGAACGGAGTTTCACTTCCCAAATCACCACACACTTTTAATAATGCCCAGAGAGGCACCTGCAAAAGTTCCCTTCCAGCAAGTAATTAAGAAAACTTTCATATTTTAACTTTCAGGTGCCAAGAGATCCTTTGAGCAGGTAATTATTATCTGACAAGCAAATCCCACCAACTAGGTTTTATACTTTTGGCTGCAGGCAAAGGTGAAATAAACAAAGGAAGCAATTATGAAGTATTTAACAGCTCAATCTTCTTGATGCCTTTCTTGGCCTTAGATAAAGAATTCTGTAATTTTTGCTGTGAGTGACAGTTAAATCAGCCTATATTATTTGGAACAGTAGGACAAAATCATCAATCATCATACTTTATTAAAAAATATCCAGGGTCTTTTTACCATAAGATAAAATTGGCTAAGACTTAAGCTTCTCTTCCTGAGCCAGGTTGCAAGACTGCCCTTTCCATTATCAGTTAGTATACAGTGCAGAGAAAACTGTAGTTTGATTATAGAGGAAGAGCAGGATTTTTTTTTTAAACTGACCAGGTTGCTTCTCCATAATAACAAAGGAGAATATTTGTAACTCAAGGTTGAAATGATGAGCCCTTAGTGCTCTCTGATCTTGGTTGTTTTCTTGCAAATATTTCCTTACCCAAACTAGGTAACATCATGAGTGCTAGCTTCAGAAAAGAGCCTCTAATGGATTTCAGAATTCAGTAAAAAAAAAAAAAAAAAAAAAAAAAGCTCATAGTTCAAATCTCCCCTATGGGTACCATTTTCCCATCTTTGCATTAGATGGGGTAAGAAAACTCTTTATTGTATTTTATTCTTACTGCTATGTGCCTCTGATGCCACACCCTTTTGCAGTTCCACAGCCTGGATCAACAAATGATATACAGAATGTCAAAGAAACCATTGATCTGCAAGATACAATAAAAGAGTTTTACATATTACACTTAAAATCCTATTTTTGTTCTACTGAAATGCAATAACAATTCCTACAAGGCAACTTGTATAATCAGACTATTGTATGAAGTTCTAAAATCCAGATATCAGTCCAAATGTAGCTTAGAGGAAATATTCTATGTTCCCAGATTTATGAGACATGTGTAGCAAACTGGCATACAGATATAATATGAATTATTGCTTTAAATGGGTTTTACTTTCAAATAAGTATGTATAGGTTTAACTAGACTGAGCTTGTAGAAATGTTGGGGAATTTATCATGCCAGATGACACTGATATGAAAAAGAAGACGTCACTGTGAATTCTGCTTCAAAAAGTCATGTCTGTCTCTTTTCAAGGCACAGTGTAAAAGTTCTGTAATAAATTTTGGGGAAAAAAACTGTGCTTGATCTGCAAAATCCCTCCCCCTCCTCCTTATATTCAGTTTCCCACATGTTTAGCTGGATCTCTGAAATAATTGGAGGACTCTATTAACCTAAACTGAATTTGCCACTTAAATTAAAATGTTCAAGTTATGATGAGTGTGCTTGAGGATTAAACTTTTTTTTCATTTCTTCTCCCTGTTTCATTTTTTTACAAGTGTAAAAACCTTTCTTCACTCATGATGCTTAGCAGAATTTGATTCTTGCTGTATAATAAAAAGAGCTGCCATTCTAACCGTGCCCTGGTCCCAATTCTCTGGATTCTTGTTGTGGTTTGAAATTGGTAGATGTTTTGCAGTATGAAAACATTGCCCTAAGAATGTAAAAAATCATGGCTGGGGATGTGGAGTTTGACTGAGGTTGGCAAACTATTCTGGTGTCAGTATGAGTAAAGATTTCAAGTCTAGATTAAGATCTCACGCTCCTCCATTTGCAAACTGGTTCTTATCTTTTTCTTTATCAAATAAAGTCCATTGAAATGGGGAGGATGGATGGATGGATGGATGGATGGATGGATGATTATTAGCTGGAGAAATGTCTTGTTTGGTAACAGTATGAGTGTTTTTTACAAGAAGCAAATAAATTCTTTTTTCCTGTATTTTTCTGGTTAGTATGGATAAAGAATCCTCAATAGGTCTGGAATAACATTGTAGACAATGTGTGTGTGTGTGGGGGGGGGATAGCCAGAATGATGTTCTGAAATGTGGTGTTCTCCGGAAGTATTGCTAGAGGAAATTTGGGAACTTGTAATCTCATAAAACCAAAAGGAGAGCAAGTTAGAGATGGATCAGGCAAAGCAACCCTTTATAGTTTTTCCCCTCATTTCCAGTTATTTTCCCTTTTCTATTGGTGATAAAATTCAATATTTCAGTAATTTTTGCAATTTGGGAATGTTAGCAATCTGCTTCTGTACATAATACAAATCCTGCAATTAATTCTTGGTTTGCCATGGATGTAGACACTATGCAGCGAAGTATGTTTTATTCTGAATTTTTTTCAAACCTCGCAACAGGATGGTATGATGTCCCACTGTGCCTAAGAAGTGTGCTAAGCTTCAGTCATCTTCTATTATTGGAGAACTGGGGAAATTCTTATAGATTCGATTCACTTTTCAGAATTCTTTGCGTGTGCACATGGGGCGAAAGAAAGTGACTTTGGCTTAAATTATTATCTTTTCACCAGAAATGTCCCATTTCTTGATGGAAACAACTGCAGTGATATCAGAAGGAATAATAAATCAGAATGGATATGCTCATCTCTTGGAAGGTTGCATATTTATATTCTTCCCCATCCATTAAGGACAAAATGTACGTCAGATGTTTGTTCAATCTGTTTTTTTTCCCCAGTTCTTTTTTCTTTCTAGCTTTAGTTTATGTTAGCAATAATGTTAATGAGCATTTTGCATGAGAAAACATCATGAAGCCTTTTGTTGGCCCTTTAGGTCAGAACCATCCTTTCTGCTGGAAACTGATACTCTGGAGCAAACTTCTTCACCTGTTCAAGTTAAAGACCTACATACCTGCCTACCACAGAGGTGACAAAACTATTTCCTGGAGCTTGTTCCCTTATTAGTGGGCCAATATTAGGAAACCTGAGACACATACACTTTTTACTTAGTCTTGTTTCTTCTCAGATCATAATCATTTTGGCCATTTGCACATTTTGTTAATTTCTGAGTACTGCAGCATGTCATTGGAAAAGGGAATTGAATTCTTATTTCCTAATGATTTTACTCATATCTTTATATGGCACTTTAGAAACGGCTACACACTAAAGATGTTTATAGTTTCATGTTCATATAAAAAAATCCCAAAGGATCATAGAAAATAAAATGACAGCTAAGTGGGAGAATTCGTAATTAGTTCAACAGACATACATTGCAGTAGCTGCAGCAAGGCCTATGATGGATCTGGTCATTGATTGACATAAGAAGAACTGATAAAGTGTAAGTCATGTGACAACAAATAAACCAAAGAACCACACAATTTTTAAAAAAAGAATGACATGATGGATTATATTTGTCACTCATATTAAATCAATTGCTAAATCCAGAAAATGATGATTAACTTTCCTAGTCCCCTTTTCAGTTTTCTCATGAGCTGAAAGAGAAATAGAGAGGAAAAGAGGTCTGGGTATTATATTGTTGATACCAACCCCAAGATTCCAAGAACCTTTTACAGCAGGTCTGCATAGATAAAAATATAAAGGATGAAATAATGTGCTGGAAAAAAACCTTAGTATAAATGCAGAAGCATCCAGTGAAAATAATTGATGGGAAGGTAGCTTCTTTTTCTTTTCATCGACATGGGATACTACGCTGTAATTAAATAATTGGCATCATCATCACTGAGCCTTTTCTAAAAAAAAATTCCCCCAAACTCTACAAGCATATGTATTAAATAAAAGTGGAGATGCAATGAACCTCTGAGTTTCTAGCCAAAACATTCAGATGGAACCGACTCCAGAACAAAACAAAATGTTCTGCTAGACCGGTCCAATAAAACTCATCTGGTTCATTTTCTCATGGTGATCAAGTAAGAAGCCAGAATATCAACCCACTAGTACCTTTTGTCTTATACCTCTCAGCAAGTAGTATTGAAAAGCATATTATCTTTTACAGTATATGAAAAGTGACACACAACCATCATGGCTAATAACCATGGTTCCCCATGCATGTCATTTTGTGTTGAAATGAAGGAAAAAAATTGCATCTGTCCTGCATGTCCCATCCTTCCATTCATAAGAGGACATGCATTTCCTATGATGGCTGAGAGTACTGTTGCATAGATCCTATGGGAATGAATACTAAGACACAATACTGGAAGAAGCTTTAACAGCATAATGGCTTTGTAATCCTCTAATCATCACGTACACATGTGGTCACTGAATTTGTTTTCAAGCAAGAGTCCTTTCCTTTCTTGACTATCATTAAAAAGATCAGCAGTTGTTTGACTTATTAATGTTTATCAATTCATCAACTGGGGGAAGATGTCAGTACTAGGGAAGCAAAAGCAACAGCCGTTTTCCTGGTGGGTGTTCATCATGATGGTTGTATGATTTTTAACATAGGCAAAGAGGATCAGACTGGAAAAAACGATGATAGAAAAAGAGAAAGCAGTTGAGAGAGAAAGGTTATTGAGAAAGGTGTTCTGTTAAAAGGACTGTTCATAGATTTACAACCCCGAGCGCTTTCTCCTTCACTGGATTCTCCGATCCATTTGCACAGGTTCCCTGAGCCAAGAAAGTCTGCTTCTCCGGAAGGTTATTGACTTCTATCAAAATCCCTAAGAAAAAATATTGTTTACTTAAAACAGCTGCAGAGAATAACTCAGAATGAAACAGACATCATAATTACATACATGGGGAGACATCTAAAGGTGCCCCAATGTACTGCAATATCTATCATCTATCATCTATTTTCCTTTCTGTCTATCTGTCTGTCTGTCTACATATCTATATCTATATCTATCTATCTATCATCTATATCAGGGGTGTCAAACTCACAACGTCACCTGACGTGTTGCGACGTATTGCGACTTTTTTCCCGTTGCTGGCAATGGGGTGGACACAGTTTCGACATGATGCATCCAGCCCATGGGCCAGCAATTTGACATCCCTGATCTATATATATCTACTTCACATATCTACCTATCTATCCCTATATTCTAGCTCCTTATCCATCCATTGATATATCCAAATATTGTCAGGCAGTCACTTCAAAGGGACATCATACATTAATTTCCAGTTAGAAAGGATACCCCAATCTGACTATAAGCAGCATACAAGCATGGGCCTCTATGTATGGAAAAGAATTAGCAAAACAGAACAAAACCTGTATATTGTGGGAATAGTGGTGGGTTCTGGCTCCTGCTTCTCCTCCTCCTGTTTTCTGCTCCATCAAACCTGTATTTTCATATTTTGTTTATAAGCCTGACTCCAGAGCTATCCCTCCATAAGAGGGATATTGCCAGTGCACTTCAATAAAAAGGATGAAACTTAAAAAATTTGCTTAATTTTGCATGTCTCTACAGGGATTACTTTCACTTACTAAATGCAAAGTATGGCAACACTGAAACTTCTTGCAACTGGCAGTAATATAGATATGATGAATTACTATATTCTGGAGAATGATTTTCATATACCTCTAGCTGCGCCAATGTTTTCAAACTCAATTTCCCCAAACAGAGAACTTTCAGAATTTATATGTTCACAAGAAGGAGCGAGGCACTATATCAACTTCCATGTTTCTTTACACTTAATTTAAGAGGAACTAATCTTGTATAATTTAACTCTCCCCTGTATCCGAATGAAAGGATTTAATTATAATTAATATATTAAACTTTATGATGTGATTTCACAAACACAAAAGGGATATTTGTTTCACTCAGTTCAGCGTGAACTAAAAACGCACAAGATTAAGAAAATTTGAATTCATTTTGTTGAGGCAGCTCTTTTTTCAAATGTTCTGGCTCTCAGCATTGGGAGCATGTCACTGTGGCTTTGCAGACCCTACACTGGCTGCTCATTGGTTTCCATGTATATTTAAAATTCTGGTTTTGACCTATGCAGCCCTTCAGGGCTTGGCACAGGACCACCCATTTCACCCAGTCTGACCAATTTGATCAATGACAGAGAAAATAATACAAATTCCACACTTCCAAGAGGTTCACAGGACTGAAGCATGAAGGAAACAGAATAACAGAGTTGGAAGGAATTTTGGAGGTCTTCTAGTCCAACCCCCTGCTCAAGCAGGAAATCTTATACCAGTGGTGGCGAACCTATGGCACGGGTGTCAGAGGTGGCACTTGGAGCCCTCTCTGTGGGCACACATGCTGTTGCCCCAGCCTTGCCTCCCCCTGTGACCCCCTCCCCTGTAGGAGAATGGCCCCCAGACTGGCCCATGCGGAGCAGCGCAGCCAAGGACATGGCAGCCAGGCAGCGTAGACAAGACTCTGCCCTCATGCCCCATCCATACAGTTGATGCTGCAGGGCATGGGCAGAGGGCGTGGCCACCATGGTGCTGCTGGGCTGCCTGGGCAATGTGCGTTGGGCCCTGGAGGCGGTGAGTGGCCCTGAGGGCAGGCAGGGTAGGCGTGGGGCAGAGGATGGAGCGGGGGCGAGGCCAGTTTTTGGGCACTCGGTCTCTAAAAGATTCGCCATCACTGCCCTATACTATTTCAGACAAATGGTTGTCCCTTAAAAGAACTTCCAGTGTTGGAGCATTCACAACTTCTGGAGGCAAGTTATTCCACCGATTAATTGTTCTAACCGTTCAGAAATTACTCCTTAGTTCCAAGTTCCTTCTCTCCTTGATTAATTTCCATCCATTGCTTCTTGTCCTGCCTTCATGTGCTTTGGAGAATAGGTTGACTCCCTCTTCTTTAATTTGTGTGGGTGTTGGTGTCAATGCAATAAAAAAGCTTCTCAAACTATCCCTTTTTATTGACCTTTCAAAAACTTCTAAAGACAATTTTTCAAAGAAACTTCTCTGAATTATGCCTGATTATGCCATCTGTACTTTTTGGTAATTACCTTTATTATTCTTTAAGTTGGTATGGTTTAATGGCAAGTTATGATATTTTTTATTAATTTTGAACTTTGTTGTGGATAGAACAGAACAGAATAACAGAGTTGGAAGAGACCTTGGAGGTCTTCTAGTCCAACCCCCCTGCTCAGGCAGACAAATGGTTATCCAATTTCTTCTTAAAATCTTCCCATGTTGGAGCATTCACAACTTCTGGAGGCGAGTTGTTCCAAATTGTTTTACTATAATCTATATAAGCTGGCAAAAATCTTTTTGTTTGCAGGAGAATGGGAACCTGTTTAATAAATAGATAAATAAAGTAACAAATTACTCTGGGTGAACTGCAGAGCTGTTCTGATCTGGAAAGGCTTATGGTCAACTCACTGTGTTATCAAACATTTTGCTGTGCCAAAGAACACAATTCACAGTTTTCCCTGCTGGGCATGTAATTATTCTTTCTTGATCTTCATGTTGACATACAGAAATTAATCAAGAAACAAATCTATTATGTAGAAATTAAAGCTGAAAGTTTTTCCTTACAAACAGTTAAAAAGGAAGGGAAACATCACCTTGTGAATTCATAAGTTGTAAACTGCTATTTAAAGATACATGGACGACTATGGTAAAACTACATTGCCAAAACTTCATCCAAAAAACGCTTTAGGTTCACAAGCAAAAAAGGGGACTTTTGAAACAAACCACATACTTTAAATATGTTTTTATTTCCATATGGGCCATCCCATGAGCCAGTTTACTATACCTTACAGGTTCTAAAAAGAAGGAATTAAAACATTTTTGCATGTTTTTTTCTGAGTTGTGAATCAATAACAGAAAACATGTATTAAAAACGGTATTACAATATCACACAATATGTTATTCTTTACTATTTCACCTATAGGAGACTCAATGGTAAGTTAAAGCTGAGGTAGAATATATGTCTCTACATTTGGTTGAGGAAAAGAAGACTTGCACAGACTAGCCTGAATGGATGTTACCAATGATTTTCTCCCTCCTCTTTCCTCTGAGATCAGGTCTTTAATAGGGCCCAAGCTTCAAGAATCCTGCTAAAGAAGCACTCATCTCCTTCTCTAACCTCTTATTGGTTCTCTTACTCAAGCAAAAGCTGATCCTAAATCTAATCTGGTTCGGAGAAATCAGCACATAAGCTGATATGTGTAGGTAAGAACTCTAATGGTTTAGTTCTTTGGTTTTCTCTAGGACATAGATCTTCAGCTAATTGTAACTTACTCAAAGGACATTCTCACTCTCCTCAGTTACAGAAAGCATAATATAAATTGGGTAAAAGCTCCTTAACGCACTGAATGTGCAGGCTTGTATTATACGCAGGTATTATTGAAACAGGACTAATAGTTTCACAAAGGCCACAGGGAAGAATTGAATAAGAAGAAAATATTATATTTAGCCAAGTGGAAACCCGTCTTGAACCCCCCCTTGAAAAGGGAAATTTAGATACGGAAAATTCATCTGCTTCTGCTGGTGCCCTTTTCTCAGCAGATCTAAGGGGATTCTCTCATTTTGTAGATAACTTTTCTGGGAAGGAAGAAAATCTAGTCTTTCTTTCCAGTAAATACAGTACTAATAAACTGACTAGTAAGCCTCTGTAGAGATCCGATAATGCTTGATCTGGATTTCTAAATATGTATAAAAGGCTAAAGAGGAATCTTTATAAGAACTTTCAAAAATCCTTTCCTTTACCCATCAAATGTTCTGTTTTCTTGGCTCACTACAGATATGATGCTTATTCTCAGCATCCGTTTCTGAACAGAGCTGAAGACAGCACCAGAATCACGTCTTCGGAGAGGTTGTTTTCTTGCTTAATAATTTTCTCAGAGCACCCTTCACCTCCTTGTTTCTAAGGCTGTAGATGAGGGGATTCATCATGGGGGTGACCACTGTGTAGAACACAGACACAGCCTTATCCTGGCCTGTGGCAGAACTGACAGAGCTGGGTCTCATGTAGGCAAAGAGTGCTGTGCCATAGAAAAGGCTCACCACCAGGAGATGCGAACCACAGGTCGAGGCAGCTCGGCGTCGGCCCTCAGCTGAGTGAATGCGCAAGATGGCAATCCCAATGCGGCCATAGGAGGCAGCGATGAGGACAAAAGGCAGAAGCAGCAGAATGGAGCCAAAGACAAACACAACTACCTCCGCCTCTGACGTGTCAGCAGATGCCAGCTTGATCACAGCCGGTACCTCACAGAAGAACTGATTGATGCGATTTTGGGTACAGTATGGCAGGCGCAGAGCAAAAGCATTGACAATGAGAGAATTGAGGAAGCCACTCAGCCAGGCAGCTCCTGCAGTCCAGCTACAGAAGTGCCAGTTCATGATGGTGGTATAGTGTAACGGGTGGCAAATTGCCACGTAGCGGTCATAGGCCATGAGACCCAACAGCACGCATTCTGCCATACCAAACACCAGGAAGATGTACATCTGGAAGGCACATCGGCCAAAGGATATGGCTTTATGCCTAGAGAGGAGATGCGCCAACATTTGTGGGATGGTAACTGAGGAATAGCAAAGGTCCAGCAGAGACAAATGGAGGAGGAAGAAATACATCGGGGTGTGTAGGCGATGTTCAACCCCAATTAACATCACCATTGTGCAATTGCCTACTAAGGTAACTAAGTATGTGGCCAAGAAGAGAACAAAAAGCATGGTTTCAGTCATGGCCCCCTCTGCCAGTCCCAGGAGGATGAACTCAGCCACAGAGCTCTGGTTGCACTGCTCCATCACATGTGCCAGCCAGGCAGCCTCTGCAGAACTGAAACAGGAAGAAGAAGAATCAGAGGGAAGTCATATCACTGCTCTCACAATTCACTCATTTTGCACAAAGGTGCATTGGTTCGGTCACCTATTTGCACAGTGTTTTGCCTAGGGGTGACTCCAGAATGTCAAGCACCTTCTGACAAATAGTTACCTCTCACATTGAATCTCTTGAAGTTAATGTAAAATATGTCATTGTTTGGTTTCCAGTCTCCGGTGTAGGACACAAGTCACTCACCCAGAGATTTATTTTGCTCCTTTTATGCCCCCTTCCTGACCTCTTTGTTCTTGGTAATTCCACTGCTTCCTCTCAAGCACTTTAAAGAGGTGTCTGTGCTTATTAGTTTTTAGTTAATTTAGTTAGGTTATTAGCCTGTGTAGACCTTAGTTTATTTTTCTATCCCTCCTTCCCTTACTTGCATCATTGATTTTATTACCCTACAGAAACCTTGTTATCTATAAAGTAATAATGCAAGGCGTAAGACTCACTACAGCAAGAGAAGGCTGGACCTGCTTTAGACATTAGTCTACTTCAAAATGGTCCTGCTTTGGAAGTGGACATGTCCCATTAAAATGGTCTCACTGACTTGGCTGTTCTTCTGTTCCCAGAATACTTAGATAGCAGCTTGGCTGTGATAAGCACAAATGTATGTTTAGACATGCACCTATGTTGATCCTTAAGAGGGAAAAAAAAAGTGTAAAGCTAATACCTTTCTCAACAATTTAACATTTAAAGCAGGGTTTCTCAAACATGGTAACTTTAAGATGGGTTGACTTCAGCTCTCAGAATTCCCTAGCCAGCTTTGCTACTAATTCTGGGAACTGCAGTTTATATGTCTGAAAGCTGCCAAGATTGGGAAGCGCTGCTTTAAAGATAATTTTCTTTCTTTCTGGACACAGTTGCGTAGAATAGTAGCTGCTTCGTGCCTTTCTGAAATAGGTCACAACTCCTTGGCTTACCGAAAGAAAAATAGACAGACCTTTCCCGCCAAACAGGCTTATCCTCACCGTGATATTTTGTTTATACTAAAGATACAAGATCTGGCATAACAACGGTGTAATTCTGCCTGCTGTCTTCTAGAAGTAATTCTGTCCACAGCTTAACAGCTACAAGCCAGCTTCTCCCTATCAGTCTGGCTATGCACCAACTTTGCACGATCACTTTGTAACTGGAAACACTGGCTGGGCAATTGCTTGCTGTTATTGATTTCTATCACAATCCAAGCAACAAAATAGTTTATTTAAGGAAACAGCTGCAGACAAACAATCCCCCCCCCTTTTTTTTGCACAAAAACACATAAGCAGAGAGACATCTAAAGGTGCTTCAGTGTATTGCAATAAGCAATGCCTTTGCTTTATAATATAAGTCCAGAACTGCAAGGGCAAACTTACTGGTACAGTTGTATATCAATGTCCCGGTAAAGCAAGGAGGGACAAACAATTGGCTACTCTCCCGATCTGTCAGTTTCAGATAAGGCCAATGGCAAGAGGTTGCAGAAGACTGCATTCTAAACATTGAAAGTCATGCAATTGCTTACTGATGCTTGAAGTTAATTTATCTATTACCTTCTAGTTCTAAACAAACATTCTTGGTATATCTGGTGAGATCTATGTAAAATAGAGCCATTTCTAAATCCAAATAAGGTTCTGATCTCCATGCATTAGCAAAATAAACAATGCAGGCTCTCTTGATTGCAGGAGATCTTTTACACATCGCCCCTTTTCATAATCTGCTTATTGCTTCTCATATGTCAGGCACTCTCTGCATGGATGCAGAAAATGGAGAGCTTTCCTAGTGAATATTTTGGGAATTGCAATAGTGAAGGATGAGCTATTTTACCTTGAAGTAAAATGCACAATGGGGACGTTTGTTGCATCCTGACAACAGTCAATACCATCTCCCTCCAGGTGTGGTTATACCGGGGGAGGGGGGGGGTGAGGGATGGTCTTCAAACTTGGCCCTTTTATGACTTGTGGACTTCAACTCCCAGAATTCCTCAGCCAGCTTGCCTGGGTTATACTGACCAGAGCTAATGGAAGATGCAGTCAAAACATCCAGACATTTACCTGTACTGCTCAATTCTATAAATGAGGCAATGACAGCTAGAGTAGAGGAAATTATGAAATCTTTTCTAGAACAGGCTAAAGATCTGCCTAGGTGTCCAAACCATAAGGATCCATTGGATGCCTTAGTGAAGTCCAATCATGGAACAAAGGCAATAATCTTTCCCCTGCCTCCCCCAACTGAGCAATTAATGGACCTAATTCCCTTTATATACATCTTGCTACTGCATCATGTAATAGTGAATTCTGTAACATGGCATGTAGTTCTATATGCATCTTGAATATAGTGAGACTTAATTCTGAAAATATAACAAAATAACAGAGTAACAGAATTGAAAGGAACCTTGGAGGTCTTCCAATCCAACCCCCTGCTGAAGTAGGACACCCTATACTATTTCAGGCAGATAGTTGTCCTTTTTAAAAACTTCCATGTTGGAGCACCCATGACTTTTGAAGGCAAGTCATTCAACTAATGAATTGTTCTAACTGTCAAGAAATTTCTCCTTAGTTCTAAGTTAACACCAATGCCGGTATAAGGAGAGCTAGTGTGGTATGATGTTAAGATGCTGGTGTAGGACTCAGGTTCTCAAGACAAGACTCAGGTTCTAGTCCTCCTTTATGTACCAAAGCCATCTAAGTGCCTTTTTCCTCTTGCTCAGCCTGGGGGAATCAAAAATGTTGTCTTCATTGGATCAGCCCGAAAGATTATGGTCTCTACCTTAAAGCAACCAACCCTATCTTCTAGAAGATAGGACATCAAGTCTAATCATCCCAAGCCAACCAGGCCATGCTGATAGGGCAGAGGGAAGCCTGTTAGGAAAAAGTAATATATTAGTATGCAGGGAATGCAGTTATTCTTTTATTTATCTTGAACACAATTCTCATAGGGAAATTTCAAAGTCTACCTTGTGGAAGAAGACAAAACTGATTTCTAGCTATTTTCTCCACATTGAGAACAAAATTATCTCCTATCTTACCACTTAAAGAATACTACTGCTACTTCTACTACTACTACTACTACTACTAATAATAATAATAGTAATAACAACAACAACTTACAAATATAAATAGAAAGACTGTGGCAAAGGCAAGCAAGAGTAGTATCAATAGTAATAGGCACCTTGGGTGCAATCCCAAAACAACTGGAGCACCATTTGAACACCATTGGCATTGACAAATTCACCATTAGTCAATTGCAATTAGTGGCCTTACTAGGAACTGCTTCCATCCAGCGACTATATCTGTAATACCATTAAATATCCACATCTGCCTATCCCAGGTCCTTGGTAAGGACTCAATAGGTGGGCAGAAATGCCAAATACAGTCTGAACATCTGGCTGATTGTGTGATGATCAACAACAACAACAACAACAACAACAACAACAACAATAATAATAATAATAATAATAATAATAATATCACTATTTTCACTCAATTGCTTGCTTTGTGAATGCTCCAACACTGGAAATTTTTAAGAAGAGACTGGACAAGCATTTGTCTGAAATGATATAGGGTTTCCTGCCTGAGCAGGGGGTTGGACTAGAAGACTTCGGAGGTCCCTTCCAACTCCATTATTATTATTATTATTATTATTATTAGTAGTAGTAGTAGTAGTAGTATGTCTTTTCTTCCATCTTCTGCTGTACCCTTTTTGAGATTGAGTGATCAGAAAAGAGAACAGCTTCACTTAGTCTGATATAAAGATTTAATTTGTTTTTAATTTCTAGAATTGTTTATTTCATTATAATCATATGTTCCATAATTCCCAGATTTCTGTCCTGAATAGGGAAAAGGGATAAACTCATTGCTTTGTGACTAGAACTACTTTTCCTTTTCTTTTCTTTTTTCATTGCACTTTCTCTCCACATTTGCTAGTAGAGAAGCAGAAATTTATTAATATAGTTTTTGTGAGTCATTATGTTTCTTCCCTTATACTGTAGATCATAGTTCAATTGGGGCTATTATGGGAATAAGGAATAAGGTTTAGTTCTTTTTTCCTCTGATCATATCTCTACCAAATTTTGATCCTAATTTTATCTCTACTATCTTTCAAGTCACAGTGATTATTTCATTCATAGGATTTAAATTAATATCTAACTTAGACCAATTTTTTCCCAAACAAATGCTAAGCTTAGACATAGATGACTTTTGTCAAGAAACAGAGATGGAAAAAAAAAACCAGGAAATCTTTTATAGCGTCACTAAACAGCACAAATCACATTGATATGATTTTTATTGGTTGCCCTGCAAAATCTGCCCTTTTGCAAATCTCTTATATTTATCTGAGCAACTAGTTGCTAGAGGAAGAATGTTATTGGCATTGGATGCAAACCATGTTTGATACGGGAGGTCAGAAATTTGATCAATGCTTGAAAGATCTGATCATCTGATTTTGGTAATGTCTACACTGTCATCTTTTTGTTTTCTGAAGCTAATCCTGTGCCCATGCAGCCATTTCCCAATGCCCCCAGATATAAAACTTAGAATCTTGGGATGATTTCAAAATGAAAGTTGAGAATTCTCAAGGAGTTATATGCTTTTCTTTGGCTCTTAAAACAAGCTATGATCATAGACAGAATAGTTGTAATCCCCCTGTATAGATGCCTTGTCATATTCACATCCACTCCTATCTCAGTAGTAAATTGTAAGTCTGCTGCTATTAGAAAATCACATATGGAATTGACTTTGATACTGATGGGATCAAATACGCCACTGAATGAATCAGAAAATGCCTGATGTGTAAAAATTACTATCTGCTCTATTTTCCATTTCCCAAATATAAAAACCACTTTCTTAAAATTCATCGGGAGAAATAAATGAAATAGAATTTGACAGAGAATCTATATATTTTACAGCAATAATGAACTGTTTTTCAGAAAAACCACAGAGGAACTTTTAATGGCAAACCAGGATAAAAATGAATTTGACTTAAGGTAATTACATCCAGTTTAATATGATTACTCCTACATATAAAATATTTTCCTCCTGCTGGCACTTAAAATATACAGACTGATGAGATTTTTTGAAAAGACTTTGGGATCTATCAGAAATCTTAAGTTCTGCATCTTTGCTTTATGATTAGTAAAATCAAATTGCTTTATTCTTGGTAAAACATATTTAAATCAACACTGTGCTATGCAAAGAAAAGCTTTTCTGAGGAAAAATTATGCTACAAATTTATAAGATTTAATTTTTTTAAATCTATAGGGTCATTGATAACTGGAGATATTTCCGAATAAAAGTCTTAGGGATTCCATGCGGTTTATTTGAAAAAATTTGTAGAAAAAGTACATCAAGGTTCACACAATTCATATCAAGACATACAATCCTATGACAATGAAAGGAATCCATCATTTCATGATACTCAAGAATCCATTAAATAATACCTATCATCTGAACTATTACTCAGATAATCCAATGGTCAAACAATACCTAAAGAAAATTAATACACAAAACATACTGAGCCCAACTATGAATTTACTTGCATTATTTTGGTTTTCCAAGGATACAGGCTTCATGAGATCCAGAGATGGAATGATTTCACTGCCAAAAGTAATTGATCTTTCAAGTATGAGACAAAAATGGAGTGATCATTTAGCATGAAGTCCCATGGCGTCAGACACAGCCCATTATAAGATGAAAGTGCTAGTTGAGAAGTCCCAAAGTGCAGACATACCTTTGTCACAAGATGAAGGACCAAAGCATCTCCTGGGGACTATAGGAACAAAGAAGCACGAACTTTGTCCTGCCTTTGACTCATATCCATAGCTAATAATGATGACAAGCTATTTTGAACTCTATAGGGGTTGGTTGAAATGGTATGTGGGCTTTGAAGGTCTAATGCAAATATTTTAAAATATTCTTATCTACACATATAAATATTGTAGTCAGTTTCTAGTGGCATTCCCACCACATAAGTACTGTGAAAAGTAATCAATTCCATCTTGCACTTGCCACAAATGGGGCCAGAAACCTTGCTAATGGACTGGAGGCTCCTAACAATGATTCCCATGTTAAATAGAAATTCCAAAAGCAAGTTTAGAATTAATTCAAGGTTCCTGCTAACAAATAAATGAAGATCATTGCTTCCTAATGTTCAGTTATTCCACTGTTCCAAGCTGCAGAAGGACTTGGAAGCCCTATGAAACAAAATAGGTCAGGTATGTGGCTGAGACCACAGATACTATATTTACTTTTTTAAAGTCTGGGGTGCAGCTGGGCACTATACATAGTTGCTTTTGCTCAAAGGAATGGCTACAGCTTGTGGGCTGCTTTTCCTTTCCAAAAAATGTCTACAGGTTTAATTAAACTTCTGGAATAAACCAGTTTTGGCAGGAGACACCACCTTATCAGCAGGCTAACTGCTTGCTTTCCAAGTAAGTTATTAGCTTTATTGCAGAATTGTAGTTGGATATCAAAAGGGATTAATGTCTGAAGTAATTGCTTTTTGGCCTTTTATAATTGTAAGAGGAAATACTTAACGTGTTTTTTTTCCCCTCCACTCTTTTCCTTTCCTTTTTTTTTCTTTTGCATTGCAATAAATGAATGGACTATTGCATGTAAGCTGTTTATAATATAAAGTAGGAAATAAGAAAATGAATATAACATGGATTGAAATGGATTTGTGTCATTGTCTTGATTTTACAAGATAAAATCTTGTGAAAATGGGTTCATTTGCAAAAGAAAAAAATGCCTTGCTTTTCCAAAGCAGAAACAAACAAACAAACAAAAAAAGATTTGTGCAGTTTTGAAAATCTCCATATGCACTGATATATATGTGCATATAAACAATTTCCTATAGGGTTGATTCAGAATGTGCAATATATTACCAATTGTCCTGTTCACTGACCTCCATGGAAGTATATTTAGAAGAGAAAAATAAATCTGTGTAACAAGTGTGATGAACCTTCTGTGTGACTTTAATTTGTTATCTTTTTTGCTAGGTGAAGATGGGCATTTTGGCTATTCTAATTCTCCCACTGCTTGTGGTTGGAATTAGTGGAGTTATATACATTTATCGGAAAGTTACTCAGCTGATGACAAAGTCTGCTGTGCAGAGCAAAGTTGTAGTAATCACTGATGCTCTCTCTGGTGTGGGCAAGGGTAAGAAGTGCAGCAAATAACTCATATTCTATAGTGTGTGTGAGAGGGGGGGAGAAAAGGAGAGGGAGAGGGTGAGAGGGAGGGAGGGAGAGAGAGACTGCAAAAATAGGAATTTCCTCCTGGAAATTTTAGGAATGTTTGCCTTCTGGAATTTAGCCATTTGAAGCATGACAAATCCAGGATTCTTAGAACTTCAGCATCCCTTCCTTTAAAAGAAGCAGGGAGATGTAAGCCTTTGTGATTATAAAAGAAAACTTGGAAATACAAGAAACATTAAATACTCAGAAACCAGTATTATAGACCAGAGTTAAGGCTTCAGCCCTATAAATGAGTATGGAAGCCATATAAATATGTGTATTTGAGCAGAAAGGGCCTTCTTAAGTGAGCATATTAAGAATTTCTCCAAATTACTATATTTATTCTTATTCATCAACAAATTTCTTCCTACAGAACACAAGTCTACTGTATGTTCTTTTGCTCAATCTGAAGCATTGCCTTCTAATGGTCTCTGTGTGCATTCTGAACCTGCTTTAATACCTTGTCTGCAAAATTCCAAATGTTGCAATTGAAATAAATTAGAGAAAGCAAACATAGACCATGAGGCATGAAGATTCAAGAGAGGGAGGAGAATTGTGCATCAAGAGTGTATGGTCAATTAATCTAGTGTCCAAGAAATTAGATTCTACGTTGCTTGGTGTTTGTTTGGAGCCAACTTTCAGAATTCCATGTCGTTAAAATTACCCACATTTTGCACAAACTGCAAACAGCCATAAAAGCTATATTTATTTACTATCTCTTACAATGCAACTATTGAACAGTGTGTTAGAAAGGATAGTACTTGGACCCACAATTAGTTAGAAAAGTGCCTCTACAAACTCCTTGTTTTAGGAGAGAAAATATCTATTTATAGTTGGCTGGCTGTGCTGTAATGGTGAGAACCATTTGCACACACAGGACCTATGAAGTGGCAGCAATCTGATATAAATAGCTTATTTCTGTAATCCCTAAATTATGCACTGGTGGTGAGCTTTAAGATCTTGCACCAAGCAGCTGAGGTATTGAGGGTTATCTTGAAGCAAAATTATTGGCAGATCTTGTAGTGAAGACGTTGAACCTGCAGCCCTGGTTTGGTGAATGGAGGAAAATCCTAGCCAGACAAATGTCAGGGGAATGGAAAATGATTCCTCTCAGAGGTATGCAGGAGGTTTGCTGCTCTGCTGCCTATTGGAGGGAAGGAAACAGGAGATGCCAACTGAGAAATCATCAGGGTCATGTGCACCATTGGCAAACATACTGGGAGAAGTGCATCAAGTGATAGAACAAGATAATTTTACACTTTCATCCCCAACAGTGAACTTTGCAGAACTCTTGTGTTTACTGGAGCTGGAACAGGATGGAAAGTGGAAGATTTATGAAATCTCTTGATAAAAAGGTTGAGATTATTCTAATTTATAGACAGCTATCTTAGTCTATTCTATTCAATTGCTTAATTTTATTGTCAAGTTTCCCTTATAAGAAGACTGTTCTATAAGACTCATTCTATAAGAAGACTGTAATAGGTTTTTATTAAAGGGAGAATCTGTTTTAAATATTTTGTGCTTATTTTCACATAAAGAGAGAATCATATTGTAATTGACTTCGTGCAACCCACTAAACTTAAAATTGTGTTAATTTTTAACACCTGTGTTGAGTAAATCCAGGAAATCAAGTTAATTCAATAAAGTTTGATTCAGTTAATGATTTTATTCTGGCTTTTGGACAGAAAACCATTCATTCCTTCCAAGCTGCCATTTTGTCTCTTCTCCTGCTAGACAATATTTCCTGGTTTTCTCTTCCTCCTTCCGTTATGTATGCAAGATGGACAGTGATAAATATTTATATGTTATATTGTATATAGTATGTTTAAATGTATGTTTAAATGTGTGTTATCTATGTGTACACTTTGAGAGCAAGCAACTAAATTTCATTTTTAATGTGTGCCAGATGGATGATGATAACCTTTATTGTCATTTTTTATTGTAAAAAATGACAATAAAGGTTATCATCATCATCCATCTGGCATTCCATGCTGCAACTACTGAGCATGCTCTGTGTGTCCTAGGCTATTTCTTATGAGATTTCCAGGGATGGAATTCTTTCAATTACAAGATGACAATAATTGCAATCATCATTCAGTTGACTCTCCCTTTGGCATACTTGCTACATTATTCAAATGCATGGAAATATTGGCTTCCCAGGATTCCCAGTCTTGCTTTCCAAAGGTGGTGTGGAGAGACCTTTTCAATGGAATATATTTCCAGCAATTCATTTCCAAGCTGCAACAGAGGAAGATAAAACTTTTTCACCACATCCTTTCTGGAAGATGCCAGAGACAGAGCAAAAATGCTGGTCTGGTATCTCTCTGTATTTCTATATTAAATAGGGAATATTAAATCATTTTTACCTCACCCAGCATAGACATACAACTGCTCCTGTCCTTGCTATATCAACATGGCTGAGCTTATAGTTAACTAAGAGAAATGGCTATTTAGCTCCTACAGCTGCAGGTCTCTAACTAAGCAATGTTTCAGGCTTGATGATTTCACTTAACATTTTTGCACCCCTCTCTCACTACAAAGGATCTACAAAGGAAACATCATGACTTCCTTGCATTTTCAGATCTATAGCCCAACTGTAGTAGTCCTGAGTTCTAGCTGTTGAAGTTAGTACCAAGCACAAGTCTACATAGAATCCTCCAAGCAAATGGAGGTACAAATATGTTCAGGCAATGTCTGGTTTATACATTTGTTTGACCATCCACAAGATCTGTATTCAAAGCACAAGGAATTCCATGGGGGAGGAGAGTTTATCTGTTTATGCTGAGTACAGGAAGAATATTTTTTTTCTTTTTTAGGGTTGAAGGAATGAGAACAGATATACTGTATTACAATCCCAATTAACTGAATTATTCCTTGGTTTATCTTCCAGAATGTACACAAGTATTTCATACAGGAGGAGCAAGGCTGATTTTGTGTGGGAAACACCTGGACAAATTAGAAGCTCTCGGTGATGCTTTAAATAGCGCGGCTGATCCTACTGCAGTAAGACTCTTGTATATCCTTAAAGATCTCTCTATAAAGGCAACAAAAGAGACACTTACTCTAGAATGGCCAAGCACTTTTTTTCAGGGTTTTTGAATTGAACATTTCTTCCCAACAAATTAATTACTCAGAGATTCAATCCTGCCATTAGGTAGAAGGAGGGAGGTTTCCTTATTTATTTTCATCTTACCTTGAACAAATATGGGTGACACACTGTCTCCTCTGCTTTCCTTAAAATTGCTCATTGGTCTTAGATGCAGGGAAGGAAAATGCTGGCCCCTTACCATAACTGAACTAAAAGACACTTGCTAGTCAAACTCAGGAAGGCAAATGTTTTTCCCTGCTTCTACTATAAAGGAATTTGAGGGATCAGCCTAAAAGTTGAGAAGGTACATACAAGTAAAAAGCAAGTGGTTGAAGAAATTATAGGACAACAGAAAACACATGGAAGATTATAAGATTATATTCCAGCGTTCCCCAGTCTGGAAACTTCCAGAATATTTAAATTATCATTTCCACCATCTCCACCTGTGCATGAGAAATGAGGGCAGCAGTGTTCCAACAACTTAGTTTTGGAAATTGTTGGAATGCTGAGGAAGGCAGTTAAGGATTAACTTACTGCCTTATGGACATTGACAAATTATGAAATCTGATTTTGTTCCTTTAGTACTCACATGTAAGGATGTAAGAGATGGACCTTGTGTCATTTATTTATTTGTTCATTTGTTTATTTATTATATTTCTATGTCACTGAACTTGCCAAAGAAATTCTAGGCAGCTTGCAATTAAATGATAGCATTTAAGCATAGCATAGTAATGGTAGGAAAATGCATATTTTGCTTGCTGGAGAAACACTTGTCTCAAATTGCTAGAGATGCACTTGTTTGAAGATAATAGCAACCAAATAAAATTCATTTAATAAAATTCACATTTAAATAAGTATTTAATCTTTAATCTTGTTGATGTACCATAAAAAGATCTGTTAGGAAGACACATCATGTAAAAAAAATAGAATAAGGATAACTTTCAACTAAATAACTTTTAGTGATTAAGGGATGGCAATAGACCATAGGCTGTTACAGGCATTTTCAGAAAAATACAGATTAGTATTCAATATTTCAAACAGTATGCAGGGCATTCGATATAGATGTTGCAATATTTTTAGTGTTAGATCAAAACAAACTTATTTCCCAAGGCAATTTAAAATTAGTTTTATTGCCTCTCTTTTCAGTTGTATGCTTTTGTTGTCTCACAGTATTGTCTTATATAATGAATGATCACACTTTTCATTAAATGTTACTGCAAAATATCAAAATTAAGGTCAGTCTAATCAGTTTGTTTTTAAATGATAAATGAAAGATGCTGCTAGAGCTGGAGTATATCATCCACATTTTTTTTTTTTGCATACAAATAATCACAACCAGTTATTTCCAAATTTCCAATATTTCCATGTGGCCAGACAAACTGACAAATAGGTGATTCTGGATTTAAACAACAAGAGTACTACCAAATTTTTAAAGCTGACACTTTTTTTTCCTAAGGAACTATTACTAATTATATTTTTAATACATTAGTTCTACTTTATCTTTGGACCTGATTTCCTTCTACATAGTCATGCTCATCTGATAAACCCCATTTCCTTTATTGTGTGAGCCATATGACTGGGAATTTTGGGAGCAGAAGATCCAAAAATAGGCAAGTCACCAAACTGGGGAAAGTGCTTTATTGTCTCACATAGGAATTATCTCTCTCTTCTGTATTGTTAAGTATTATGTTCAAAAAGTACTGAGATATCTCTGTCTTATAGTACAGTAACCCCCAAACCCTCCTTCTTTTGCAGACATTTACACCAAAGCTTATCCTTTTAGATCTCGCTGATGTAAACTGTATCCAAGATGTAGCTAAAGAAATCCTGGATTGTTATGGATGTGTGGATATTCTCATTAACAATGCTAGCACAAAAGCCAAGGGGACAGTTCAAAACGTGTCACTGGAACTTGACAAAAAGATCATGGATGCCAACTACTTTGGACCTATAACACTCACCAAAGGTATATAGAAGACTGTCTATCTTATTGTATTATGTTTTAGGGATTCAGGTAGTCCTCAATTTATGATCACAATTGAGTCCCAAATTTCTGATGCTAAGTGAGACAGTAGTTAAGAGAGTTTTGCTCTATTTTATGGCCTTTCTTTCCATAGTTGTTAAGTGAATCATTGCAATTGTTACGTTAATAATACAATTGTTAAATGAACTAGCTTCCCCATTGATTTTGCTTGTCAGAAGGTCACAAAGATGATCACATGACCCCAGGACACTAGAACTGTCATAAATAGGAGTCAGTTGCCAAGCATGTGAATTTTGATCACATGACCACGGGGATGCTGCAATGGTCATAAGTGTGAAAAATGGTCATAAATCACTTTTTTCAATGCCATTGTAACTTTGAACAGTCACTAAATGAACTGTTGTAAATCAAGGACTACCTGTATTATATTTTTGCTCTTCAAAGGGAGGAATCCTTAGTCATTTTATGTATATACATACAACAAACTATCTTAATTTTATTTCAGTTTAATTGTCATGCCTTTCTTCGGATAAGCTCCATGATATAGAGGTCCACACAAATCTAATTGCCTAAGACTCTCTGGAGGGAATAAAACGTATCTGTAGGGCAACTTGCTTTCATTTCTAATAGCTGTTTCAACTCTTACTTGATTTGACTTGATGCATGTAACCACTTCAAATACCTCTAGTTACTGTAATCTATCATTTCACATGGAAAAGTGGAGGAAGGAGAGAGAATTGGAGGTGATTAAATCAAGAAAACTGAGGCAGTGACTTTAGTCATTTGTGCTTACATATGCCTTGATTGCAAACTAGGATGCATTGTGGAATTATTCCAGAGACTTGCAGAGTTTGATGAGAGATTTATTAATGAAGGGGATTTGGCAGAATATTGCTTGCTGGTAAAGCATTTTCCCCTAATAGTACATGTATCTAATGACTGGATTGCTGGGGTCAGCCTTACTGGAGGTGTTTGCTGTAATGGGACTGAGTCAGCCCTGACCCCTGGGGACTGTATGGAAAAATATCTGTCATCTTAACCTTTCTCTGGTGATAACTACAGCTGCTTTGGTCTTTGATCATAAAATCAATCTGATCCATTCAACAAGTCATTCAGTTGTTGACTGATTGATTACACAGCTCTTCCACAGAATTTCCAATTCTAATATTAGCCATCTCTGGGAATGTATTAGTTACAATAAAAAGGAGCATACAAAGGGGCTTATGTGGTCCAAAATTGCAGCCGTCATTAAGTGCAGCAACCTAGCCTCTGTCCTAAGTATCCACACAGAGTTTTGCAGTGTACATTCTGGGACTGCTGTGTGCTGCAGAAGCCAAATAACATGTGGTTTAGGATCCATTGGAGGTGTTTGCATCCAGTTAACCAAATGAAGCTTCCCTTTCTTCAAAAAAGACTATACTGTGTGTGAGGATGGGGGAGGTGTAGAATTCCATAGGGTCTAGTTTACACGTTTTTGTTAAATGTAACAAGAATGTCTGAGTACACCAGTTCAAAAGCTGGGATTTATTCTGTGTGCTCTTTGTTGCAATTCCTCACCCCATAACTATACTAAGCACATTTATACCTTGCCCAGTACTACAGCAAGAGTCTGACCCCATTGAGAACTTCTTTTTGGAGTCCAAGGGGAGGTTAATCACATTGCTTGGGTTTGCTTGTTAATTTTTGTAACAACTCTCCGTGGATGAGTTCATTACGGCTTTATGTCCTGTTTCTGAGGTCTTCAAAATAGTTTGAAATGAATACCCCATTGAGAACTTCTTTTTGGAGTCCAAGGGGAGGTTAATCACATTGCTTGGGTTTGCTTGTTAATTTTTTCACTAACAACTCTCCGTGGATGAGTTCATTACGGCTTTATGTCCTGTTTCTGAGGTCTTCAAAATAGTTTGAAATGAATACTAACCTTAGACCCCCCCCCCAAAAAAAATAATTACTATTCATCTGAAAATATATCTCAGAGATGTGGTTTATCAGGCAAAAATAAAAGAATGAGGAAATACATAAACTCACCCATAGCTGTTGGAAATCGTACAGTATCACTCACCTTTTAAATGCCGCTACTTCTCAGATTACAGTACATCCCTGCTGTTTCAGATTGTAACTGGCCTGCATGTCCTGCCAGATTAATAATGTGCTTCCATATCACATGGATCTGACTCAAATTTAGATCATAGTACATTTCCAAAGGTTTCCTATTCATTTTGTAATATATTCACACAATGTTATTGAGTGTCCAGCCCTCCATTTGCAATCCTGTATTTCCTCTACTGCATCTTCCATCTCTCTTCTCACTATAGAACATCTATTAAAAAGATAAATGCCAGATAAATGCAATCTTTTTTTTTAATTGCTAGTGATATGAATCCTCCATCAGGCAGCATCCCAAACTCCTAAGCAGCAATTATAGCATGCAGAGATCTCATTCTAAAATGAGAAATGATATGGAGTTTCCATGCAAAGGTTATGTCTTATGTCTGTCTTAGGACACAAACTCATCAGCTGAATAATGTCTGTTGCCAACCACTGCTGGTGCACAGAAAGGAAGAGAAACTTCAAGCAGTCTTTGGAAGACAGTCTCTTCCCACTTCCTGTAGTTCTGCATTGGGTTAGACAGTGCATCCTGCCTTTCAGCATAATTAAACAAAAGGCTTTGTGACTGGCAGTTGACAAAAAAGAATGCAAAGAAGAAATGGACTGGTTTAGCATGTAGTGGGAACTGTTTCCAAACTGAATGAGCTACGGCATGGACAAGCTCATTGTTTCAAACTAAAGGATGCATATATGGTTGGTTGTATAATTATTTACTACGTGTAAAAGAAAATACAGGGGGAAAAAACCTGTAAGTAGTTTAATTACAAGCAGCATGAAGAGCCCAGAGTCATCATTTAGGGGATATGAGTGGCATAAACATTTAATAAATAAATGAAAATTTTAAAAAATGATGAAACCATGCTCAGTAATAAATCAGTTCTAAAAATACTAGTTTAGAAGAGACCACATGCTTTGCATACATTAACACATGCGTTTTAATAGTTTTTTATAAGATTATTCTTGGAAGTGGATGGCCTTCTCCATTTTTTTTTACCCAAAAGATATCAAAGTGGAAGTATTTTTAGCCCTCCCATAAGCCAAGATATAAAACAAAATGTACAATTTAGCTATTGCTTGGATTATTTTGTAAAGCAGGCTTGTTATCAACTTTCAAGTTTGTAGATGACATGAATCACCCTAATAATGATTGATATAAATACTATTTAAGAAAAAAAAATAATCTTCCTCAGTGGGAAGCAATTACTGCTACTAAAAAAATACATTAAATATTCAGACTTTTCATGTTGCTGTGATTAGACACTAATCTATTTATAAAAAAAAGACAGAAGTAAAGAAAAGAATTGTGATTTTAAAAAATAATTTCGTTGTTGTTTAGTTGCTAAACATTTTTAAAATGCACACAAATGAATTCCATCATTATTATCTGGATAGCTAATGGCAGTGAATGTGAGGTAAGACAGTTCTGTAAGATAGCCTAGCATTATAATGCCAATTTTGCAGGCAGGGGAAAATGATACACTACTTCTACAACAGTGTTTCTCAACCTTGGCAACTTGAGGATGTGTGGACTTCAGCTCCCAGAATTCCTCAGCTGGCAAAGCCTTACCAGCTGGGGAATTCTGAAAGTTGAAGTCCACATATCTTCAAACTGCCAAGATTGAGAAACACTATCTTACATATAGTGTTTCTCAAGCTTTCTCAACTATTATTCAGGTCTCTGCCATGCTATTTTGTTTTAAGTAAAATGTAATGGAACAGTTGAAATTAATTGTAGTATAAAGCAAAGACTCCCTCAAGTTGAGCTCTGGAAAATACATGGACGTATCCGTGTAATTTTCAAAGCCTTGATAGGAAAATAATTTGCCGTTGCCTTGTTCTGTTTTTATTATTTATTTCCCAAACTAGCCTATAGCCATAGGATTTACTGATAGTTTCCCCATCCAATTATGACCCAGGTCCAAGCCTATTTAGGTTTCTAATGGTTGGCACACTAGACTAGGGCTTTTCAACCAGTGGTATGCATATCACTGGTGGTACTTTGGCATCTGGCAGGTGTACGCATATGATGGATTGAAAAGCACTGTAAAAAAAAGTATATTAAAAAAATGTAAAAGTGGATGAGGTGAAGCAGAGGCAGCACCGCACAGGCCTGTGGGAGAGTCAGCTGGAGCTGCAGTGTTGCGGGGGTTCTGCTGAGAGCCCAGGATCAGGATCGGCACACGCAGCTCCAGCTGATCGGCACTTCCGGTGGCCTTGGGGGTAGCTGCAGCCGCATGCAGTCTTCAGGTGGTGATTCAGCTGGACCTGTGTGTGGTGTTTCTGGGACTCTGCTGAGAGCCCAGGATCGACGCATGCAGCTTCAGCTGATTGGCACTTCCAGCAGAGCAGAAAAGAAAAGAAGGAGTGGGGAGAGAGGAGAGGATATAAAAGGAGGAGTGGGGAAAGAAGAGAGGATATAGAAGGCGGAGGGGGAGAGAGAAGGGGATATAAAAAGAGGAGTAAAACTAGTACTTTTTTCCTTTGTTTTACAGTTTGTAACATTTTATTAGATTATAGAATAAAATATGAAAATACAAAAGCAAATAGTAGGACACAGTAGGGAGGGAAAAGGGAAAGAAAAGTGAGGAGAAGGGCAAAAAGAAAAGGCATTGACTTCCGACTTCCTCTGTTGCAATAGAATGAAGCATTAACATTGAACTTCAACTTTTTACTTTTCCATAATAGTATAAACTAGCCATTTCTATAACAACAAATCAATCTAATCAGTAAAACCTAAAATTCCCCTCGCCCTTTTTTTTAGTCATCAAGTTTTTGATACCTGATTCAGCACGGGTGGTACTTGAATATTGTCATGTCCTAAAAGTGGTACAATCTGTGAAAAGGTTGAAAAGCCCTACACTAAACTGCAGCAATGTAATTGGTTAAAAACTTATGAAATTGTTAGGGTTAAAAAGTGGTGATGTTTAACAAGGCTGTAGATTTTTTTTTTCCAATCTCCTGGAATGGGGTCTTTTCTCCCTTTGAAAAAATCTCTGTGTGGAAGATATTTTATTGAAGATGTGGCTGCTTGATATGTTGTCTCATATTGTAAAGATCTCTATTGGGCATATTTAATCTCTTGTGGGTCACCTAGAAGAAATTAGATTAATTGACGTTGCATTGATGAAAGCAACCAAGGAAATTATTTATTTCTTTATCATATTTATGCCCTCCCTCCCCCGCATGACATTCAAGGGAATTAGCAATTACCTAACTGCTTTTCAATTGATCAGAAACATTTCTGTTTTATCTGCATTGATCAGCAATGCATTTTTATTCATCCCAGGCACAATTATCAATTGCTCTTTTAGGACCTGAACTGTTTTCTCAGCTTTCAGTTCCTGAGGAATGTAACTACAGGTAGGAAAAAAAAAATATCTGAATCCTGTGTTTACCACTGAAAAATGCATACAGAGCAAAAAAAAATGTTTCATAGTTTCTATATAGCATAGTGTAAGCTGATATTATATTGTGATCCTTTCATTTGCTATTGGTTTAGAGCAGGCATGTCAAACTGCTGGCCCATGCACCGGATGCATCACGCCAAAACCGTGCCCACCCCATTGCCGGCAATGGGGGGAAAGTCCCGATATGTTGCGCGACGTCATGTGACGTTGCGAGTTTGACATGCCTGGTTTAGAGGATCAGAAATTAGTATTTTCATATCTGTTAATCTGAAATGATTTTCTCTCATATTTTGCTCTCCAGCTTTTCTTCCCAACATGATCTCCAGGAGAACTGGTCAAATTGTGCTAGTCAACAATATCCAGGGGAAATTGGGTATTCCCTTTCGTGCAGCCTGTGAGTTTATGAATTTAACTCATTTTTTCTTTTTTATTTCTGGGCAATTAGAACAATATGAAACTTGAGGTCTTCCATTTAGAGTCTAAAACAACTGGAGAATCTTAAATATTTTTTAGTTTCTCTGAATCTAGCTATTATTAAGAGAAAGCCAAAGAATTTTAGTTTCACCAAGTAAGAATAGCTTTCAATTCTACCACATGTTTTCTTCACTGATCTTCCATATTTGTCAGAAGATACAGATGGACTTGATCATCTGAATCCATGTATTCCTCCAAGTTATTACAGACAATGCCACTGAACAATCATTTCAGTTGTCTGAGTACCCCATTTGGATGTAGGCAAACATGCAATTTGCCTGATTTTGATTAAATGTATAGACTATAGTTTAGTTAATAGTGCAAACACACTCCGTTGTGACTAACTCAATGAACCATAATTATACACATCATGGTGCAGCGTGATGTGGGAGCTTTGTCATTGCCTTCTATTAGATCCTGTCTGATTGCAACTTTATATTTTAAGAAATTCATATGAAACCGGCATGTGGTAATAGCTTTGATTGTGTAGGTTATCTGATTGGTGGGAGGTTTTTTGTTTTTGTTTTGCTGAAATGATTTGGGGTAATGGATGCTTTAAGAAATCCTTAAGGGACTTGTGGACAGTCTCGTAAAGGTCCTAGCCGCAAGTCCAGCAGTACAATGCATTGGCTTAAATTGTGCTTCTCTCACCAATGAATCCAATTTTGCAAAAAGCTGGCAAATGTATTGTTCTTTCTTAATGCAGATCAAGGTAAGGAAAGAAATTGATAGATTCCATTGGTTTTATTTTCCTTCCCACCATATGCCACCCACTTATAGGAAATCCCCCTTAATATGGGATGGAATAAATTATTGTGAGCAGATGCTCAGAATGGCAGTTTTAGCCATCTGTCAGACTACCCAATCGATAGACTCGGAGAAGGACATGGAGAAAAACAGGAGGGAGATTTCATCTTGCTCATGGTAAGAGCAGCTCCTCCTCCAGACCTCAGAACCATCAGATGGAGAACCAAGAAAACCAATACTGAGTTTAGGTCTAACAGTCCCAAAGAAGGAGCCAATGGGATATTGTGATTGGCCAGTGCATAACAATAGTCATTATTTTGACATTTAACTTTGTCCAAATAGAATGGAACAGAAAAATGCCATCACACTTCCTTCAGGTATTACAAATAACAATGGTGAACTGCCTGAACATGGCAAATACAATTGCATAATACTGGTTCTAGAGATAGGAATGGTCAGATGATAGTCCTAGAACTTGTGTGTAGGTCCTCAGGAATAAAAGTAGTAAATATAGTTAAAGCAACAACATGTGAACTAGCAATACCAAGATGACAGAAGGCTGTCTATAACCTGCTTTACACTGACTTTGAATAGAATAAAGCTGGAAGGGACCTTGGAGGTCTTCTAGTCCAGCCCCCTGCTCAAGCAGGAGAACCTATATCATCTCAGACAAGTGACTGTCTAGCCTCTTCTTGAAAATCTCCAGTGATGGAGCGCCCACAATTTCTGGAGGCAAGCTATTCTACTGGTTAACTGTCCTCATTGTCAGGAAGTTTCTCCTTAATTCCAGGTTGTTTCTCTGTTTGATCAGTTTCCAACCATTGTTAGAACCTTCTACGTGCAGAGGGCTAGCACCTTTTTAGAGCATTATTTCAGTATTTCAAGATACAGGTTGAACATTTTTTCATGAAAGTGCTAAACTTGTGTGGTAAGGAGCCAGCATAAGACTTGACAAGTGCTGCAGCAAGCATTGGTTCAGCCTTATGGAATCAGATGTTTTATGGAAGCCAGGTTTCTAGCCTCTTCAGCAGCATAAGCCAAAAGAAACATGGAGGATAGTTTCCAGCAACTGGAGAAGGGGGGCCCTGCTTGAAGCAGCACAAAGAAGCCAATGAGAACGAGGCAGATCCCAACTGCTTACTACATCAGCAACCGTATCACTAGTGAACTGTGCCAGATTCAGTCCAGGAACAAACTATTTTGGAAGACAAGAGAAAACATGATTTTGAAACTTGCACTGTTAAAGACAACATTAAGCTACCTCAGATATGGGCTGGAGATAGAAGGGAAGAAAAAAAGCAATTATCAAGGTATATTCGTGGCATGAGGAAAATGAGGAAGCACGAACATGACTTATATTTTATTTTTTTCTTAGTATAGGAGATCCTGAATCCAAACATTAGACAAGCTAATGTGGAAGGATGGATGGATGGATTTTTGGATGGATGGGTATTTGGTATATTATGATAGTATGTTTCTTGCATGAATCTCTCTTTCTCCTAGATTCTGCTTCGAAGCATGCTGCTCTAGGATTTTTTGATTGCCTGAGAGCAGAACTGCAGGAATTTGGTGTTTGTGTCAGTACTGTGTCTCCAAGTTTTATATGTTCCGATCATAATCAGCTGCAGCCTAAGAACTGGGAAGGCGCTTCATGGAAAAGTAAGTCATTCACACTGGGATGGCGACCAGAACACAAGCAGAACTAAAAGATAAAAAATACCCAAGAAGACAAAGATGATTTAGGCAAATAACTTGCTGACAAAATTCAAAATCACCAGTCTTTGGAGACAAAGACTTGCGATACATTTCCTCTAAAGAACCTACTATCATCTACTACTATCAGAAGCATAAGTAATGATTTGTAGTTGGAATATAAGGCAGCACATTAACTAGAAACGTAAATTTTTGTTTTCAAAAGTAGGGAATGCTAATGTTAACTCTTGGCATTCATACATATTTTTTTCTGTCCAGTTAATAAATATGGGCAAACCAGTTGTAAAATACTTAGAAAATTCATTGCTGCTTGCTCTCAGCACAGAAAACAATACATTGGCTGTAAACCATTACTGCATCATAAGTAACAAAAAGTGAATGTTTCTGACATCCTTGTGATAAATAATGCAACTCCCTTCCTAACATGGCAACTAGCCCTTTAAAGAAAAAAAAATATGTCTTTTCTTTGCCTTTAAAATATAGAATTAAAAGTAAAGGAGAATACATCCCTCATTCTGACACCCTGGAGCAGTTTTTATCATTTAAAAAAAAGTTTTGGGTCTTCTTTTTATTGAGTAGTTTATTAAAAGCAACAAACATTAACCTGTCTGCCTATTTTCCTGGAACAACATTTCATCATTTTAAGATTCCTTCCAACATTTTTATTTATTCATTATTCTTTTATTTATTCTTTTCCTTTGAATTAGCATCTTCCTTTCATTCCTCCAAATTTCTTTCCTTCCCTGTCCCCACGATCGGCTTCATATTGTCTTTAAAATGAGACAAGAGCATGACACGTAGCAGCTAGTTATCTCTTTTAATACTTTCTTGTTTGCCCAATTCCCAGACTTCTTCAGAAAGTCAGCTTATGGTGTCCGCCCAACAGAGGTAGCAGAAGAAATTCTACGGACAGTGAACAGGAAGAAGCAAGAGGTGTTCATGGCAAACCCCATCGCAAAGGCAGCTGTTTATATTCGCACTTTCCTCCCAGAGATATTTTTTGCTGTGGTTGCTGCTGGAGTGAAAGAAAAACAGAAAATTGAAGTTGAAAACTGATACATCAAGCTCAGCTCCCTTGATAGAAGGGTTGTGCCGATTTTCTCTTGCAGAGGCACCTTGGAAGAATGTTGTATAAATCCAAATGAAGCAAACAACAAACAAACAAAAAAACAAAGTTATGTTTGAGGATCTGGAGGCAGTAGAATAGGATACGGCCTTTTCATCTATCATTAAAAGTGTACTGCTGGGCTATGAAAGAGAGCACAAAAGACATTTTTTAGAGTGCCAAGTGAGTCATCTGAAATGGGGCCTCTGGTTTCCTGGACAATTGCTATTTCAAAAGAGTTAATAGAAAGCATGAATTGTCTGCATGTTGGGTGAAGTGTTCAGAGCAGTGGTGAAGGTCAAGAGAATTGTAAACTAATATTGGAAAAATGAGGAATTTCAGCAATCGGGGAGAATATAAGCAATGGATGCATGGAAAAGAAATAGAGAGTATAGAAAGAGTATGAGGTTCTGGGTTCACACCAGAGTGCTTGGATCTTAGAAAGTAGATGGGTTTGACATTTAGGAAATTCTCACAGGAAACTGAAAAAGGTTTCAGAACCTTTGCCTTTTTGGTGTGATTAACTGAACCTTTCACATCTGCAGTAGTGCTAGGTTTTGATAGCTTTTAGTTCTAAAAAAAATAAGCAAATGTCTGGAGTGGGGATTAAATATTCCACATTTCAAAATGTTGCATTGCTTTCATTCCACATGGGTAGATATGTCCAGTTTGGGCCAACTGCATAACTTTTTAAAAAAATACACACCCGCAAGATAGTGGTGGGGAGCATATGATGAAATGCATATCATGATGTTATGACACATATCTTCATGATGTACCTGCTGGTGTCAGGTAAGACACCAGAACACAAATGTGTAAGAACAGATTATGTATCATAATGTCAGCATGTGTGTGTTGTCATTTTTTTACACAATTTGTAAAGCTTACTGCAACTGACTTGTTGCAGACAAAGCAACTGACCACTACTGATAAATTCATGTCTTCGATGAATATTGGCACTCATCTTCTGACACTGCCTCCTTCTCCTCATGCAATGCTACAGGTTCATAGAAATCTCAAAATGTAAAGACATTACAACTCTAAACAGAAAAGTATTTTTTTCCTTAACATTTTTATCTTTGCTGTGTCATTTTAGTAATAGTACAAAGGCAGCAGCAATACTCAAATTATCTCAGAAAGGTACTCCACCTTAAATTTGGAATTAGGGACAGGGATGGCAAATTCCAAGTCTTCTCTAATGTTTCAAACTAGAATGGATTGCAAGTGGATATTTTCATGAGGCTAGTTATAAATTCAGTACATTGCTAAACCTCCAACATCTATATTCACTGGTTATAGTTACGAGGTGATATGAACTTTTATTGATCAGATGATCAAGCTATACAGTCTCTTGGGATTTAAATTCTCAAGTGATATTTGTTGTGATGCACCTTCAGCCAGGCCTCCATACTGGACTGCAAGGAGAGAGAAAAAGGACACTATGCTAGAAACCAGGAAACTGAATTTTACTCCAGCCTTAGCCATGAAAATCGACTTTGGTTCAGTCATTTTCTCTCAGTCCAATCACCTCTCAGGTTTATTGTTGTGGAAAAAATAGGAAGAGGAAGGAGAATTGTGTATGTTCACCATCTTGAGTTACTTATAAAGTAATAAAGATGGGATAAAAAAATCTAATAAATAAAATCAAGATGAACACTAGAAATCCACAAAATATTAGTGTTTGCTATGTGTCTTTGTTGCCATCTAGTGGTCATTAGAATTTTTGGAGCCCAATTTGAATACTGCAGCGTATAATGTGTTTTGGATCTGGCTTGACTTGCATTTTCCCTCAAAATAATTGTTCTCCAAATAGGCCTGCCGTTTCCACTCCCCCTCCCCCCCACCTGTCAAGTAATAACTCTTGTAATTCCCAGTCAGCATGGCCCACAGTGGCACTAATCGTGTATGATAAGGGTGATCATGCAGGATCTTAAGTTAGGGGAAGCTTGAGACTGAGATAAAATCAGTAAAAAGTGAAGGCAGATGAGTGAAGTTAATCAAAAGGTTTATAGATAGAGATTACTTCTTTTTTAAAAACTGGAGAATATTGGCACTAGCTTGGTTCAGCTATTTTATATAGCAAATCTATGGGAGGTTCATCTGGAGATCACCAGATTGGGCAAAGTGATCTGTTTACCACAGAAATGAGAATGTTTATATTCTTACTATATGAATATGGTTCGTAGAAAGACTATGCGCACCTCTGCAAGTGTGAGGATGTCCATTATTAGTGAAAAATAATGGGAAGTAAATGGGAGTAAATGTACTCTTTGTGAAAGTGTTGCGTATGTGCCTGTATGAGAGAGAGGTGCTAAACTGAAAGATGGCTGCTGTTGGGCTTTTATTTGGTGCAATGTCTTGTAATGTTGGTTCCCAAACAATGTACCTTCCGGAGATGTGTTCAATCTTTCTTGACTCCACTGCCTGTTTATTTCTCTCCTAATCGCCAGTTGACATTTTGTTATGCTCATCAGTAAAAGCAATTGAAAACACATTCACTGATTTAGAAACAGCCATGAGGGAAACAGTGGATTAGCATACTTAAAGTTGTGATCCCCTTTCTTCCACATTTCAGGGCCAACAATCTTGCCTTGGGGTGATATAAATAAAACTCCGGTTTGAACAAGCTCTTGTCCTCTGCTCAGGGTTGCAGTTTCTGCCACTGTCATGTAAATTTGGCCACTGCTAATACAATGTCTCAGTACAATGTCCTCTTTTAAACTGAGTGGGTACCAAAGTAGTAAAGAAAATAGTTAAAATTGGAGCTAATCTAAGCTCCAAAGGGAGGCCATACCAGAGCTTAGATTTATGAGCTCGGCCAAAGAAAATTAGTCTCTGAGAATCAGTCACCACCCCACTCCCCACACCAATTCCTAAATATGGACAATCATCAGCTGCAAGATCAAATTGGTTTGGGCTAATTTTAATGGGCAAATATAGTCTTGAAAGTAACTTGAGCCAAGCAATAAAGAGCTTTATAGGTTAAGCCTACAGAAAGCCAATGCAGTGCCCACAGTTGTAAAATATTTTCTCTGCTGAGCCCTGGATTGTATATAGGCTGCTGCATTTTGAACCAATTGAAACTTACGTGATTTTTAAAGGCAAGTCCACGTTGAGTGCATTGCAGCAGTCTAAGTAAACTCTAATGAAAACCTGATTCACTGTAGTTAGGGCCTCAACTAGAGTCAAGTAAAGGCCTTGTTAGCCATGGCTTGTACCTGTTATTTCAGCAAGAGCTACAATTCAGATAGATCCCCAAGCCATAGAGCTTCTGGTCCATGGGTCATGCTACCATACCTAGCTACCCAAGAATCCTAATGGGCAAACTATAATGCCATCTTGCTAGGATTTAATATTAGATTGTATTCTTACATTCAGACCTTCACAGCTTCTAGACACCAAGATCTCAAGAGTATAATCATATGGCTCAAGTAGGTAAAACTATCATCAGCATACTGATAGTTTTGCACCCTGAAATAACAGGTGATCTCACCCAGTTAGTTCATATAGATCAGGGGTCTTCAAACTTGGCCCTTTTATGACTTGTGGACTTCAACTCCCAGAATTCCTCAGCCAGGCATGTTGAAGTTGAAGTCCACAAGTCATAAAAGGGCCAAGTTTGAAGACCCCTGATACAGATATTAAACAGCAGTGGGGAGAGCAACAAGCTCTGTAGCACTTATAGGGGAAGAGTCATCAAGCCAACATTCCCTCTCCTACTATATAATCCTGGTGATGCAGGATTTGCTATTAAACATGTGACAAAATACTAACATCCAACAGAATTCCTAAAGAATTTTAAAGAACAATGTATAAACTAATCCTGAGATTCAGAATATGTGCCTGAGTTACATTTAAATCATCATTTCAGATAATATACTATATTCAACTAATGTCCAAAGCCATATTCAAATAATATCCAAAAATCTAGCAGCTGTTCCATCTCAAAAACTATACTATAATACCTGAACATCTGCAGCAAAAGGAAGAGGCAAAATTATCTAAGACAAAAGATGAATGCACTGGAAGCCTTTTGGTTTATATAAAACATGCATAGATACAAGATGAAAAAAATTGCCCTCTCTGTCCTGGGGAGAATTAAGTAGATTTTTGCAAACTTCCTATCTGCTAGCAGGCCTCCAGGGTATGGTTAGTAGACAAAATTAGTGATTTGAGGAAATAATGCTTGAAACCATGTTGAAAGAAAGAATGATTAAGATAGTGTGGGGACAGTGGATAAAAATATTTTTTGTTTTTGTCATAACATTGGAGTTTTGTAATATGTACTTTCATCCAATTATGTCAAGCATGACAAATGTTCTCCTTTTCATGGTATTGGAACAATACCTAAACCAAGATTGTAATTTGGCCAAAAGTTGAAGAAGGGAAGAGTTCCAAGTAATCCATAGTGAACTGAGCTATTTTTTGAATCACTAAATTTAGAGACAAGTCAAATCTATGTTTTGTATATACCCCTACAAGATGATGTCAGGCATAAATTTGAAAAACTTGTAATTAATTTCTCACAACTTCCAATGCCTTTTAGGTGGAGCCCTTGGCAAAGAATTCAAATGCTAGGAAATCGAAGAGACAGTGCAACAAATAAACAGAGAATGAGTATGTTTAAACAAAAAGGAAAATGAAAAAAAAATGGTTACGTATGTCACTGAATTTGTTTATATGTTTCATCATCTGCTCTAAAAAGATCTGTTCCAAATACAAGATTATTCTTTTAAAGTGAATAGAATAAAACTGAAATAACACTGCTTTCCACAAAGTAATGCAAAAGACATTCAAAGGAAAAAAAATATTTCTGCTCTTTCTAGTCGTCATACATCTAAAAAGGTACTGTTTTTATCACAAACAGCAACTTTAAAACTCTTTTTAATCAACTCACTGCTGATTAGCTGTGAGCTATATTTCTGCACATCCAGGTGATTTTATTTGAGATTTAGTAAAATTCCTGCATATGGGTGGGGGCAGAATGGTAGCATATCAACCCAGTTTCAGACTGATTTTAAGATCAGAAACACAACCACTTAAAAATCTTAAGAAGCAAAAAACAAAAAAACAAAACACAACCAACTCCCAAATAGACCCTTATGGTTATATCATAGCATCACCAAATGGGTTTTCATAATCTTTCAGAAGGTTGAGCTTCCAGTCCTCAAACTGCCCATCCTCGTGTCACCTAAACATGTCACCTAAGGACAGCTGAATGGATGGATGAACAACACCCTAGAGCAGGGGTGTCAAACTGCCGGCCCACGGGCGGTTTCATCATGCTGAAACTGCACCCACCCCATTGCTGGCAATGCAAAAAGAGTCGTGATACGTCGCGACACGACATGTGACGTGGCGAGTTTGACACCCGTGCCCTAGAGCTTTGGGTAGGTAAATTCAACAAAAATACATCAAGCAGAACATCCAGATTCAGTCACAGTTTTGTTCCATACAGTATCAACTTTGCGAACTCTCAAGCTTCCTCTTTCCTCTATGTATTCAAAATGGATAATGATAAATATTTATATGTATTTATATGTAAGGGTGTAGGTATATACATATGTATGTATATAGCATGTCTACATGTGTGTTGTGTATGTGTATACTTTTGAGAGTCGGCAACAGAATTTCTTTTTTAATGTGTGCCAGTGTTTCCGCAGTAAAAAATAACAACAAAGATTATCTTATCTTATACAATAATGTTACAGTGTTAATGCTGTAAGTCAGTAGTTCTTAAATTTGGGCATATCCTAGGGTTAATGGAAGAATTTGTAACTACTTGCTTGTGAGTCAAGCATTCACTTTAGGTTTGCTGCAGCTGAGACACTTATGTTGTTATTGTTGTTTGTGAGAATAATGCCATTATCTGAGACTGGGGAAAAGAGCAACTGGGACAAACTGTTTATTTATAGCTTGCTGCTCATCTTGGAGTTTGAGGCGACTCAGAGTTTAAGAACTCAGTTTTGCTCTTTTTGCACATGTATTGTGATGTCAGACATTTAAAAAGACAATGGCATTGTCATTTTAACAAAATTTTCCAACCCTGACATGCCTTTGGCTGGGAAAGTTGCTAAAAGGCTATCTCCCACCAATTGTTTTTTTTTACGTCCGTCAGACAGGTATATCATCTCATTTTTTTTATTAAACCTTTTTTTATTCCCCAGCTAACAAAGAATTTACCACATGTGATCTATTGAGCAGAAGATGACTGGGAGAGAACGGAAACTTGGGGTAAGCAAAAAAGCAGGCCTCTTTATTATGGCTGAAGTACCTGGCTTGAAGTTCTGGTCTCACAGCAGGTATGAAATTAGCTGGATGACTTTGGGCCAGACACTCTTCCCTCAGCTCAAACCACTTCATAAGATTGTTGTTTTGGGGAAAATAGGAGGAGGAAGGGTTATTGTATGTGTCTGCTGCCTTGAGTTATAATAACATTAAACGCATAATATAATAAATAAATTAAAAAGTGAACTTATGATTTATGGTTAAGATGATGAGACAAGATAGATTATAGAAAGAAAAGAATAATGCTATAACCTTAAAATAAATGTATAATTGTACTCATTAACTGCTGTAAAGACAGAAGTCATCGCTATGAATTTTTTTCTTTTCTATTTTTAAAACTTTTTTTCCCTTTCCTGCACTTTAAGCTTTCTTTCCGATATCTTATATATTAGTTTGTTTTCGTTTTATTTTCCTTTTTTAAAACGTGCAATACAATTACATAAAAATAATAATGTAAGATTAGATAATATTAAATTAAACACTTATTTAAATAAACATCAACACTAATTGTATTAATATATTATTTGGCGCCACGTATGCTACAGAAATCAGGACTGTTGGCTGAGTAACCACGGCCAGCAGCTGCAGGACTACTGAAAGAAAAGGTGTTTTTGTTTTTTTTACCTGTTGCGAATTTAAGTCCAAGGTGAAGAGGATATCTGAAAAGAATACATTAGTTCTGGAACGGAAGAACTAGAGGAAAATCACAAAATACAAAGGCCTAGAAATAGAATCAGCAAACTGTAGAACGACTGTGGCAAAAGAAAGGAAAAGTAGTGTCAATAACTATGGGCACCTTAAGTGCAATCCGAAAATAACTGAAAACCATCCCCGTTATTCACTTGCAAAAATCAGCTTTATTTGCAACAGCTTACATCTTGAGACAGCTTTAATACCATCAATCAATAGCAACCGCTTATTCCAGGTCCTTGGGATAAAATCTCTAGGTGAATGAAATCGCCAAATCCAGTCTTAAACATGTGACTGATTGTGCCACGAACCATAATAATAATAATACATTTGTTTGACGATGTCATTTCCCTTGGGTTGCGTTTGCAACTGTCTTCTGCGCTATTTATGAATCGCATTAGATTCCTCGGGTGTTTCTCATTTCAGTTTTCATTGGTGGGTTTGGGAGGCGCTGAACCGGAGAGGCTGTTTTTAGAAGGAAAGAAGTTTGATATAAATAATCAGTTCGACGTTTTTAATTTGAATCCGAAACTTCAATCCGGTCTGAAGACTGAAAAAAAAAATTGTAGGTTAATTTGCGACCGGAGTAAGTATGAGAGAATCGAAAGCGTTTGCATCGTGGTTCCATGGTGTAATGGTTAGCACTCTGGACTCTGAATCCAGCGATCCGAGTTCAAATCTCGGTGGAACCTGTCATGTAAAGTTTTTTTTATAAGATAATTCCGGATTCCATTTTATGGACTGATGGGAAAAAAAAAAGGAAGAATTAAGAAAAATATATTTGAAAACTATTAGGTCAAATTTTTTTCATTTTGACTTTATGTATTTCCATAATGGAAATAGTCGAAAAATCATGGTGAATTTCGGTCGTTTGGTTAAAGGGCTTTTGAGTTATGCTTTTTAAAAGAACACGGAACAGTTTTCCTTATAGTTTCTCAAATTTTTATTGCTCAACAGAAGATTGTCATTCTGAGAAAAGTTTTCTTGTAGGAAATGTAACAGCAAAAAACTCCAGATTTCAAAGGGAAAGGAGGAGGACGTGCTAATGGGGGACTTTTCCAAAATAACGCCTGTCCCGTGGTTCTATGGTGTAATGGTTAGCACTCTGGACTTTGAATCCAGCGATCCGAGTTCAAATCTCGGTAGAACCTAAGTTTGCAGCATAACGTTTTAAGGGAGCGTTTTTGTTTTTAGATAACAGCTATTTCTTGAGAACAAGAAAATGTGCCTTTATTTGAAAAGATCTTTGCAATAAACGTACTACGCTGTCTTATAAGATTTGCTTATTTGCTGATCCTATTCAATTAAAGGCAAAATCAATTGCTTGGGTGCAAAAAGTATAAACTGGAAACATCGGGGTCAGATGAAAATTCTCCAGCTGGAAATTTTGCTGTGATATTAATTCAGGAGCGCAGTGAGACATGTGCAAGTCTGTACGTTGGGGAAACAAAACAACCATTTCATAAACACATGGCACAACATAGAAGCACAAACCCATCAGGATAAGATTCAGCAGTCCATCTGCATTTAAATGGAAGACAGCAAAATCCACATTTTGGACAGAGAGGACCTCTGGTTTGAAAGAGGGGTCAAAGAGGCCACTATGTCAAAATTGAACAGAGGGGGAGGGATACGACATCATCTATCTCCAGTCTACAATGTAGTCCTTTCAACAGTTCCAAGAAGGCTCCACACCCATTTGCACCACTCAGGTGACCCTGAGGACACAGGTAAACTTCCAGGTAGCCTCAATAACTCTCTAAAACAGTGGTTCTCAACCTTTTTAATGCCGCGACCCCCCCCAACCGGTTGTAAGTCGAGGACTACTCAACCGGTCGTAAGTCGAGGACTACTCAACTGGTGCAGCACCGTTTGCAGAGTGGGACTTTTGGCAGGCTCAGCAGGGCAGAGACAGCCTGGAAAATTCCTATTGGCTTTTGAAAGCCATTAGAATTAGACTCTATTCAAGAGAGTCTATTCTATTGGCTTTCAAAAGCCAATAGAATAAAAGGGAGTAGCACAGCTAAGGAAAAGGGGGAAAAAATGGTGGACTGCGTTGTTTGGCGACCCCCATGAAATGGTCGTTCGACCCCAAATGGGGTCCCGACCCACAGGTTGAGAACCACTGCTCTAAAACAATGCAAATGACCAGCTGCCTGCAAGGAATATAAATTCTTCCATTCCCCTCCATCCAGTCAGAGCTGAAGAAGCTTCTTGGATGAGAAGCGAAATGTCTTCAAAGGAAAACAAGGATGTCCAGTTGCTTCGTGAAAAAGCACCTTTCTGATTATTCAGGAACGTTTTCTGGCAGACAAAAATCTGAAGGGTTTCCTCCAGACTTCTTGGCTGCTTGATTTTTTACAAGACAGCGTTTTTCATAATACAAGCAAGGATCTTCTGGCTGCGTAACGGTGCCTAAAAAGCAGATCTGCCTGAAATCGGGGTGCGCGCAAGAGAGAGAGAGCGAGTGGGTGGGTGGGTAGGTATTCTCACCACGCTAATCCTCAGGATGAAACCTGAGGTGGAGAAGTAAAAATGTGTATGTTATTAAGAAAGATTTGGAAATCTTCTGATATAACTGTAATTATGAGCAGGATTAGGGTAGATTTCTTTTTTCGAAAACATGTTTTCTTTTTAAAACGTTCCTTTAATGCAAGGAGAAACATTCTCATTCTGCAAAAGTGATGACTGAGCAGAGACCACCAGGAAGCAGAGAAATTGGTCTCTGTAACTTTCTCTAGAGGAATTTGGATTTAATTAAAGCTTGTGCAGTCGGGAAGCCTCCCTAAGCTTCTACCTTTAACTACCAAAATCTGGGCTAGTTAGTTGCTTACTCATGAAGAGCACCACAAATATGCATTGTAGCAGCCAAACATGACCAGAATGCAGCCCAGGTTCTTTTAATTCAGGGGTGTCCAATCTTGACAACTTTTAAGACTTGTGGACTGCAACTCCCCAAATTCCCAGAATATATTCCAGAATTAAATAGTGGTTAAAACACCGAGCTGTGAGTTCAAGTTCAGCCTTGGCCATGAAAACCAGCTGGTTGATCTTAGTCACTCATTCTTAGCCCAACTCATCTCACAGGGTTGCTGTTGTAGGGAAAGGAGTAGGAGGAAGGTGCATTGGATATGTTCGCTGGCTTCCACAAAATGCCATCACAGCGATTTAAGAAAGTTGATCTAACGACCAGATGCACAGCTGACAAATGATAAAAATTTCTATAACCTTGAACTTAAAATATTTTGTTATAATGCAATGATCAAAAAAGAGCTAGTTTCAAGTAAATCCAATCTAAAAGAGGAATATGCTTCCAATGTTTCTACTCTAGACACGTAATGTAAGAAACTCTCCTTTAAGGGTATTTGCTGATAATTTCATAGAATGTTATGATCCATAGGTTTATAGTGTAAATAACTGTTGCATGTAACAGATTTTGTAATCATGACCTCCTACAGCTCATATTTTGCATAGCCACAGATCTAGCATGTGGACAACATTTCCTATCTATGGCTTTTACTTTTTCACGAGTGTTGGTATCTTTCTGAGATGCAAAAAGGATGACACCATCCAGTTTTCCATCATGGAAAGACATCAAGGTACTGCAAAGGAAACAAGCTTTGCCCAGCATACTGTACCATTTCCTACCCGAAAAAAAACACAAATAATTAGGAATTACTCTGTATTGTCTTTCAGTGGGTAACTAGAGGCCCTGTCGACAAGGAGGACAAAAAGATCCAGGTAACCCTAGGAGGTGAGTTTTTAAATTCATCTGTTGTTTCTGTGGTGCCTGATCAGCCTGAGCAGGGGCAAGCCTGGGAAACCGCAGTACGACAGATGTGACATGCAATAAGAATTTGCTTGAGTCAAGTGACAGGATTTTTCCATAACCCTTGATTTACACCGAGCAGCTTCCATTTTGGCACAAAAAAGCATTTTTTTTTTCCAACCACAGCCAACACAGTATATGGGAACTTATGCTCGCAGAGTATTTTGAACACTGGGCCTTTTTATTTAAAAATCTTTCACTGATATCCGTATTTTTCAAAGCCTATCATGCACATACATTACAAGCTGTTAAAATATGTATAACATCAAGTTAAATTATATAATAAGGGCTGCATATGCTTTGAAAATGATCCAGAAGACATGCCATGAATGTAGCACCTCTCCACTGTTCATTAAAGCAGCCTGTCTTTATTCAGGTTTCTATGAGTCTGCAAAAAGATGAATTAAACTATTGACTATTAAAGACCCACAAATTTTTAGTCTTATGCATTAGTGATATGGCTACTTTAATGAATACTAGAAATGGTAGATTTTCAAAAGTTTCTTCTGAATTATTGTCAGAGTGCATAAGCCCTAGTATTTAATGTAAGATGTGGTCCATTTGTATATACAGACACATTAGAACGGAGTAAAAAAGCCAGAATTGGAGGGGGGGGGGAAATCAAATGTCCAGGGCAACTCAATGAACAATTCCCCCACCCCCAATTGAAATAAATTACATTGCCACCATAACTTAAAGTTATTAAAAACTGTGCTTCTATGCTTTTGCCTTGCTTCAGAAATTTAGGCAACCTTGGGCACATTCATCCAAAATTCTTTTCAATTGCATAACTGATAGTGTTGAAGGTATTCTTAGAAAAAATCAGTATTTCACCCCCAGAAGAATGTTCTTGTGATAAAAAGGAATCTAAGTGTGTAGTGTGCTGGCCCATATTTGATACCTTAATGGGCTGATATACTTGAACACCAAATGCTGTGAAAAAGTAGCATAAAAATGTCCTTTTTTATTTTAATGTAGCACTATGCCTACCTATACTTCGGCTATTTTGAATTCCTTTCCTCCATACTGATAAATTTTAGTATGGTATTCATTTTGTTACTGTTTTCTTGTTACAAGGATATTATGAATCTAGACATGCAGTTTTAGAGCCCAATTCATATGTATGGTACATAAAATGCACCTCTTCTTCCCATTATCTCTATGCCAAAAAGCAAATCACTTTATGATTGCTTGATTTTCTGTGTCTCTAGTCCTGGGTAAAAATCTAATGCCTTTGTTGGAACTGAGATACCACTGAACCACTAAACCCTCTACATCTCAAGGTTACATTTTCATAATGGACAAATAAAATTCATAATATCCCAATTTTATGAATTTATAAACTGGTAATTTAAGAACATCCAAGAATTTGGGATTCTCAGCGAAATCGCACCCAAGCTTACCCGTGTTAAGGTAAGAACATCTAATGAAAAAGAAAACATAGGACAGGCCAAAGGCAGCAGTTTCAAAAATCTGACAAAACAAAAGAACAACAGAAATGAAACAGAAGATTCATCAATCTTTGTAGCACTTTTTTTCTTCCTGAGCAAAGCATTCAAGAGGGTATCTTTGTATATTTGTTTGAGAGGTGTGATTCAGAATAGGGGAAAATGGACTCACATTACAACGTTAGAGCAGTGTTTCCCAAACTCGACAATTTTAAGGCATGAGGACTTCAACTCCCAGAATTCCACAGCCAGCAATGCTGGCTGTGGAATTCTGGGAGTTGAAGTCCACATGCCTTAAAATTGTCGAGTTTGGGAAACACTGCGTTAGAGCATAAGAACTGCTGATCATTCCTTTCACTGAGCATGTACTTGAAATTGCATCTCAGTATTGTATATGCAGCTCTTAAAATATAAACTTATAATGTCTGCTTAAAAAAATTCTGGATTTACTGGGCCCATCTCCCAGGGAAAGCAATCTTATTGGCCAAGTGCTGCATAAACTTTGAGGGTGTGACCTCACATGCTAATAAACAGTATTTACATATTCAGCATATGTTCAATGGAAAGAAGTCTTATTATTGTTCTCCTTTTAGCAATTCTGCTCAAGTGTTAATTTATCCCAATGACATTGGCAGGGTGATGCCAGAGTAAAATGAATGTTCAGGTTTTGCCTGCTTGTACACAGTGTCTAGTTGTGAATGGAAACATCCATAAGTGATGAATAGAACTACAACTTTCACCACATATTAAGGCATCTCTCTTCATATCTACCTTCTTTAGACAGATTATCAGTGACTGATCTGCATGGACTCTGCTATCACAATTAAAATTTAACAAATCTCAGAAAATCCTAAAAACTAATTAGCGTTTCTAGGAAGAAGTCACTGAACCATCTTTTCTTAAAACATGAGCATTAGGCAAGAATTATAGTACATCTACTTAAATCAGGTCAGCCCTTTCTTTCAAATATTCTGGCTTTATCATGTCTGCCTATTCTAGCTTGACCTTTGCCCATTTGATTTAATGATCGTATCTGCATTTACAGTACTCTTTGCCTACTCAGGATTTACTAATTCACCCAGCACTGTTGCTGATGATACAGATCTCCCAAATATAGTTTTGAACTTCAAGGATTTTACCCGGTTGTCTTAAGGACCAGGATACCAATATTCTCAAGAAGAAATCAATGCCAGTAAGAAGAAGCAAACTCCCTGTTCCCCATGGAGTTAAATAAAGCTGACCAAATGAACATTCATTTCTAGCAGAGGACAACGTTCCTACTGTTCTCTTAGACTAGTGTAAACTCAGACATTCTTTTTGCCATAACTAAGAAAATAGGCCTGACATTACAGACACATTAGTAGTAGGTGGTTTTTTATCATATTTGGCATCTTACTATGTTTGGTAATAATATGAAGTCTTAAATAAGTGATAAATTTTAATCTGAGATCATTCTGAGCACATTCATGGTATTAGATTCTTGGCACATAGGCCTTAAGTACCGAAGAGGTCAGCATTGAAGCACTTTGTAGCAGGCCCTGATTTTCGTTCCAATATATCTTAACAGGTATATTGATGATTGGGCTAGAGTTTTCATTAAAGAAAGATGCACCACATTTACACTGAGACCAGCTGCATTTTGATTCTGCATAACCCCAATGAGGAAACAAATGCAGTTCTAGTTCTGAGCATGCTTTACATGGTTGTGTCTCCGATCTCAGTTGCATAGCATAGTTGTGACAATGCTGCAGGTCCATCAACCCTGATCCAAGTTTTATAATCAGATGGGTCACCATTTGATATCAAAACTGTTGGCAGTTGGTTTTTCCATGTTGTATTTAGTATGCAAAGATTCCTGGGCTTTGCTGGACTCCATCCCTTCTAGCCATTCCTGATAAAGCTTCTGCACATGCCCGTTGGTTTCAGGAATCTGAACAGGAACTGTGGCATATACATCCTCCATCTGCTTGAGCAGGGCTTTATCGGGTTTCCCGTCTTCAGTCTGTGCCTGGCCATTTCCATTTAAACAACCTACAAATCAATGACCAAAAACAAGGGAAGAAATTAGGTTTAGTTTAAAACACTGAGTGGGTTTATCCACCATGATTTTGTATAGCCTATATTCATGAGATCTTTACATCGCCATATTAATTCACCCCACCTCTGACATGTTTGCATAAATATGGACAAATAGAGCCTCCCCACCTAAAATCTGCTATATGCAGTTTCAGACAGTACTGTCTTAACTAGAATCAGCATAGGCAACATTAAAGAGTTTAATTACTGTATTTATTTATTTATGAGACTTATATACCGCTTTAAGTGCAAGCACTCTCTAAGTGGTGTACACCAGTAAGCAATGTATATATATATTTACATTGCCCCCAACGATCTGGGTCCTCATTTTACCTACCTCAGAAGGATGGAAGGCTGAGTCAACCTTGAGCCGGTGAGATTTGAACCGCTGACCTGCTGAACACAGTCAGCTAAAGTGGCCTGCAGTACTGCACTCTAACTGCTGCCCCACCTCGGCTCTTTTTTTTTTTTAAAAAAAAACTGTAACTGTATAGGGAGATGCAAAGTTCTCAGGGTTTGGTGGTTACCTCCAGGACAGGCTAAAACTTCAACAAAATGGTAGGAACATTTCCCCTTTTTCAACTTTAGAATCATATTCTGGATATTTCGAAAGCCATAGGCCGCCGCAAAACGCAGCACTGTCTCGCCATCCTTTTCTAGGGTCACCTCCTGGAAGTCTTTGTTTCTGAAAAGACAGGGGGGGGGAAAAAGATTTCTGGTTGGTCCCACACAAAGCAAGCAAGCAAAGGAATTTCCTGACAGCTAGAACAATTCACCAGTGGAACAACCTGCCTCCAGAAGCTGTGAATGCTCCAACACTGGGAGTTTTTAAGAAGAGACTGGACAGCCAGTTGTCTGAAATGGTATAGGGTTTCCTGCTTGAGCAGGGGGTTGGACTAGATGACCTCCAAGGTCCCTTCCAACTTTATTATTGTTGTTGTTGTTATGAATATAGATAGGATTTCCTATTTCAGCCTCTATATCTGATGTCCAGAAACACTTTCTACTAATTCTATCTGCTGCCACATTTTGTTGCTCACTTTTGGAAGGAATATAATCACTCTCTCCAAACTGTTTCAAGATTTATTCTGAAAGTGATTGCAAATGCAATAAATATATACAATTATAGGAACAGGGATGTGTGGGGGTTTACTGATTTGGGACTACATACTGATGACATATGCCCTTAGTAGTTCAGCTTATATGCTTTAGTAGCTCAGCAGGTAAAATAATGAGTAGTTCCTCTCTGTAAAAAAAAAAAAAAAAGGTGTGTGGGGGGGGGGAGAATGCTGGCAGCATGATACCAGTTCTTTACTGTCTGGCCCTGCATTGGTTCTTTGTGTTCTTTTTAATTTAATCCAAGATGTTGTTTTTACACTTTCTTATGTAAATGAAACGCTGTACTATTTCCTGCCCCCCCCAAAAAATTTTTTTTGACTGTGGTTTTACTATGATTGATTTTATTTATATCAACCTAGTCTTCATAAAGAAAGGCAAACAGATGACCTTAAAAGAGTTGAGGTCTTGGACTTTTATAGCAAAGGGACAGTCTTTGTCTCTCTAATTCAGCACAGTTTTACCATGCAGGCAAAGAGGCCAGGCTCTGAAGGGGCAGAAAGTGGCCTTGTGAACAGACTTCCCCCTTTGGAACTCTTGTGCCTGAAAGCATCTGCAACTCAAGGGTCACAGCCTTCCAAAGCTTATCAGGTTTCTTAAACAGTGATTTAAAGAACGAAAATAAACAATGGCGGTTAAGCAATTGCACACTTTATGTACAGTGCTTTAGAAACAAATCTAATACTGACCCATGAAGTGAAGGTTTGTATGCAAAACAAATATGTAAATCAAGGCTTGAAGTAAATATTATTCCCAGCAAAGTAGCCTAGCCTTCGTAAAGCTGCACTGTCTTTGTAAAGTTGCACTGCATTAGCTGCGCTGTCTTTTCAGAGGGGTTCTGATGATTGCAAAGCTTTACAAACAGAGCTCAGTTTTACCAAGGCTCAGGAGCCAGGAGTATAAGAAAAGTTTGCCAGAGAAACTGGGTCCAAAAAGAGACAGCAAGGAGAGTCGGGTTCTCCTGCTTTGGTTGTGGCAGTTGGGTGCAAAAGGCAAAAGTTGGCATGGGGAACTTGGAGACAAAGCAGCTGGGTAAATGAGTGCTTGCTCGGGCTTGCTGAGATAGGCTGGATGGCTTGAGATTTCCTGGGGTGTGGTAAGCAGCCCCAGAACCATGAGACAGGATGCAGGGTGACCAAAATGGTACAGATGCTTAGGGGAGATAGGCGGGGGAAGTTGGAAGCAGTCCCTTAACTTACCGAGGCTCACAGCTGGGAGGGATAAAGCCCCAAAAGGCTAGGAGTGAATACTTAACAATTCTCAGTTAATGACCGCCACAGGGAATGCTGAAATTGGTGCAGTCACATGACATCTTGCTTTATGATCACACTGACTTACAATGGCCATCCTGCTCCCAGTTGTTATAAGTTGAGGACTATCTGTATGTGTGGCTTGAGAAGCAGCTATTTTCTCTTTCTGTTTAAAGCATCTTACTTTAATATTTTGTAGGTGAGCTCCTTCACTTCAGTATTAAATAGCTCCTTGGCAGCATGTTTAAATATGTGCTCCAGGTAGCCATCTGATCTTCCATCACGCCGATTTAGTTCTTCTTTTATGCCACCCAACCTGTTAAGTAATAAGGGAAGAGTCAAGAGGTGGACAATCAAGGTCACTTTGTATAAATGGCAATCCTGGGCCCTTAAACGTGCTATCATTCTCAGGCAAAAGGCTGATGCTGGCTGAGAGTTATGGGAGCTATAGCACAGCATATCAAGATTGGGGAAGAACGCACTGTAGACTTTGGTACATACATGTGTATCAACAATTACAATACGCTACTTAACCATAAAAAGGTAAAGGTTTCCCCTGTCCAGTTGTATTTGACTCTAAGGGGTGATAACTACAGCTGTGAATGGTGTTTGTGATTTATCTTGCATCCATTTGATCTTGTAAGTCTTTTCTTCCCTAGTTGTTTGGTTTCCCATAGACTAAATTACATATTTGTCCTGTAGACAAAATATTTCTAAAGACAATGTTTCAAATAAAATGGGGAGTCGATGTTAAAAGACTTCCACCATAACATGATTCTTAAGTGTTAAAACAATACTTAAGTGTTTTCAAAATGCCATTTCTAGCAGTATGTCTTCTGAAAGAGCAGTTATTACTACTTCCAAACTATACAATGTTCGACAGTGAGGAGGCTTCCCACATATATGCTCTGATAAACATTCTATGCTTCTACAGCAAGTACATCTCAGGACAGGCATGTAGGCCCAGTGTCAACCCCGCAAAGCAAAGCTTATGTGTCCCAGTACTGCATGCTGGACATGCCACTCCTTCATGTCCACAAACAACAACTCTTGCTTCTGCACTGCAACTGAGAGCATATGGTAGTGTGATTGTCAGGGGTTGTGGACGTTCACATTAACAGAAGTCAATCTATCTGGCAACATCAATATTTAACTTGGATGAGAACTGCTGAACTCCCATCTGGCTGGTGTCATCTGCTCATATGTTGGAGGGAGGGAAGGAAGGGAGGGAGGAATAAGATGAAGGGAACAAAGAAGCTGGCTGATACTTTAGTTCTGCAAAGGAGAGCTACAGGACAGAAGACAACAAAAGCGACGGGGATGGGGGCCAGGCCAGTCCAGTTACCCAAATATAAGCAGGATCTCATTTTTACAAGGGTGGCACACTGAAACAAAGCAATTTTTAACAGGATCATACAACAGGATCATATGAAGAATGGTGAAGGCCATAATAATTCATATTTGTGCCTGTGAAATGCTTTCATCTGATGGAGATGCATAAGGTGATTGTTTTTAGAAAAATCATGAAATAAAAACTTATCAAAGCTACTTACAAGGTATCAAAGGAGACCTCACTTATTTCTTTCAATGATATTTTTCTTTGTTCCATCATTTGGAAGACTTCACCTGTACGGAAAAAAACCCCATTCTTAAATATATAACAAGGTTACTAAACATTCTCAAGAGAATTCTCTTCTTTTTCTAGAACAGGGGTTTTTTTTTAACTCTTCCATCTGGAAAAAGCTTTCAGGGTCCCTGGAGGGCTTCCATCAAAATATTAACTAAGTCTGAACTTAGCTGGCTTCTAACTTTTTCTTCCCTCAGGTGAGGTAGCCAAATATATTGTTTTGTCACTCTGAAACTGAAAGTTATGACCTGTTAACTCCCAATAACAATGAAGACTGTTAGTACTCAAGGGCAATAAAGATATTTTGGCACTTGAGATAAAAATTATACAAGAGCTCTCGGCTGGTTAAAATCAGAAGAAGAATGAACTATGTCAGAAATCTTACATGCCTATGGACATTCTCACCAATGATAGGGCTTACTCTGTCATGTTTCAATTTAAAGAATATAAAGCACAGAAACATGACATAATAATGCAATGTAATATCAAAGATGAAAAATATGAGTGTTATCACAACATTTCAAAATATAAACTACCCTGGCTGCCAATCCTTCTCCCCGTCTCTTAAAATACCCAGTCAAATCTACTCAATCATATCTTACTCTTACATGACTATATGTCCTCATACAATGTCCTTGTTAAAAGAAATTTTTTAAAACGAATAAAAGTGAATGCGGTATATTGTAAAGAAGATATTTATTACCTGATGTCAAAACGCAATCTACATCTTGAGAGTTATACAAATGGGTATAAAAGTCTTCTCGTAATGCTTCTAACTTCTTGTCATAGCAAGGGGCCACCATGATATGGAAAATTTTGTCAGGGGATAGATTCTGAGGGAAAAAAGAAAATACATTACACACACACATACACAGAGAAACATTTTTTCAGAAAGCGTTTCTTACAGAATTTGGATTTGTGGGCATCCTGATGCTCTTGAGCTTGACTGTTTGCTTACAGATGTTTCATGGCCTAATTAGGCAATATTATCAGTGTGCACTGATGATGTTACCTAGTCGGATCATGAAAGCAAATAACTGAACTCAAAGAGCACCAACCGGTCCACAGTTCAATCTTGAGCTACAGATATTCTCTTCTATTGGAATATGGATTTTATTAGATTGGAAATTAAGAGTCCATTAGTCTATCCTGGTTGGCCTTCATATATGTTTCCCTGTGCTCAATCTATAGCAGTGTTTCCCAAACTTGACAATTTTAAGGCATGTGGACTTCAACTCCCAGAATTCCACAGCCAGCATTGCTGGCTGTGGAATTCTGGGAGTTGAAGTCCACATGCCTTAAAATTGTCAAGTTTGGGAAACACTGATCTATAGCTTGCTTGGAGAATCATCTACCTTGAAGAGGCAGGGTATATCTGGAAAAGTGAATCAATGAAATCCCTTCCTGCTGTGGCTGGTGTACCGGACTGCAGCTTTTAAGATCCAGAACAATTTATGGCTTGTACTTTTAGGCATTTATTAAATTTATATGTCAACCCATTCCCCAATAAAGCAGCTCTGGGCGGCTTACAGACCATAATGTTTTATTATTGTTGTCAACTGCCTAGAGCTGTGCTCTGTGATGGGAGATAATTCAAATCTTCTAAATAAATAAATAAATAACAGCATTCTAGCACTCTAAATTCCATTCTAAATAGAAGGGAAATTAGGAAGGATGAGCAAGGGAAACGTCTCCCTGCCCTGCAACCCAAACCTTGGCATTACAGGATTTAATGTTAATTGTCTGGGTGCTGCCAGTTCAACATTATAGTTCAATATAGCAATAGCGCTTAGACTTATATACCGCTTCATAGTGCTTTACAGCACTCCCTGAGGGGGTTTGCAAATATCAGCATATTTTCCCCAACGCTCTGGATCCTCATTTTACTGATCGGAAGGATGGAAGGCTGAATCAACCTGGAGTCCTGTCAGGCTCAAACTCCTGTCTGTGGGCAGAGTTAGCCTGCAATATTGCATTCTAACCACTGCACAGGGCTCCTTATATATAGGTCTTTGCTTATACAGGATGTGGGGATTCTAGAGTGCTGGCACCAAAATCTTTCAAAAGAGCAGATAAGAACTGGCAAATAACTGAAAACAGTGAATAAACATACTTTGCTGCCCTTTATCACGCGCACACTCTAACATTTCATTTAACATCAAGGTGACTTAGTAGCAAGGGAAGGGCGCTAGCAAAAGTCTACTTGCTCAGGAATACAAGCTGATGTTAGAGAAGGATTTCAGGTTGGCTGAAGGCTTTTCAAAAGCTCCTGTTTACTAGAAGCATTAACTTCGCTAAATGGCTAAAAACCCTTTGTAAAATGATCCCAGGTCAGAATGAGAAAAGAACATTTGGCTCTCAAACAGTTAGAAGCCCCCAAATCAGAAACTGCAAACTGGTACCTGTTGCCTGGCAAAATAATTCTTCACCAGGGAACCCATGATCTGCTGGGGTGACTTTGCAGTGCAAATATGTGGGATTACCATGCTGGGCAGGACTCTCTCTGCATACTGGATCCAGCCTAGAAGGCACAAACAAAATTACTAAAAGAGGGACTGAAGTGGGTGGAATATTCCTAACCAAAGAAGTTAAAATTTAATTAAATTAAAAAGACAAACACAAAGCCATCTTTTTAAAAATACTGTATTCTTGTATCACTGTGGTGGTGAATTGATAATGAACAAAGAAACTGTTCAGTAAGCCAGGTGGATGTAATCAGTTTTGTTTTTCAAAATCTCAATATCACATCACCGAAGAACCATCAGTCTGTAGACAATATGAATTTGGGGAAATTCCCAAGGCTTGGATTGTTACATGAGAATTGAACTAATGTGGTGGCTTCAGGAGCAATCAGCTATAGAAACGATGAATGTTAGATTCATAGGAAAAGTTTACATTTGCAATAGGTCTTATTTCCAGGCTTGATGTTTAGAAAAATCCAACTTATTGCCATATGTTTTTAGCAAAGATACCTTCTTCCTTTTCAATGCCAGTAATTAGCATCCTATAGTTCCTGAAATTATAGAGCAGAGGGTACCAAGCTAGATGCCTGGATTTAGCAGCCTCAACTATACAAGGCCACACACAAAGCTACTGCATGCTTGAGAAAGAAAAACAGGCAGAAGGCAGGCTGTCACTATCCGTGAGACTATCATCTTTTGCTTTTGCAGTATCAAATGTTTTCTGCAAATCTTTCAGGGCTGCAAGAACATTTGCAAGACATATAATAAGAATTTCCCAGAAATGTGACTTTTCAAATTTTTTATAGCCCAGATCTGAAACTTCTGCGACATCATTTCTAGATTTCTTCTTCTCTTCCTACATAATAACAATTAGGGACTATATAAGGAACATAACGTGATGACACTATGTTTCCAATCACATTTGACTACCTTATGATTTCATAGGGAGGGAACATTGGCTACCAAATGACTCAGTAAGTGAAGGAAAGCATGAACTTCAGAACTGGATTGGAACTCGCTGCCTTGCCACCTTGAACTATAGTAATATCAATGAAACAGAATTTCGGCATTCAATGTTAATATATCTTAACCTTTGTTTGGTTCTATTTTTTTTTAATTAAAAACCTATTGTTTTAATTGCAATTGCAGTATCTGATTTTAGGTTGCTTCAAAGTTTCTTTTAATGAGAAATTGTTCTGAATAAGTAACAGCATAAAGAGCTGTCAAAATTCTAAATTAATCAAGCAAATCTTTGACCTCAACCGTCACAGAAGGGGTATCGGGCACTCTTTAAAATTAAGAATAACACTTTAACCACTTTAACAGTCTTTTGCAATAGCAATCATTTCCCCCATAATGTTCTGGAATGATGGTATTTGTTATTTTTAACAGATGTTTTAATCCTATTTTGTAAGCTGCCTAGAATGCAGAAATAAATAAGCAAATAAAAGTATGCAAGGCCCTGTGGGAAAGCCAATATGGCTGTTGGATCTTGGTCAGGGCTGAAGGATCAAGTTTTAACATATATCTTTTTTAAATCAGGGGGGAGGGCAAAGGCAACAAATTGCCAGAGGGTCAAGTGCTCTCCACTGCACTGAATGGCATTCCACTTAGAATTCCAGCATTGCTGGCTGTGGAATTCTGAGAGTTGAAGTCCACATGCCTTAAAATTGTCAAGGTTGAGAAACACTGCGTTAGAGCAAGACATGTAGGAAAACCTTTTTGGCAGACTGGCTGAGTTCCCAGGAAGCAAAATCTCAATCGACATTTTTTTTTCCCCCAGTCATCTCAACCAGATAAGATACTTAGAGGATCTGCTTTTTTCTTTAGTAAAGGCTCTACTTAAGGTTAGGAAAAAGGCACAAAGATACTTTCAATCCACCTGGAAAAGCAAATGTAATTTTACTCTTCCCTATTTGCAAATCTTCTTAGTTCCCTTCTGAAAGCTTAGGCTGGGCAAGCCACAAGCAGCCAGCTGACACTTCTGTCCAACTTATCTGAGCACGCACTTGCTTTTCCTTATCCTCCCTCGTCTTTTTGGGCTTCACCCCCTGGTATCTACAACATACATGAATTTCTGCTTTCACATTTGCAGATAGAACGCTTCCAGTAAAGAAAGAAAGAGTGAAAAAAAATGTATCATGTTTAACATTGGGAAGATGTTTTAAATTGAAAATAATCACCTGATTGCAATACACTGGTACTCTTTCGAAACACATGTTACAAGTTAGGTAAACAAAATGTAATGTGCAATGCAGCTGTGGCTCCTTGAAACAAAGACAGTAATCCCCCCCAAAATCATTTACAATAACTCATCTCATCAAAGGTGAGCTTCAGAGCCTCCGAGTCTTATAATTTCTGATCAAACAAGTCTTAGCAAAGTTTAATGAGCTGAGTTGAGAACCAGTTTATAGCATGCGTCACTCTGTAAATTGAGTGACCTCCCGAGTATCTGTTTTGATAAGAAGAAAAGCAAAGTTCATTGTATCGAGTCTAGCCGTGCAATTTCACATTTGCCATTGCGTGATCACACAGACTGTCTTGGTGTATAAGGAGCGGTGGCTGCAGAAGGTGTTTATCTTTATTGAAGCAAGCACCCACACCCAGGCCTTTTCTGCAGTCAGCTCCAAGGCAGAACTCCAGAAATACTGTTACAGAAAAGCTGAAGACTGGACCCGGAGCACTTCCTTGTTACCATATAGAAATACAGCCCTTCTGCTGTAGAGTCAGAGTCAATGTTTGCCATTCACAACTGGATGTTCTGCGTGCTTTCAACCAAAGCTGCCATTCTTCCCAGCCAGAGTTGTGCCTCAGTTCAACTGGAGTGGAGAAGAGCTGGCTGAGAAAGAGATGAGGAGTCCCAGTGCTAACTTAAGAGCGGGAGAGGAGGAAAGAAAAGGCCTGGCATAGAGACTTCAGCTATTCTTGTAACAGTCTTACAGCTAAGATGCAAAATTCAGCTGAAACCTCTGCTGGATAAACTGATAACAATCACAATTCGATTCTGTAAATGTGTTAAAAAGCTGAATGTTTCAGGCAAATGTTTTACATATATCCAGCTGAAATTTCAAGAGGCTTTGCAGTAGTAATGCCTGAAGCATCCATTCTCACCTGTCCCAAATTTAGCAACTACTTATTTACTTGCTAACCAAAATGTAAGGCAGAATACTAATTGTATTTTACAACTAATTGCATTTGATGGTTGTTCTTTCTATACAGTATGCCACCTAGTCTTTCTAGGGTTGTGTGGCCTTATAAATTTCTATATTAAAATAAACAAAATGTGGAATGGTCTATGAATTTAGGTGTTATTGTCATATATATCTCATAAAATTGTTTGGCCCTCATTTTTGTCTTCTGTCTTAGTTCAAAATTTACTTAGAATTTAGCTAGAATGAATTTACAGTATATATTTTAAAGCCCCTTCCTTCCTTCCTTCCTCCCTCCCTTCCTTCCTTCCTCCCTCCCTCCCTCCCTTCCTCCTCTTATTGTTTGTGATATCCAAAGATACATTCCTGAAAATTAGTATTTAGTACATCTACATACTGAAATGTAAGACACAGATAAAAATAAATAACTTTTAAATTTATGTCTTTCCAGATGGAACAGATTCTGGTTTCTGTCCAAATGCTAAAATATTTCTGTATTATTCTATATAACAATTCTGTACTTTATTCTATGCTATGCTACTTTTTGTTTGAATTGCTTTGGCAAGCAGTGATGTTATGCCAACATCAGTGATCTTTGAGGCAAATATAATGCAAAGGATTGAAAAATAATGCTTTTTTAAAAAAAATGGGAAGAAAACCCTAAGGAAGTGGCAGAAAATCAGCCCACTTGTAAACACATTCATTAAATGCTCCATTACAAGAATGCTAGGGAACGCTGATTTTCTATAAATTATATTATAGTAACATGGAAGAGTATCGTTAGGAGAGAGAAGAATGGGAAAAAATGAACCAAACAGAATATCCCCTTTGTCAGAATTTGCTATTGCTATTTGCTACCAGCTGACAAGGACTATTACAGAACTGAAACTGATATCAATTTTCTGAATGGAAAAACAGAAATTTCTTAGCTGCTATATTTTTAAAATAAAAATTAATTTCCCAACATATAGATGCAACACTAAGGCAAGCCAATTGAGACAATCACACTTCAGGAAACTCACTGTCTTTATCATTATTAAACACACTCATCTCCCATTACAAGCATTGGAAAAGTAAATTACAGCATGTCTGGATTTAGTTTTCTCACCTGGACAGGCAGAAGACAACATTGGCAAAACATGTTCTTCCTGATTCTGTTGGCGGTACCGTTGCACAAATTCCTTCTGGCTCTCCAGAAGGCTAAAATCAGCAGCTATTGTGGTGTCAAAGACATAATGCACTCCTAGAGAACAGATCAATTATAGAACTGAATTACTTTTTTTCTCTCAGGCAACGCTGGTTTTTGGCATGCATCCTATGCATTCTCCAACCTTTATTTTCACGTGAAGATTTAAATGGAACCTCTCCATCCCCCTATCCAAGAAGCAGCCTAAAAGATCATCTTTAATTCTACAGAATATGTTAACAGACCTTCCTTCCTACTAAGAAATTTAATCAAACCTTCAAATACATTGTTCCTGTAGCCTACCACCCTTCCTACTGTTCTAACTGTTCTTCCTACAATCCCTCTGCGGATTCTTCATCATTCATTAAGGCAGCAGAGGATGGAAAAAGACAGACTCAGAGACAGAGATCAAATTTCAAAAGTAAAGGACAGAGGCAACTTTGTGGAGGACCACAAATTAAGTGCTTCTCTAAAGTAAGCAAGAGATGCTATGCTCTGAAGGACAAAACTACAGGAAACATTTGGAAGCTGCCCTAAGACAAAGTATACACTATATATTATGCCTTTCGTGCCTAGTCTTTTGTTTTACCCGAGAGCAGCTCTTGAGGAAAATTATCTCCTAAGATCCTTTTAAATGGAGATGTGCTGGTTGCTGAACTGTAACTTTTCAGTTGGAATACTGAAGACAATGGAAATTGTGTTGTATGGGAAACTGATGCCCATCTTTGGCTGCTGAAACCCAGATCAAGTCTGTATGACTTCTAAGGCAGCCCTTTAAGTCATCTGCAGCATGGGCAGGGAAGAATATTTGAAGGCTTAATAGCTGATGTTGTAACTTCACTGGCAAGGTAATTCACAATATAAATAAATAGTGATCCATCCACTGGGTAAAATGTGAAAACAATACAAGCTTTGAACATATCTTCAGTTCCATAACAAATTCCTCTTTTCCTGTGCCACAGCTCTCTAGGATACCAGCTTATAGCTGAATTAACAATAGCTTTGCTTCTTCTTTTCCTTCAAGCAATGTACTGGATATTTTTTTTAAAGTTGAAGAGACTATTGATTTATGTAAAAGAATATATGTGTATGACATCAGGATCACTTTGTTCTTGCATTCAAATGATGTCTCCTTCCATACCGAATAGAGGTTGTAATCATATCAACTCTCCCCAGGCAAAAGCAGTGGGCAAGGACCATACAATCAAGGTGGCAGCATGCAGATGTCTTCCCAGGTGCCAGCCAAAATGCCTAGAATGTTCCATAAAGACAGCAGGTAGGGCCAACAGATGCAGTCCTGGTCTCTCCCTTTAAACCTCTCCATGGCAGTTGACTATCCTCAGGGGATGTGCAATTCTTGGAAAGATGTAAAACTCTATACTAGACATTTTTATTCTGTGCAAACAGCACAAGGAACTTTTAGATGCCTTGATTATGAACAAAAACATAATGAAAAGATTTGTATGTGTTCTTGCCTTGTCTGTACTGCCTTAACTGCCTAATTATAGCCTCATTTATAACACTTGTGGTCATATCCATAAACAACTCAGTTATCTCAACCATTCTGCAACCCTTGCCTGTACCCTGACACACATGCTATAAAAATTGTCTAAGGAAACAACTTTTTTTAAAAAAAGGTTTTTAATGCTGTCTTCAGCTTTCTTTTGTTTTTTATCTAATAGCAAACTTACCAAGACTTTTGAGGAAGCCACAAAGCCTCCTAGCTGCTTCTGTTACTGAGAGATTGAATTTAGCAGCAAAATAAGGCAAGGACTGGGGACATATAGACACTACCAATACTTTGTGTTTTGAGGTATCACACTTCTGGAAAGCAAAATAAAACACATGGGCAGGTTAAATGCAAACATTTAGATTCTAGCTTATACAAGAGATGGCTTGTTGCTTCATACAGAAATTAATTTGGTTTTTTACGACTGGTGCCAATTCTTACTAAGGCAAATAAACCTCTGAGTTAGAATTAGGCAAAAACAAAACATAATAACAAATTGCTAAATCAGGACAATATAAATAAACAACAAAAATAACAATAGAAAACAAAGATAAAAACTCAGCAGTGGAAGGTGTGTAGCATAAAACATTCAGAATATATATCCACAGCTAAAAACCTGCCCACAAATTTACACTCAGACAGAAAACTATAGAAAAGAGATGGGGAATTAAAAAGTAAAGTGAAAATAGTCCCCCCCCCTTAATCTTAAATAAACGATTATTTAATGAGGTCAATCAAAGGAGTTTTCTGAATATAGGTAGGGCCAAAGAAAAAACATATCCAATGTGGGGGAGGAAAGGAATTTTTTGGATTAGAAAAGAAAAGCGGGAGTAGGAGGAAGATTAATGTTAGACCAGGTAAGCTTGGGTGTGCTGAATGAAAGATGGTAGGGCAGAGTAAACAAATGAAAGGATCTGATTGGGTAAGGACATCCACATTGCATGCAGGAAGAGAAAAGGATGCAGGGTAAAGGCTAAAAAGGAAAGCAAAATGGTGTGCAGTAACAATTAGGAAAAGATTTCAAACGAGGTCAGTTGTTAATTTGTCCAATAACTCACTAAGAAATAAGAGAACCAGGATTTTGGCACTGAAATAAAAAGGCAGATGTTAGGATTATTCAAAATTTGATGGCAAGAGATTTAGTGATAAACTGGATCGATGGTATTAAAAAAACAAAAGGAAATTTAAAAATACCATCCTGGGAAAACGATGACTGATCATCAGCAACATTATTTTTTTAACACTAACTAGAAGCAATGGATTTGAAGAGTTTTGAATATAAAGAACAAGTAAAAGATGTTTGGCTATAATATGAGTATGGAAATAAGTATTGAAGAATTGAAAACAGCTTTTAAAGAAAAATCTCAGTGGATGAAATCTAAAAGTAAATAAAACCTAAAAGTAGGAAACAGGGAAAGCAAAATAAAGAAAACAAGAAGTTGGATATACCACAATGTTTTAGAGCAGTGTTTCTCAACCTTGACAATTTTAAGGCATGTGGACTTCAACTCCCAGAATTCCACAGCCAGCAATGCTGGCTGTGGAATTCTGGGAGTTGAAGTCCACATGCCTTAAAATTGTCAAGGTTGAGAAACACTGTTTTAGAGTGACATGTTAAGGCAGAAAACTTCCTGGGCATGTATAGGCATATAAACATCATCCCCTTTACCTTATTAAGGTTCAGTACACGGAACAACTCATTGGGATTCTGCTGGTAAACTTTGACTGCTTCTTCTGCTGTAATGCAACTGTCACATGCTAGGCAGTCACTAAGGAATATTTTAGCATTAGCCAACTTATGGAATTCACTTTTCTAGAAATGAATAAATTTAAAAAAAAATCCATCAAAAATGTAATGAGGAAAAAGAGAACATAGTGCAGTTATTCTTGAAATAAGAAGTAATGAACTATTAAGTGCCACACAATAGGTAAGTGTTCTGTGTATAATGCTTGAATTATGGGGAAGCATGCACAGCCCTTAGTTAAATCTGTGGGTTCACTAATTTTGCTACTTCCATTTTAATCAAATTTGGGTTCCTCCCAGCTTTTGGAAAAAAAGTAGCTGGTTGAATGAAAAGTAAAGGAGGAAGGTTTCATTCTGCTTTCACCTCTGTAATGCTATTATTCAGATGAAGACAGCAGTGTACCCCACTTTAGTAAGTGTTAGTAAGGTTTCTTTTTTGAAGCAATCCTCTCTCTGCTGAATAATCCAAGTCTAGTTTGAATAGAATCCTAGCAACTTTTTCTATTGACAAGTTGAAAGATTTTCTTCTCCCAATCCCTGAATGAGCAGAAACCCTAAATTAATTTATTCAGTTCAGCTCAGTTAAATTCAGTTCAATTCAATTAAATCAGCTCATATTCCATTCATATGAAATTGGCTATCTCTGTTACCAATCCCTTTCCTGTCTCTGTGCCTTTTGTTCCCAGCTACTGCCAGTCACTCAACTTTCTTCCAAGGCAATGTTGGACAAAGCTGCCAAGTTACACATGTTGAAGCTGTCCTTGGAGAAGACCACTTTAACCCTGATACAGCAAAAGAGGATTTAACATTATCTCACACTAGGCTAGGGAGAAGATCAAGGCCACATGCTGGAGCAAGAGCAGACAAAAAATGTAGTTGGCATAAATTTGGGCCACTGCAAGATGCAAGTGGGCAAAGGCAGCACAAGAAAACATTTACTTAGGTCACCTGGCCACATATTTCTCCACAACAATGAATATATCTGTGAAATATTCTGTTCCAAATGATATTTAAATTATGAAGGATCTTAACAATGAGTTGAGACTAATTCCTGCGACTAAAGATTTATTTATTTTGAGAATTAAGTGAAGTAATTAAGCAAGATTATTTGTGCCGCATTAAATATTACCATGGGATTCTGGGTATGCTTTTTTCCCAAAGAGCTTTCTTTAAATGCAGAATAATTTCATTAATCTTTAGATTGTCATTAGAGTGAAACATATGATTAGGAAATTCAGGATTGTAGCATGGTGGGAATTCTTCAGAATTAGAATCTTTTCAATAGCCTGGCATTCAGAAATCTGTTGCACTAGAAATTATAAAACTGAACAAGAAAAGCATGCTGGCTGCAAACCACAAGAGTAAGTTGCAACTAAATGCTGAAATTGATGGAGGAAAGGGGTTATCTTCATTTCGGCCACCTTCAGAAATGCTTAGTCAGGATTAATTTAAACTGTCTAGGGAGCAATGCAGTTTAGAGATTCATCTAAAAGGAATTTACCTCCTTGTTTTCATCATTTGAATTGAGAACATCAGCTATTGCATTTTGTGGATCATCATTCTTCTGTTTTTTACTACATTCCTGAAACATAGTATAAAACATCATTTGTTCAAAGGCAACACAATTATTGATCAAAGCCACCTGAGGTAGAATAAATTTGTCCATGGGATCACCCAATGGGAACTCTATATATCTAGCAAAACTTAACCAAACAACTAATAATTTATATAATACTATTGATACATAAGGTGCTCTTAAGGCAAAGATTGAAGTCTAATTCTGGTACACACATAGGTACGAACCTGGTACTTTTCCCTGGCAATATCATGGAAATTGTTTATGGCTACCTTCTTCTGGAATGTTTTCTACAGGCCTGGGATTTAATGGAAGACTCTCATCTAAGTACTAATCAGACTTGACCTTGCTTAGCTTCAGAACAATCCACTGGAATAAAAGAAAAAGGACTTGCTGCCAACTCAAAGAGGGGGTAGCAGAGGGGAAAAATAAAAGGAAGAAAAACCAGGTGATGGGGAATAGACTAAGTATTTTTCTATCTCTAATGGCAGTAAATATGAAAAATGATCCAGTAACTCCAATATACAAGGTTGCCAGTTAGCAGCCTCTATAATAAATGTCTCACAAGGTGTCTGGGAAGTGAACTTACGGATTTCAAACATAAAGCTCCTCAGTTTCTGCCTTTGCCAAATCACTAGCTAGCTCTTGTCACAAAGGTAAAATTTAAAAAATAGATATTACCGCAGGATATAAATGTCAAAAAGATGATTATTCCTGAAGTATAAATTCTTATGTTCAGAAACCTAAACAATTAAATAACTCATTGCAAAAAACCAAACAAACAACAAAAAAGGACCAGCATAATTGAAAGGTCTTCAAGGAAAAGGAGCACAGATGTATTTGTTCTGAAACCTCTACAAAGAAAATGCATGTATAAAATATCTGCCACAGATGCCTAAAGTAGTTGAAGTCAATGGACTTTGGCAACTTCCCTTTTCTGTAAGAAGGCAACCTCCCTTTTCTTTATGAAGTAGAATAAAATTCTATACCTTCTGGAATTAGGTTAGGTTCTTGTTTTAATTAAAATTCCCCTCCAATACTTTTCTGAATGTTTAGTATTCTCCCAATAATCCCTTTTCTTACTTAAATTACATATAGAGCTAATAACAATACTGACTACAATAATCTGAAAAAAAAAGGAAATGAAACACTTTACATTGCCTTTCACTTCCACAAATATTTGTGTTGCTCTTGGTTCAAGTTCAATTAATGTTATACATATAGTTCTTTAAAAACATGTCAGAGTTAACTGAAATGTATCATTTTTTGTAGTTTAATATATTGCATTTATATTAACATTATGAATTTATAATATGAACTGAATTAAAAGATCTACATTTGATGCAGCACTAAGTGTTTTTAAGGAAAGCAATGAAAATAGTCTGTGTGATAGTTGTTTTCTAAAGTATTTTTAATGGTTAAGAAACCAAATTTAAAATTTGATCTGTTGGCTGATGTAACTTTAACACTTTCATCCTGATAGACAAAACATATTATACATTAACTATTTCTAATAATATGTCCTACTCACAAAAGGCAAAAAGAGGTTTAAAAAAGGTAGGTGGAAGGATGGATTTTCCTTAACAATCTGGACAAAATGATAAGACCCCCATCCACTCAAGTGGTGAGACTGTGAAAAAACAGCATTTGTGATAAGCTACAAAGAAATTAGAACTATAAAAAGCAAGGTTAGCATACAATGCACATATAGAATTGAGCTTGTCTTACCACTTTCAACTCAATAGAAAGAAGGCTCCAAATTTCTTACAGTACTAACTATTCTGATATTCATAGGAGCCTAACATCAAGAAAGATTATGGTACTGTCTGGTCAATTACAATACTGAACATTATAGAAATAAAGTTAACATGTAATTTGTGGAAGTTCTGATGTTAAACAGCTAAAACATTGATGCAATTTATTTCTTATTTATGTAGAAGCTATAAATATACAGCAACTTCCCATAAGCTGGAATCTTCCAAATCTTTCTATAACTTCCAGCCAGTATGACGATATTGGCCAAAAACTATTTAAGTTGAACTCCAAGACTCTTGGAAGGTACAGTGTAGGGGAAGATACAGAGTTGAAACGCAATCTATTTTTATATCCTGCTATAAATGCACATTTATACCTTTGCATCTCTTTGAATGATAAGTAAAAGGTTCCACAATACCATTAGTTTAAAATTATGTTATAGCACTTCTCATCCCAGTCATCAATTATATACTTTTTTTCCAATTCAAAAGCCAGGTTTTAGAGATTAAAAGCAACTATTTTCTGTTTAAACAGGTTACTTTTAATTATCATTACCCATTTCTTTCTGGGTAGGAGGAACAACCGCCACAATAGCTGAAAACTTCACGTTTATTTGCAAATATATTTTAGTAAGTTCCATGGGGTTTGTTTTCAAAAAGTACACAGGTTTGTTTATGTATGTATATATTAGATTTACTTCCCACTATTCTTTCAGGAGCATACTTAGTGCTCTCTCCTGTTTTTCCCCCAGCACAACCACCTTGAGAGAGAAAGAGCCTATCCAAAGGTTTCTTGCCCAATACTTGTGCATTGGGACTGTAGCATGATAATAAGTAATAAAAACAAGACTCACCTTTTTGGTGCAATTTTCACACTTCATTGGTAGGTCTGTCTTTGGTACTTTTTATTTTGGCAAAATTGGGTCTCTCTTGAGTTGCTGCCAGATGTGCTCAGAAAAAGGAGCTAATGTTCCTGCTTTCCATCTGTCTGGAACAATGAAAAACAACGGAAGAGCTGTAGCAGATTCCCCGCATCATTATCCCAGTTTTTCAGCCCTATTTTGCACTTTCTTTTGAATGAGACTTTCTAGAGCCAATAAGAAACTCTGAAGGCGGGACCACCTGACTACTCAGCTGCCAGTCCCATTTCTGCTGAAAAGTGGAAGTTTTGAATCCTCTCACTTTGCAGAACTAACGAAAACAGCAATCAACTCTCGTGATGTGGAAAATCTGTCAAACTAAAATACTTTTTTATTTCCTGTCAATGATTAACATCAAGACTCACCATTTTATTGCTGCCAATATACAAACACAACATTTTGCTCCTTTGCTATGGGAACCCAAGCAAATGGTTGTTTTTACAGCTAGATGCATTTTTCAAGCCCAGAGAGGAGAGGGCAAAAGGCAAAAAGGGAGAACTTTTCCCCATCTTTTATTTAATGGATGACCCTGAGGTAACAAATGAAGCTGTGCGCATGTGTGTAAACTAAATCTATCAGGCTCTTTTCGTGTTTTACTCATAGTCCAGAAGGAGTTCAGCAAACCTTTCTTCTCAGGAATGGGGATGACTGCCTTTCAAATCTCAGATATGAAAACAGTATTGTACATAGAAAATGCCTGCAAGTCATTCCTGAATGTGGTACAGCAGTGGGATTCTCCTCCAAGAGACCAAAGCACAAGACTGTCAGCTTCTTCTCAGTACTTTATGAACATCAAGACATTCAGCTTCAAGATATCCCTAATGCTGCATGACAGGTGCACAGGGTAACTTCTCATCTCTGATGCCCTTAAGGCCCCAACATTTTTTTTATGCTATGGGTGTGGAGCCTGTGCTGGACCACAATCCTCAACAATTTTGCTTTCTGGATGGAACTGAATGAAGCCAGAGTCCGATAATATCCCACCACAGATGCTCCCACAACCACCTTACATCAAGTCACAGCTCCATGAAACAAGCTCGATCTCTTTAATTGCTGAACGTTCAAATTCTGAAGACAGAACAGTACCACAAGGAAGAGTCATTTGTGACCCTCTCACTGTGCATAAGCTGAACAAGCAGGATGCATACAAGCAAATGACCAGCGTCCCTCTGAGGATTTAGGCACAGCTTGCATTTTTACAGAAGCAGAATACACTGATTTATAAAACAATGACAGGAGTACACCTGATTCCAAAGAAGCGGATCACTTTTGATCAACCACCCCTTCCAGTGGCAAATGCCACGGGTGAGTAATAGCAGGGAATGCTGCTAGATTCAGCTTGCACAACTGACATACTGGCTATTGTGTGTCACAAGGGTTTCGTTCTGCTGGCTTAAGCACAGGTTGCTTCCCTTCGCCTGCCTCCTCCCAACACCAAACCCAACAACAGTACTGTAGTTGTCTTCAGCTCTGTGAGGGGCTTCCCTACTGAAGCATTTAATACGGTCCCTCCCCAATTAGCAGAGCTAACCCAAGCGGTGCATTTTGTCTTGGAGATTACACACGACGAGTGTGAGCAGGAGGAGCGGCGTCCTCGGCTGCCACAAATGCCGCGCAACGAGGAATCTCCTTCTGGGGGTCGCCGGCCAGTCACTACTTCTCGCCCGCAAAGACCAGAAGGCGATGCCTGCGCCCACCGAGGCCGGAAAAAAAAGAAAGAAAAAAGAACATCCCCACATGCAGCAAAAGGGGAGGAGGGAAAGAAACAAAAGCAGGCACGGTACCTTGCGGTGAATCCCCTTAAGTCACAAAGGACATGCCTAGGAGGATTTAGCGCGAGCCTCCGCGGCGGACGGCCATGGCCAGAGGAGAAATGGGTGGAACGGGGCAGGAGCGGAGGGCGGGAGGCGTCCTGGAATGACAGTAAATGCGATGCAAACCGCTCTTCTTTCTCCTTCCTAATTTTGGGATAGTCTCGCTGGTCTTCCTCCTTCCCCCGCCGCTCGCCGGCGTTCATTGTAGACCTGAGAGCTGTCACGTACTCTCGGGCACTGGCGTGGCAAGCTGGGATCAGCGCCCCCTTGCGTCACAAAAGTGAACATCGCTCCGCAATGATGATGAGGATGGTGATGATTTTTTTTTTTTTTTAAATACAATCATCTACTTCGAGAATCAGAGGCAGCGTTGGAGAAATACAGGTTCTCTTCAGCAATACATTTTCCCCAACCCCTGAGACAACTAAACGATGGAGTCTGATTTCTCCCTTCTGGCTTATTAATTATTTCTGGCTTTCCCTTTTAGGAGTGCTTTTCCTGTGTCTTCTAACCTAATTTCCATTTTTTTTGTCCTTTGGATGTTGGATATTGTGGGTATCCAAATCTTGTCCAAGGCAAGGAATTGGACTAAGGGACTTACCAGCCATTTAGCTTACAGTTTTCTTGCCTTTTCCTCTTCTAAGTTTATCTAGAACAAACATTATTTAAAAAAAAAACTTGCTTGGAGTTAAACTGGCATCTTGCCAATGCTAATCATTGGAACATTTGACTTAATGGAGCTCCAGAACTCATACAATTGCATGCTGTCGTAGTCAGTTTGCAAATGTAAATATTGCTACACTTCCTGGGCACTGTAGTCCCCCAAAATCTGGAAAGATATATGCTTGGGAAGATGTGTTTAATTCTTTAGATTAATTCTTGCTCTTCAGAAAAGATAATTCCCCATTATGGTCAATATACAACTTCATATCACACACATAAACAGGATTAAAAGTGTTATTTGATAATCAGATGGCTTGTAACCCAAGCACTGGACAAGTGAATTTTATTGAATTTATACTTCATTTTTTTTAATCGCCCATCTCCCTCGGCGGAGGACTCTGAGAGGTGTACAATATCAATAAACTAAACATTAAAATCAGAATAATTTAGGATTAAAAGTTTTAAAATTACAAAAACAAAATTATAAATTTTTCAAAGGTGAAGAATTCTAAGATGAGGGATTAACGGTTGTTAATACATGGGGGTGGGCTTCTCATGGGGCCAGACAGCCCCATGGTTGTGTGGGCCTGTGTGTCCACTATACAAGGCTACACAAACAAGTTCTGACCCCTTTGTGGAAGGCCAAGAGACTGGAGATTTGCCTTACCCTTGCAAGCGAGATGTTCCACAGTGCAACAAAGGCCCTCTTTCTAGACCCCGCGAGTCTGTAGCATATCTACATTGCCTAACCAGTGAGATGGACTGAAGTGATGGGGTGAAGCCAGTAGGTAGCACAGCCCTATACCATGTAGGACTTTTTAGGTGATGACCAACATCTTGAATTGGACTCGGAAACAAACTGGCACCCAGTGCAGTTCCCAGAGCAAAGTTGTTATATGTTTCCTTCTTTGGACACTCAGTATGGATTTTGGAGGCTGCATTTTGCACCAGCTGAAGCTTCTGGTTACTTTTCAGGGATAGAGTACTAGAGTATGTACTTGTAAAGTATGTTGCAATAATCCAATCAAGAGTGATTAAGCAGAGGGCCACCCTGTCCTAAGAAAGGTATCTTTCTTAATGCTAAATCAAAACATCATTTTCAGACAAGGGATGAAGAGTTACTTAAACTGAGCCTTTTAGGATCCATTTTCTGAAATGTTTTAATGGAAATTATCTACTAATGTCCATGTGATGTACTGTACTAGGCATACATTGATATGTTTTAGCTTTTTCATTGGGTTTTTGTGGCTTTATTTCCTTGATTTCTTTAGCTTGTGTATTTGAAACACACTGTACTTTATTACATGGAAACACCTCCTGGAGACTTTTTAAAAGTTTTCATCACTGAATAAAGCAACCTATAAAATATTACATTAGAATTGGGGAGTTCGTAATTTCTGAGAAAGGTGGAGGAAATTGACAACAAAATTTTGCTAAAATAGCCTGGATTTTGGTAAACAAGAAGTCATGGTCTTGGGATAATTACCATGAATCAATTTTACAAATTTAGATTACTGTAATGTACTCTACAGGGGGCTGCCCTTGAAGACTGTTCAGAAACTACAACTGGTTCAGAAAGTGATTGCTCAGCTAATTATGGCTGTATCTCAGTATGAAAATCTGATATATCTACTTTATGAACTGCACTGTTTGCAGTTGGTTTCTGGATGCAGTTCAAGGTGCTGGGTATCATCTGTAAACCCCCTTTTTGTACAAGATCTGATTGTTTCAAAGCCCACCGTCAGTAACATTTCTCTCTATTCTATCAACTAAACTGTCAGTATGTTGATGTTCTATCAAAAAAGTAGCTGCCATATTGTGGGACCTAAAATGTGCTTTCTTTGTTGTTTTTCCTGCCCTCTAGAATACCATTCCTCCCAAGGATCATTTGCCACTGACTCTTATCCTTATAAAAGCTTTCACAACTTAGTTTTTTGAATAGAGTGGTATTTCTCAACATTGTGAAGTTTAAGATGAATGGACTTCAATTCCCAGATTTCCCCAGCCAATCTGCTACAATGCTGGCTGAGGAATTGTGGGAAGTGAAGTCCACCCATCTTAAACTGACAAAGTTGAGAAAGAGCAGACTAGAGGCTGAGGCAATTTGGGATCCTGCCAGGTCATTAATGAGTGGTTGGAATTCTGCTTATTTCTCCAAAATGATAGTATTTCCGTATTGACTTATGAATATTTTATAACATTTGTATCTTTGAATTTTTACTTATTATTTCTGTTTAGCAGGTCTATAAATCTAAATAATAACTATTAAAAATGTTAAAAGAAATTCAGATTCCACAAATTGAACTGATAGAACATTCCTTATTTTTGCCTTTAGGATGTCTCAAAGTTAATTTGTTTGAGAATTTTGGATATGTAAACGTTTAAATGTAACCTTTGATCCATCTGCACCTGCATATACTTTGAATTCTTCCCTATTTGTGTTATAATGTGTTACAATATAGTTTAATTTATGTTTCCATTGGGCAAATATATCTATGCAGTTGCACTGAAGTGTGCAAGATATTGAATCAGTGCCTATTTAAAGATTATTTGCAGATTCTAAAGAGAAGTCACAGTTTTAAGGAAGTTTACAATAAAAAAAAGTTTGCTGTCATGTATAGGCTCCCCTAGAGAGCAAAGTTGCAATCTGTAGATCCTCCTGGAACTCATGGCTACTGCTAAAACAGCAGGTGAATGTTCTGGTTAGGAGGCCTTTTTTCAGCTCTAGCTAGTGTGTAGTTGTAGTCTTGTCTGGAACAAGACATGTTGAGGGCAGTCACTCCTGCCATGGCATCACTTGGCTAGATTATTGTTATTTGTTCTATTTGAGACAGCCTTTGAAGACCATCCAGAAATTTCAGTTGCACCACATTGTAATGTCCATATGTTCACTGGTTGGTCACATTGTTTTTACACAGCTGTTTCTGGAACTGCACTAGTAACCATGATTCCAAATGCAGTAGCACACTGATTGCTATCTACAAAGCCCTACATAACTTGGGTTTGGGAATCTAAGAGACCATCTAGATCAGGGGTGTCAAACTGCCGGCCTATGGGCCAGATGCGTCATGCTGAAACTGTGCCCACCCAGCTCCGGCAATGGGGAAAAAGTCGTGATACATCGCGACACGTCACGTGATGTTGCGAGTTTGACACCTCTGACCTAGACAGACCTTACAAGAATGGTTAAAGAATACTTGCTAAGAGTTCTCATGTACCAAAAGGTCAGGTGGGGCTTGTTAGTGGGAATTTTCTATGGTGATTGATGTCTTTTTGAACTGTCTATTCCTTGAATCAAGGGTGACTACCCCCCCTTATGGCCTTGTAGAAGGCAGTTATTACTTGGCTTCTCAGAAGGCACCAAATCATTGACACCAAATAGTGTTAGTGTGTACAGTATTGTATTAATTATTATTACAATTATATTGTTTTATTAGTAGTACTTGAACACTATCTTAAAACTATCTGGATTGAAGCAGTAAATAAACTACATGAACAAACAAATAAGGGTACCAATACTTACATCTGTCAGACTGAACATTTCATATGTGTGACATAACTAGACAGCTCTGAGGAACAAAGGGATGGAATTGTATAGACCAGTGAGAATGCTAAGGCTGAAATGGAATGAAGGATATACATTTGGTCATAGCATGCATGTTAATCTATTAAAGAAGTAGTTATTTTTTGTAACTATCAATATCTCTACTTAATGTTATTTCGTAGAAGATTTTATATGCTTCCATTTATGTCCTTCATCTATAACCATTGCCCCAAAATTTTCACTCAAACTCAGAAATAACTATGGAATTCTTTCACTGCACAGTTACATTATTTTCTATCTTGCCAGCAGATGACCTTTTTTTAATGAAGTCTGTTCCAGGTAATAAAAGAATATTCTTGACTTTGCATTTGTGGCATTTGTCTCTTGTCCCTCGTTTTGTCTGCTGCTAATGATAATTTTTTTTTTCCTGAAAGATAGCTGAAATAATTAGCCCAAATTCTCTGACAGGTTTATCAAAATGTTCAATAGACTGCATAAAGTGAAAATCAACCAAGCTACATTAACTAAGAATAATATGCTGTAAATGCCTTCTAATTCATAGCAGATGTGCCAACAACTCATTTATTTAAAGATTTATAAGGCTGCCCAATATAGACTTTTTGACTCTCAGCGGCTGACAACATACACACTATAATTTTTTTAAAAAAAATAAAGAATATTATTCACCAACAACCAAACAGAACAAACATTCAAAATCTAATATTCTTGATAAAATCGCTCCACCGTGCGCTCTTCACTCGCTCGCCTAAGGTGGGAAGACTCAAAACTGTATAGGAAACTAGGCAGCAAGGTCCCCGCTTGCCCCAAGTCGTTCCTGTGCTCTCTCACTCTCTTCGTTTCTTACAACTTCTTCAATTCCTGCCTCGCCTTTACGAAAAAAAAAATAATAATAATGAGAAAAGGAAGTGAGCGTTGTGCGCAACTCTACACTGTGTGCTTCTATTGAAATTGAGGCGCGGTCTGCCTTTCAAAGGGAGCTGTCTTAGTTCTATGATTCTTCGGCGACGCGTTTGTCGCCCGAAGGATAAACGGGAAAGCGCCGACGGTCACTTAGGTGAGGGATGTGTTGCCTGCGGGATGGAGACACCTGACGCCGAGAACTGCACGGCGATGGAAGGGATGGGAGGACCAAGAAAGGGAAGGCTCCCGGGACTAAGCTAAGGGGCTAACACGTGCCCGGAAAAGTAACGTCTGAAAGGCTGTATAGAGAACGAGAAAAGGGCGCTGGACCCTTTCGGTTATTCAGCATTGTACTGTACTATTTAGAATGGACCACCGGCGGTGCAGCACAAAACGGGGAAGGGAGGAAGTAAACCCACCGTCCTTATTTCCCGTTTTCTAACTGCACCCTTAAAGCGCTATATATAAATATATAAAATGCAATTTGCTGTTGGTTTGGAGAGTGGGAAACGAGGGCTTTGGTGCTGTTCATAGGGGGGCGGGGGGGAATGCATATAACGGGAAATGCTGGAAGCGTGGACAACTGTGTAAGGAACAGTTTCTGCCAAACTGTAGTTTGCTCGAAAACAATGACTTAGTTGGTTTCCTGCCTTGTTGTTCTTTAGGTTTTGTGAGTGCTTTGTGGCACTATAACTTCCTATCCACTGTCAAAGATGTATATGCAAGTTGAAAGTCATTCAAACTCACTCCTTCACTTGAAGAGATCCCCAGGCATCAGATCTTGGTCTGTCCTTGTAGGTAAGCCTGTTTCTCCCAAACTTCTAAAAGAAAGCTCAAACGACAGGACACTATTAAAAAAGAGTCATTTTTGACAATTTATTGCTCGCTCTTCAGGGCTGAAGTTTGCAGCAAATATCTTATAAGAACAAGACTGCTTGTTCCCATATCCTTGACAACAATTTGAATAGATGGAATGGCTTTTGCATGTTGATTGTAATATTAATCAGAATTTTGACTTCAGGTCATTGACCTGGGATGTATATATTGTGATTATCCCTCAGTTATTCTAATAAACACTTTCACAGAATCATTCTATCATTGCAAACTGTTATTTGAGTCAATTCAGGAAGGCTTTACAGTATAATTCAAAAAGATAATGCAATAGTTGGCACTATGCTATTTCTAACTGTCCTTTCATTATTATATGTTAATCCTTTACAAATCCTTTTAGCTCAGCAGGGAAAAAATAATGGGAGAATCAGGTCAGAGAATTTTAATGTCTTTTTCTTCTACAACAGGTTTAATAAAGATTTGACTAGTCTCTGAAATATTAGAATTCATCAGATATATAGTCAAATTGATGGAAGTGGACAAATTCTGAAAGTGATTGTTATGTTTTATGCTAACTAGCTCTAAAGCACCAGATATGCAATAGTCATTTAGATTTCCAACATGTCTATCTTAGTGCCTAAATAGCAGTCATTGTACTGAATTCAAGAAAATAGCTAGAATTAATTATTTTCTTTGAAGATTCTTTTGAAGTTAATCTACCTAAAATGCCTCTAAGTGCAAAAAAATTTATATAGTTTAATCAGATATTTAGATAGTAGAATTAAATTGTAAATTAATTTCTCTCCTTTTTCTCTATAGGGCTCTCCTCCATTGGCATAGCTGCTGCTTATTATAGTGAAGGTAAATTCACCAGAAAAGTTTAGTTACTTGTTAATATCTTTAAAAAACACACTCACATTTCTCTTTAAATTTATTTAAATTCTTTAAATTTATTAAATTTATTATGTTCTGATTTGGGTTGTGCTCAAGAGGAATTACTTCCATTTCTGAACTCTATAGTGTAGTCTATACATTTCCATTTTTCCTAGACACCTCATAAGGAAGACAGGAAGTGTGAAAATGTTAAAAAAAATATTGGTTCAGTGAATATCCTCCCCCATTATGTAGAATGACTATTTTTAAAATAAAAATGTAAGAGGCAAAATGGCCAATTTTTCCTTAATGTAAGAGCAAGTGTTGATGGTGTCTTTGCCTTCCTCTTCTTACATGGCAGCTCATGGTACTTGCTTCAATAGGCTCTGCACAATTTCTCCATTGTTTTCTATTAGTTTGGTATATTGCGAGTTTAAAACATTATTACCAGTTGGCATGTATCAGCTTCTATCATTACAGTCCTTTATAAGGGCACATTTATTCTCATCATTTTTGTATTACTTTTAGTGGGCTGCTGAAAGCATTTGTAATTGTTTTTAATACTAGCTGGTCTTAAATTAGCCTTTATTCTTATTCTTTTTTCTTTTAGTAGAATATGATTCTTAATTTTATCTTCAGCCACATTTTAATGCCTACAAATAATTTAAACACAGTATAAACTAGAAATGTATTCATAATTTGAAATATTATTTTGTTATTCAGATAGCCTGGGTTGGAAACTTTTTTATCTTGTTGGCTGTCTCTTTGTAGCTACACAAAACCTGGAGGAGTGGGAAGTAAGTACTGTAATATCTTATACAAAAAAAGTTAGTTTTATTGGCCAGATAGTAAATTGGGGAAAGACAAAATATTCAGTAATGGAATGCGTTGAATCCAGAATAGATTGTTCTCAAGCTTGTCTGATCAAAAAGTACTTCTGGCTTTGGAAAAAGGCATTTCAGTTGCTCTGGAAGTGATTCAACAAATTATAGTCAGAAAGAAATAGTTCATTCCAAAATTGGAACAATCCAGTTTGAGATTCAGACTGAGATTTGAGATTTTTCTGAAAATGAGAGATAAAGAGTTTGATGGGAAATGTGAGATTCTGTACATTTTACTTTTTAAGGAGGATCTGAGACTAAATTTATTTACATGATCCAAAAGTTTGGAGTAATAGTCATTATATATTTACTGTTTTAATTATTGACATTATTATAGAAAAGAATGTTTATACTTGTTTGACAACTGTGATTATTTTCCTCTCATCCAATAAATGGCTTCGTAAGGTGCTTTATTTATTTATTTCCCACAGGAAGCTATATTTGAGAAAGATGCAGGAAAGGTTTACTTAAAGTCATTCAGCCTTTACAAAAAGCTTCTGACCTTTTCAAGAGCTGGCCACGAACAAGGTAAAGCAACAAGTGAATTGAACATTGGGAGTGTTTTTCTTAGTATGGTGCATGTTGTATAGAAAGTAAGATATTTATTTGATCCTGACATAGGTACATACTGTAGTAAAATATATTTAGCTGCGCTCATAACTATGATTCTTTAACCTGTTTGCTTAGACAGGTTAAAGTTTTGTCTCTGAAAAAAACTGAAGAAAATGACAATTTCTTCAGAATCCTGCAGAAGCCACCATGTTGCTACAAATTTCTGTTTAGTGTTCTCTTTGGTTTTGAGATTAAATGTTTTTGTTTTCATAATAACAAGTAGGTTGTTTGTTTCTAGTGGTTGCTGAGACTTCAGAGTTAGAGTTTTGCAACTACTATTCATTTTGTCCGTACATGATGTGGCAGCACCTGGATCACCTTGGTTGACTTTAAAAAACACTTAGACCAAGTTAGGTTGATTTGGTTGACTTTAAAAAACACATTAGACCAAGTTAGTACTTCAAAGGGGATTCCCCAGGAAACCTTAGTTATCAGCTAGATAAGAATGTAGAAGAAACTTCCAAGGAACTATCCTTGTAAGCCCCCGTAGTTCAACTGTTTGAAACAGTTTGTATTTTATGCTGTGATTGCAAGAATACCAGATGATTGGACATGTAAACTCCTGCTTTCCACCAAGCTACTAAGACCATATTTGCTTCATATAGAATTAACCATAGTGTATATTGATTTATCACAGGATTTTGAAGACACAAATATATTTAAATCTTGAAAACACAGAATTCCCTGTGTAATAGTTGAAAGTGGACAACTCTTCTATACTCTTTGAAAAGTTGTTAGCAAATCCTCAAGGGGTCTTAAATCTCTAAAAAAAACATATGTTCATCTTTCCAAAAGAATATTAACATCAAAATGACATGTTTCTAAGCTAGTAATCAGCTACAGAAACTCGCTTGCGTTCATGTTGGAAGCACCAAGCCACTTCTGGGTTGAAAGGATTAGCTGGTGACATCACCAGCTGGGGAATGCCCAGATGGGGGCTCCTTTCATGTCCTGTTAATGTGCCCACCAAAATGGTATCTACCTACTTGCAATTGCATGTTTTAATTGCTAGGTCAGCAGGAGCTGGAGTGAATGACAGGAGCTCACCCCTTCACACAGCAGCACTCTGGTGAACATGGGCTTGTTAACATCCAATCCAGCATCCGAACTACATAGCCACATTCCTCACTACAGAAACTAAATTTATGGTTATGGTTTGGGGGATCTTGGAGTCTGTTGTTGCTTTAAAAGATTTTTACTACATCAATAATGAACTCCATTCTTGCCCTGAAATTTACAAATCATCATTCAAAAGTGCTGGGAGGAGAAACCTAAGTTGCAGGAGGGAAAAGAGAGTTTATGCTAGTATTTTCTAAGGAAGAATTTAGAAAGTCTTCTGTTTAGGGTCAATCCTTGTTAGCTCTGTTGGCCCTAAAACTAATAGGAGGCAGCTGTGGGCATGCAAGGAGATCCAGATAGTTTTTACTACTTTTTGGTGTGAATTGTACATAGTATTGACATTATTTTACTAACAATTCAGTGTTTGCTCCTTGCAAATAGTGGTTGTTCCATTGGATGAAATACAGACTGTGAATGTAGAAGAAGAGAAGGTTCGTTACTTTGGGAAGGGGTACCTAATTGTATTGCGATTTGGCACTGGATTTTCACACCCTCTCACACAGAATGCAGTGATGGGCTGCAGAAGGTATGTATGAACTTTCTCTTTTGTGATTAATTAGAATATGTTAGGAGGTATCATTTCACCTGAGATTGGCAATCACATTCTCAAAAACCCAACTGTCCTTTTGTTACTACTATTCTTTTCAAATTCTTTAGTTGTGCATTAACTTACATTTTTCGGTTAAAGTTATAATGTTATGGCATTTTCATGACTGCAATCTATTCCAGAATGAGTGTATTTAATTTTGACATTTTTAAGTGTAGATGTCAGAAATGTGTCATCAACATTTTCAATTCTCCAATTAAAATGAGCTTAGTTTTTTATTATAGCTGCTATAGAACATGTAGCTGATTTTTAGGCACATTTAAAAAATGTTATATATACAGTATCTTCAGAAGAAATAAAGCTACACATTTCTGAAAGTGTTTTAACAATTTTTCCATACCTTCTATGTATCTTGTTTCCTGCCAGTTGCTTTATTAGCCATTAGATCAGTAAGGAGGAAAGGCATAGTGCTTCAGGTAAATTAATGTAATACTTCTTAATTATATATCAGGAAGAGAATTGGTATCTGAAACCCATACAATTAACTTATTTTTTTAAAAATAATTTTGTGATATCAGACTGAAATTTAATTCAGTTTGAAAATAAAAGTTAACATTAAAATCCTGTGATATTCTTTCAAACAGATATGGGAACAATAAAGATTTTGCTATACTTCCAAATGTTTTCCCTTTACTAGATGGATGCACAGAGTTCCATATTTTCATGACCAACTCATTGGATTCATTAAATCTTGCCTATTATTTTTTTCTTCCTCAGTGATGTTGAGGCTGTGGCTAACCTCATTATTGGTTTCCTTGAACTGAATGAGTTACAGATTGATGAAGGCCTTGAAACGAGTAGTGGAACAGATGTTAGTGATTCAGAAGATCAAACAAAAGACAAATAATTGCATGAACTCTGTGGAAACCAAAAATTGTCTGAATGGTAGAAAACTTGAATCTGTTAACATTCTTAAGTTCTAGAAACAACTTTTTAATTGTTAGCTTCCTGTGTATGATATTAAGCAACAATCAGAAAGGAGTTTAAAGTCTTCCATATTTTCTAGACCAATGGATTTTTAACTGAAAGATTTTCAGATGGGAATACCGTTTGGACATAATTTAGATGATTATCTAATTCCTGATAAGTCTTGAGCCTACTTCTTTCCCCTTCTATACTCCTTGTGATTGTTTTAAATTTCAATAAAATCCTCCAGAGATAGTATTGAGGCCACAGACTTCAAATATGGACAGTGCTATTTCTCAACAACTGCACTTCTACAGGAGGAGCAATATAAAAATAGAGCAAACCAGTTTGGCATTACATCCGGATTTGAAACTGTTGCTTTTTTCTAAACAAAAGGGGAAGAACATTCAAAAAGCAGGAACAACTCTGAGTTGACAAGCAATAGACATGTTACATAGCAGAGAACTTCTTCTAATTGTCTTAGCAATTGATCAGATCTGTAATTACACATGGAGTTTGTCCTGATCTCAAGTAGTTTTAAATAAAACTTGACTCCTGTTTGTAGTTAATTGGCAGTCTGTAAAATTTTGGTTACCAGTCTGTGATTAACAGTAGTTAGGTTCTCCCTATGTAGAAAAGGACATAAATGGGATTCCAACCAAAGGCTGGCTGTCTAATCACAACCCACAGAGGTGATACCAGTCTAATGGTAAATCAATGACTATAATAAATTCTAAAAGGTAGAGAGCTGAAATTAAATGTTTTGGATGCAAGTTTTCAAAAACACATCTTTGGCTTGATTGTTTGTGGTACACTACTGTTAGCTTTTCCACAGGAACCACATTTGATATTGCATCTTTAAAATTGATAAGCACAAAGAAAGTTTATATGTGTGTGCACATGATTGTGTGTTTGTTTTCTACTCATGATTCATATTATTATATCATTAATTTGATGGTGATTATGGTTAATTTTCTACTGGGGCCAAGTACCAATAATGTCTGTATTAAGTTTACTGCTGTTCAAAGGAAACATCCAGTCTAATAGATAATTTAATAATGGATTTTTATTTTAAAAATGGGGAAAATGGTGTATGTCAGAGAAATCTTCCTGTTTAGAGGGGTTTTTAAAGAAAAATAAGTATCAAAAAGCCTTATTGAGTATATTTTATTAAATTAAAAAGGTGTTAGGGTCTGTCATTGGTTTCCAGATATAAAAAGTAAACTAAACATTCTAGAAATTCTCAAAATATATTGTCTTGACAATTCTTACTTTAATCATTTTCTACGTGTCTTAGAGTAGAACACTGTAAATGTCAAAAAGACATTTTTGTTCAAATAAGTCAGGTTATTTGAAAAGTGTTAAAATGTTTGTTGGAAAGTGTACTTTATAAAGTGGTTTTTCAGTTGTATAATTTAATAATTATTGCACTGTTTCATATTCAGCATTAATATTTCTTGTCAGATATCCAAATACTATAGAAACATATTTAATGCTTCCTTTTAAAAACAATCTCTTGCTTTAAAAAAATAACAATAGTTTAGGAAAAGTTATAAACTCCATTCTGTAAATACTCGTTTACTGGAGGTAGGGCATTAGAAATTAAAAGTTTCTTCTTGCACAATTAAGCAAAAGAACTGTGTCTACAAATATGTGCACTTTTAAAAACTGGATAATAATTCACAATTCACTGAAATACAATAGAAGAAATATCCATCTAAACAAGATTATAATTAGAACATTAAAATAATGATTCCATATCATATTGAATCCAACATAGACTTGTATCTTTGAGATGGTTAGAGAATCTGAGCTGCATCTGGAAATTTAGGCATAAGGCTGTCACCTGTTTGGTAAATGGAACCTAATGCTCATTGCTCATCTCAGAACTCATTACAGATGGTTATTTGGGGGTCAATATTAAGATATTCTGTTGGAAGCAATTTGAGAACTTCTTGGAAATGTGATTGGTATCTCTGACTAGGATAAGATAGGCACTCTTCTTTTATATAATTCTGAAAAAAGTCTAAGTTCAACATTTACTTATAAACATTTGGGTTGTAAACTAATCTCAACCAGGCAGTTTGATTTATTGGAAAATACTATTTAATTAAAGTTCTTGCCTGGATAAACCTTAATACTTAAAATGGAAAGGTGCTTATTTGAAGTTAAAAGTGTGTCTTTAACAAAATTGCATATTTTTCCTGTATTAAATATCTGACAAAAGGAACAGTTAGTGCTTTACAAGCTTAAATCACTAAATGTATAGTTTCCAGAAACTGTGTAAATAAATGCCCAGCTTCAAGAAACAGTATAACAGATGCGAGATTACTTGTCAATGTATAAACAGACTTAGTTAAATGGAAGAGATTAATCTTGTGTGTTTTCTTTTTCTCACACATTACAAATTCCATGTAAAGTTTGTACAAGCCCATTCTTAAGTTGTCTATATGCTAATCCTCACTATCTTATTTTCCTTAAAATTCTTGGTTGCGTGAAGACAGTCCCTTTGCTGTTCCCTGAATGTCCTACCACTGTTTAATTAGAAGATTCCTAACCACTGTAGTACTCAGAGACAAATTTTTATACTTAACTTTTCTCGCACTTCAGGGGAAATATTCTAAGCATATTAATAAGATTTATTTAAAAGATGAAGTGTCTGCATGATTTTTAAATTTAGAAATTCTACACTGTGCACACCTTTACACAGAGGATTGTATAGAAGCATGATAGAAAGAAGACTCATAACCTCAGCTTTTTGTTGTAATGCCAAGCTTATTAAAATTCATCTGGACATACCCTATTATTTATTTGCTTGATGCTAGCTGAAAGTTGGGTTTCCAATTAGCAAAGTCATAGATCAAAATGCTAAGAGAGTTCCTGTACTGCACAGTTCAAATCATCTACTGTTCCTTGAAGTCTTTGAAGGCTTGGTTGGACATTCTCTTCTATCCATTCTTCTACAGCAGAGGTGTAGAAAATCTTTTTCATGGCTGTTTGCAACTCTTCGGTTAGAACAGTCCATTTGGTCAGAAGCCTAAGCAAAAAAAAAAAAAAAAAGTGATGCTGAATATGTTGAATAAAATACCTTGTGCTACAAAGAATATGCAGATAAGAGAAGATGCAAGAAGTAAGGGGACTATGATCTGCCAGAAGTTTTCATCAGTTGATAGTCGGCATTAAATAGGACATTATGTAACATTCTGAAGATTAAAAACTAAAACATTACTTTTTCCATTACTTTTCAATTCATTGTGTTCCCTTCCTATTTAAGCTTCCTTCTTGCCAACTCTATTTCTTCAATTATACAACCTTGTTCTCCTTTGCACTGTGCAAGATTTGCTGTTTTCTCTCTAACTAGCTCTGAAAAGCCTGTTGAGTGTTACTGCAGTCGATACAGATAACACTGCCTTGAGGGGCCAACAATCTGATTAAATACCAGTTATTTCACTATGTTTCTCATTTCTGAAGTTGCTTGTGTTTCTAATTCTTGTATAATCCTATTTTCTCTCCTATGTATTCAAGATTCTGAGATCTGAAGATCTGAGGAGATTCTGCTCCTCAGCCTGTTTCTTTCTTCAGTTGCTGTGTGTGTTTCTTTCTCCAGTAATTCAATTTCTCTTATCATTTTCTGACATCTAGTATCCAGTCCCATTCCATATTTTTAGTTAAGTCTCAGCCTTCTACTAATTATCTTACAGTGGGGGGAAAATTATTTGATCCCCTGCTGATTTTGTACATTTTCCCACTGACAAAGAAATGATCAGTCTATAATTTTAATGGTAGGTTTATTTTAACAGTGAGATAGAATAACAACAAAAAAATCCAGAAAAATGCATTTCAAAAAAGTTATAAATTGATTTGCATTTTAATGAGTGAAATAAGTATTTGACCCCTTCGCAAAACATGACTTAGTAGTTGGTGGCAAAACCCTTGTTGGCAATCAAAGGTCAGACATTTACTATAGTTGGCCACCAGATTTGCACACATCTCAGAAGAGATTTTGTCCCACTCCTCTTTGCAGATCCTCTTCAAGTCATTAAAGTTTCGAGGCTGATGTTGACAGCTCGAACCTTCAACTCCCTCCACAGATTTTCTATGGGATTAAGGTCTGGAAACTGGCTAGGCCCCTCCAGGACCTTAATGTGTTCCTTCTTGAGTCCCTCCTTTGTTGCCTTGGCCATGTGTTTTGGGTCATTGCCATGCTGGAATACCCATCCACGACCTATTTTCAATGTCCTGGCTGAAGGAAGGAGATTTGACAATACATGGCCCCATCCATCATCCCTTTGATGCAGTGAAATTGTCCTGTCCCCATAGCAGAAAAACACCCCCAAAGCATAATGTTTCCACCTCCATGTTTGACGGTGGGGATGGTGTTCTTGGGGTGATACACAGCATTCCTCCTCCAAACACAGCGAGTTGAGTTGATGCCAAAGAGATTGATTTTGGTCTCACCTGACTACAAAACTTTCACCCAGTTCTCTAAATCATTCAGATGTTAATTGGCAAACTTCAGACAGGACTGTACATGTGCTTTCTTGAGCGGGAGGACCTTGCGGGTGCTGCAGGCTTTCAGTCCTTCACGGCGTAGTGTGTTATCAATTGTTTTCTTGGTGACTATGGTCCCAGCTGCCTTGAGATCATTGACAAGATCCTCCTGTGTAATTCTGGGCTGATTCCTCATTATCCTCATGATCATTGAAACTTCACAAGGTGAAATCTTGCATGGAGCCCCAGAACGAGGGAGATTGACAGTTATTTCGTGTTTCTTGCATTTGCGAATAATCGCACCAACTGTTATCACCTTCTCACCAAGCTGCTTGGCAATAGTCTTGTAACCCATTTCAGCCTTGTGTAGGTCTACAATCTTGTCCCTGACATCCTTGGACAGCTCTTTGGTCTTGGCCATGGTGGAGAATTTGGAATCTGATTGATTGATGGCTTCTGTAGACAGGTGTCTTTTATACAGGTAACAAGCTGAGATTAAAACACTCCCTTTAAGAGAGTGCTCCTAATCTCAGCTCGGTACCTGTATAAAAGACACCTGGGAGCCAGAAATCTTGCTGATTGATAGGGGATCAAATACTTATTTCACTCATTAAAATGCAAATCAATTTATAACTCTTTTGAAATGTGTTTTTCTGGTTTTTTGTTGTTGTTATTCTGTCTCTCACTGTTAAAATAAACCTACCATTAAAATTATAGATTGATCATTTCTTTGTTAGTGGGCAAACGTACAAAACCAGCAGGGGATCAAATAATTCCCTCCCCTGTATCTTTAGATATTAACATCTCTGCCTAACTAAATTCACCTTTCAAGTCCCATGAAGGTACCAGCACTTTGTCAACATTCTTTGCTTATGCCTTTTAAATTGATAATTTAAATTTCCATGAATAATTCATAATTTCCAGCAGTCATGTACTTTGCGGAAGTTCAAAAATAGGGGATAGATATATTTGTTTTTATTCATCTCCCTGCCTTTAAGTATGTTATTTATTTGATACATACCCATACAAACATATACGAATCAGTGAATAATTTTCTTTTGTAATAAGGTAATAAGTGAAATATTTTGCTATTTCTGAATTTGATTAATTTTGGACTATGCCAGCAGACCAAAATTTACAATAATGTATAACTACATTTGAGCTGATGCACTGAAATCAATGAGATATTTGTTATCACTAGTAATATAAGTCCCATTAACTATGGCTCTAAACCTGATTGAGTCTGGATTGAATCCATAAAGAACATCACTTAAGTCCCAACATGGGACTGCCTATATTGATGGGTTTGAACAAGAATGCAAACCTATAGCCATCTGTCAGTCCCAAACTAGTTTTAAAAAATGCAGACTTTGCATGAGATCACAGATCTTGAATTACCTTATGGCATCTGGCTGAAAGTGATGAATCATTATGGGATGGATCTTCTTTCTTTTTCTGTGATAGGGACTAAACCAGCCTGTAACATATCTAAAAATTCAGACTGATATGAATGAACAAAAAAACAATGAGTTGAGAGACATCACATAAGTCCAATCATGCTATTTAAAATTTAGAAGACATTTATTCAGGACCATTTAATACAATACTGATACTCTTTAAATGCCATGTATCCATGAGGTAATATTTATTGGATAATTTAATACATAAAAAATGATACTGCATTTTATACAGGTACAAATTTAATTATGTGTAAGAATATATAAGAATCAACTTTTTTTGAGGGGTGTGTGTGATTTCTCACCTGTTATTTTCCAAAAGTTCGTCTATTGAGGATTTGAGGTAGAATGCAATTTGAGTCACAAGCAAGAGAATTTCATTTCCTGGGAAAGTCCCTGTGATGTCACTGTTCAAAAAGAAAATCTGCATCAGCCTTCATAATAAGTGGCTAGAATAAAACATTTTATTCATTGTAAGTGACTAGATATTATATTGTTTATTTGATTGTGAATCACTCTGGGCAGCCTTTTTAAAAGGGATTTTTTAAAAAATATGAATAAAATATTGGGAAAGAATGAGCTTCCTGATAATACATTTAGGACTTTTTGCATGATGCCTGAGCCCTATTCAGGTATGCATTAAATGAGGGAAGAGAATGAATCTTGATCTTCACTAATAAATAGAAGGATCGATCTTTGTAGAAGGAAAACGTATATAGTTGTTGACTTCCTCACAATTAAGAACTTCAGTAGCAGAAACCTCATCCGGCTCAGATGTCCTTCCCATATTTGCTTATGTCTCTGCTAATAAGATGTCATTAGTGAAAGAACTAATGAGTATTAAATAAGTTGTTAAAGTGGACGGCAGTTTTCTATCTAATGACAATGAACAGTTTCTATCAAATGTTCAGAAACAGAAGACATATTTTTGTGTAACAGCCAATAGCTATACAAGTAATCCTCTGGTTACAATTGGGACCAGAACCAGAATTGCTACTGCTAAGCAACATGGTCATAAAGCATGTCATCATGTGAAATGCATTGCTTAGCAATTCTGGCAGTCCCAGTTAAGCGAAGACCTCGTGACTATTACTTCCTGCTTGCTTCCTCATTGAAATAGGAAGCCAGCCGAAAAGGTCACAAATTGTGATCACATAACCATGGATGAAGCAATGGTTGGAAATCCGAGCCAGTTGCTGAGTACCTAGATCACAATCAAATGACCATGGGGATGCTGCGATGGACAAAATTACACAACCCATGGTCAGTACCATTTGTTAGGCACCGTTATATCTTTGAATGGTTACTGAACAAATGGACATAACCCAAAGACTACCTGTAATTTAATTAAACTTTATTGGATTGCTAAATATTTAAGACAAGGATGTCAACTTGTTGTCCTATACCTCCTTTTTCAATGGCTTCTGTATCCCTTCAAGATGCTATTATCCTTGAAAATCTTTTCCACGTAATTTAAAAAATGTATTATGCAGTTTTGCTTGCTTCTAATTTAGGAGAAAGGATGTGCAAAACTAAAGATGGAATGTTTCAGAGAAATCTGGAACATCTCCCCCTCAAACCATGCCATTTTGGGTTATGTTCAACAGTTTTATGAGTTGTGATATCTCAAACCACTTCTGCTTTTGGAAGTTTACTTCCAGAAAGAGCTGAAACGTCCCTGGAATGACATGATCATGGAATTTTGGCACACTTCTAAGGCAAATCAAAATGTTCTGGGGTTCTCCAAAATGTTCCACTCCCAAATCCTTATTCTGAAGATGAGTTATAGTAGATTTAATTTGTAATATAATTCAATAATAATGAAAACCTGGAACTTTTACCTCATGAAGGTGTCTATTTCCAAATGGGAGAGCCCCAGTAATTTTTCTACATCTTCTCTCACTTTTTCTGAATAACCACCTTGAAGATCCAAAGGGAGAATTTTTTTAGCATAAAATTTGGAAAGGAAACAAAATTAGATAAGTATCTTATACAGCGATTTATTACTATGGCAATGGAAAATCAAGGAGGAATGCCAAAAATGTCTCATTAGTGTTCAGACATGCTCCTGTTGCCACATTTCATGTTGGTGATAATAGCAGTAAAGGTCCTGTTCAGATGTTCCTTGGTTGGACATGTGACTGTATCAGTTTTCTGCATACACCTTCCCCATCCCTTTCCTGTTGCTGAAAAGCTGTTAATCCTATAGACACTTTAACATTTGGGATCTGTAATCTTCAGATTAGATCTGTCTCTGAAGTTCTAAATAAATATGTAAATAGCTTAAAATTATCTGATAATCTTTCCTATTTGATGCCATACAGGGAATAGCTAAGATAGGGATCAAATATTTAAGAGCAGTATTTTCCTGGAGTTGCAAACCACTTTATCACTGCCTCAGGTTCCAGTCTGTTAACTCACATATTGGTAAAACTATTAGTCATATAAAGTACTAAATGTAGTGAAAGATCACAGCTGCCTATTATAAGTTACAAACCTAAAAACATGGGTTAAATTAGATGGGAAAAAGGTATTTCGAAGAAATGTAGAATTTTTGGTATTACGTAGTAATCCTGAAACTTCTTTGCGATGCTGGTATGATTTAATCTAGTTAATCGAGTTACTGGAACTTTTTGGAACAATATTACAATACATATAACATTCCAAAAATTTAGAATTTTACTGTTTTTAGGAATTTTTGGTTATATCAGGCATGGGGAATTGCTAAGGGAATTATTTTGAGATACTAAAAAAGTAATATTTTGAACGGTAGACTGGAAACAAGATGTGTAATGTATCTATTTTTGAAAGGGCATTCTATTAGTAAAAAAGTTTTCTTGGCACAGATTTCAAGACATTTTACACTTTTTTTACTTGAAATGTTGATATATTGTTTAAAACATGATACACAGGTAGTATTCCTAGATGGTTCATAATTTTTTTGTTTATTATGTTTTTTTATTTTTGCTTATTTTTGTATTTTTTAATAGTTCATTGGATTTTTTAGTTTTATGTATATGTTTTATTAAATTTTTAATAAAATGAAATTTAAAAATGTGTTTGTACTATGATGCTGTTAAGGGACTGTGAGAATAACTTTGGGAGATAGGAAGAAGAGCTGCAGGCAGGGTAATGGTCAGAGAAGAGATATCTTACTACACAGAGGAAACGGGGGTGAAGAAATGTCTCAGAAGGGACTCTTCCTAGTTCTCTGGAAAGTCAGAGAGAGAAGTGCTAGTAGACTTGCAAGATTCTATTACTATGTTACAATAAAGTTAGTGTGAGTACTCATGGTTGGAGTTTCCTGTTTGGATTCCTCAAAGAGTTGATAGATCCTAAGCATGTGGTTTAACTGACTCAAGAAAGAATCATACTGTACCATTCCTTAATGCTTGGAGACATATAGCTAAGGACGGAATTCCCACAGGCAGAAGTTCACACAAAACGGAGAAGTGATCATACCTATAAAAAAAAAAAAAAAAAAAAGCAGGCATAGTAAGGCAATATAGCAGTAGCATCTCAGAATGCAAGAACTTTAGGACTACATACCTCTTCAGCTAACACAAATAACATATAACACATCTGAATGTGCTTTTCCAGTGTGTCTGAACACCTTTATGCAATGCAATTATTAGGAGATGCAATATGAAAAGAAACCTCAGGTCTTAGGAAATTGGGAACCAAGGATAGTTGTGAAAATAATTCAAACAGAAGATGCCAAAGAGGTTTAGACTCAATTGGAGACAATCATCAAATTTAATGGAGAAAGTGGAAATTTTGTCTCAAGTGATAGCTCCAATACGATCAGGAATTTAAAGTTGTTTTTTTTAAAGCTAGGACTTCATGATGATGTATGATGATTTAATATGAAAAAATTGGCCAAAACCAATTTTAAGAGTGTTCTTCCAATTTTCAATATACTAATGATGCTATTATATCTACTGATCTATATACAATGTAGTTACCTTTGCCAGCCGGTCAGAGTGATCCCTCTTATGATACCAACAGAACAGCTCTTGGCCACTTTCAGCCATTGCTCGTTGTTTTTAAGATGATGTCCAATGAGTGTCAAGCACTGGTTTACTCCAGTGGCTCCTTTAAAGGCACTAGCAAACCAGAATTTTGAGAAGTTACACTTCTGGTACTTTTCAATGAGACTGGCTGCATAAAAAAGAGACAGCAATGACACGGGTTGCATGAACTATTAAAAGCAAGGGGAAATATATGGGCAAAATTTATGAAAATTTTGAGATGTTTAAGGCCCTTTTCTTACAGCTGATTTGCAACAAGTACAAACTAACTTAGGTTAGTAACGAAGTATTAAAAGATAGAGATTCTAAGGCTCTGTCCACAGAGTTGATAAACTCAGTTAAAATATAGGATATGAATTTGCCTAATATTAACTTCTTTTTTTAAAAAAATACCTCCAGGTACTAATTATTAACACCAACTCTGTATTCTTTCAACTGTCTCACCTAGATAATTGTTTTTAAAACTTTTGAAATTAGTGGGGTTTTCCCTTAAAAGACATTTTTTTTCTTTGCACTGATAGGTTTATTATTAAAATATGCCTACTTTCTCTTTCCAGATCTTTTAAAAAATAATTGTACAAATTGTTCCTGTTGAAATGAAACTGTAAAAAAGAACTAGAAGCAAAGGGATAATTATTTCTTTACCTTAACATATATCAACAAATGGAATAAGCTTTCCTTTCTTGCTTATATATCTTGTCCATGAGAGTAACTGTGAGTTTTTTGAAGATGCTAGAACAGATGCATACTAAGTCATGCAGTCCATTGGTTTAGCACATTATGCAAATTCAGACTGTAAGTCAGACCTTAATCAAAATCTATAATCATGACTTGATCTATATCTTATCCCAACCAAATAAATGGCTAGCTTATAATTGGAAGCCATTAATCTTTTGGGAAAAGAGCAAAAAGGGCAGGAACACCAACAAATGGAATTGTTTCTACAGCAATATTTCTGCTGCTTCCACCTATGTGTATATGTTTCTGTGTGAGTCAGAAGCACAAAGGGAATAAAGAGCAGATATTTTTTTCAATTTGTGTTTGGTGCCTCCATACCCAATCAGGCCAATTCTTTGTTATTGTTAAAAACTTGAGCAAAAGGGAACATGATAGACTGTTTCTAAACAAGCATACTCTGTGTTTATTCTGGCAACATCCGGTGACCTTCTTGACTAAGTGGAGATTTAATCCCAATTCTAGTGTACATACTATCTGCTGAATGCAGACGGGAAGCTGTATTTACTCTGATCATCAAGACTATGTATTTTAGTTACACTTTTTCCAGATGAAAACATCCAAGTTCAAACCTTTACTCTCCACATCAAGATCAGTAGAATAATCCCAAATCATCAGCTCTGTCAGTTGTGCTAACCCAGAATCTGGAAAGAAACAGAAATGCAAATGATTGTGATGATCAACCTTTTATGATGTTTGTTCTCAGGTTTGTATGAAAATTCCTATTTCTGTAATTTAGAGAACAGTGGCTAAAATTCTGAAAAAAAAGTACTCTTAGAATGGATTAATGAAGTCAGGGATAATAATGGGCAAAACAAGTAATTTTATCATTCACTCATGAAATTGTACAAGATCTGTACAATTGATCTCACAATACTGTTTCCTTTTTAACTTTCATATTTTAATTTTAAACGAGTTTTGGAAAATTATGAATCGTGAAGGTATACCTCATATACTTGACCCTAGTCCCAAATATGGTTTGTGAGGGAAAGAGTGAAGAAGATACAAGTCTACATCAATTCCCCAGTTCTGCACTGAATCAACATTATTTACCTCTAATTCAACAGTATCTGTTTGAATTCATTTCTTTAATGTGTTTCTACATTTCCTGTTGTTTGAAGCAGGAGCAGTTATATAGTTTTCAACTGTTTTTCTGTTCACAATAGACATTCTTTTTGGTGCCAGTTTAATGATTATAGGTTTAAATGCTTTAATTGTGTATTGTGTGTGTGTCTTTAGTGTTCCCAAAAGAACTCCACCTCAAACAGCATAGCAATTTGGTTTTATCCATATTTTAAAACATTATTAGGTTCAATGCTTACTTTTTATGATGTTCATACTTGGTAGAAATAGCCACTAAACAAACATAGCTTTTTATGAAAAATGCAAAAGGCTTTTCCAAATGGTCAAGGAGCTTCATTATGCATTCAGAATAATTATCTCCATCATGAAAAGAAAGAAGGGAAAATTTCCTTTATGGTTATCTTTCTTCTGCAAAAGTACCTCAAGATCCTTGAGCGATTATGGGATTATAATGTTTATATTCTCAATAGAGTGCACAACAAGAAAGTTTGTTTGATATTTGTGTGAGCACTGGCTCTTGTTTTCAAGCAATGCAACTATCAAATATCCATCTGTAGGTATCAAACAGCTAATCTTACCCAAATGTAGGATGCATGTTCCTTTCTGCTCAATTTAGCTATAGATACTATCCATAATTTATTTATGATTATTTCATACAGATAATTTGAAAAGGAGATAGTTTGTATGTGAGACCCCAAACAAATATAGATTGGAGATCTGGTAAACAGGCTGCTCTGGCCTGCAGGCACTTTCACATTAAGCAAGCCTAATGGCTTATTATTTAGTGCAAATGTGACTGATAAAAAGTGACCTTTCAGAAATTATTGTCTTTGCTTAAATATTCCAAAGCTGCAGCTGGGATTATCTACCTCTCAGAGTTTCTTCACTCATTCTCCTCAGCATGTCATCCCACACAATTGGTTTCACTGTGGGATGGGTTGAGACTACGTGACTTGCCACTGCTTTCATGTGGGCTAGGCACAACTTTTCAATAGTATTTTCTTCTTGCTGCAGCCATTGCTTGGATTCTTCCCCTTCACCAAGGTAATACACCTGAAGATATAAAAACAAAACTTTCATTCAATGATATTTTTCTTTCATGTACCTTCTATGTTGCTATGTCATTTGGAAACAGGCTTTTCCAAATAATTAAAGAGCTGCTTTTCACATTCAGAATGATTATCTTTACCATGAAAAGAAGGGAAAATTTCATTTATTACTGCTTTTTCTTCTGCAGAAGCACCTCAAGATACCTATTTTTCTTTCAAGTACTTTCTTTCATGCTGCTAATGTTATTTGGAAATCATCTAACACTCATTGTAGGCCTTTTTGAGCTCTTGGTCAAAAGACAAGATATAAATTCATTTAGTAAATAAAGTCAGGTCACGTTAAAATGGACTAACAAATGTGAAAACCAGCAAATACCAAAATTCTATATCTGGAAAATTGATGCGGACAAGGCAGAGATCAAAAGAAATCTGGTTTGAACACACCCCAGGTATAAAATTATTGTACTACTTTGCACTAGCAGTAGGCAATCAATCACTCTGCGTGGCTTCATTCTTGTCAGAAATAAAGATTCTAATTTAGCAAAACTGCTATGTCACAGTGATGAGTCAGGATCAACTTTTAAGTGCTTAGAGATCTGTGATTTCCCTCACTGAGAAGCTTGACAAAATCCTTCAGGCATTATTAATTCTACTCCAATATTTATGAGGTAGTAAAGCTAAATTATACTGTGCTGTTTGTAAGAAAATATCTCATGATATCAGACAACTGCAGGATAATAGCAAGGATGGGAAGGCAAAATTGTTATTATTATTAATCTAATTATTTAGATTAATTATTAATTATTAATCTAAGTACAATAAGAAAATACATTTTCTTCCAAATGTGAAAGAAAACATCAAGTTCAAAGCTTTGCTTTTGAATCAGCCAGTTTGGTGGAAATAAACCATGAAATTACTCTGGGTATTGACTGAAAACAAAACCCAATGGAATTCTGCAGTCATTTTACAAGGTGACTAGAACAATGTTAGTGTGTGCTGCCTCATCTACTCTCTGCATGGACTTTGCAGCTTTTTGTGTGTGTTTTGTGTGGATCAAAACAGCTGAAACACAGATATTTTGTTTCAGGAAAGCAGCTAACTGAAATATATGTTTTTTGTTTTCCTCCTTGTCTTGCAAAGAGGTTTCTTCATCTTCCTTACACCAGGGTACAATCAAACTAGCAGAAAAATAATAACACGTGGCTAAAATGAAAAATACAAAAGTGTAAGTTCTTTATGCATAACAAAAACTGATCAGAATCATCCCATGGAAGTTGGCATGAAGAAAAACATTAAAACAGTCTCGAGTAGCCCCAGGGCGAGATAGGTGGCAAATAAATTTAACAACAAAAAAAAACCTCAACAGAAAATGTAATAATGTGCCAATAGACTATGAGCACTGCTAAACGTCCCTGTCTCCCCTGATCAAATTCAGGCCCATGTTTCCAAGCATTACCTCATCACAGCCAATGTGAAACCATCGGAGATCATCGTGTAGTGCCATTACTTGCTCTATCATTGTGCTAACCAACTTCAAGGAATCCTCTTTATGAGGGTTCACTGTGTTGGGGAACATTGCCACTTCCCGGAGGTGGCAGAATTCTTTGTGCTTCAGAACAAACTGCAGGAGAAGCAAGAACCAGAGGTAGTAATCCATAAATCAGAGCAAATATAACACAGTAATCCAGAAAATTGCATAGCTTCAAATGCAAGTCTGAACAAGTAAAACAACTCAGAATTACGGTACAAAAATTACACAAACTGATGAAATGTCCCTATCTAGGAGCTGGCACTTACCTCCATATGTCCAAACGTCTGTATTAAGGGGATAACTTCTAAATCATGCGACTTTGCCAGCTTTAAAATCTCTTTAACCTCAGATGGACTAGAAAAAGAGAGACCTTCATTAATAAATTATACGTTTAATACCAGGTTTTTTGTTTAGAATTCCATCTTGCATGGACGTGTTTGCTTTGCATAGTGGACGGATTGCATCAATTTTACATGTCCATACCTGCAGGAAATTTAAACAAAGTTTCTAAATATTAGTTACTCTAGATTCTAAACTACTACCCAGTACAGAGCAAATATAAGAAATAAGCACTGAATGGGATTGGTTTTGAGTGATATTAAAAAGTAAAGAGTTTGCCTCCCAGTAGTAAATTTACATCAGTTCCTATAAAACCTGGGATTTCAGTGAGACAAGAGAACCAGAGACTATGTCATCTAAGATAACTGGCTGGCTAATATACCTGTATGCATCATTTGCTTGGAGTGGCTTCAGTTCTCCATCGTAAGGGTACATATCTTCATATTCAAGGAGAATACCATTTGCACCCAGGACATGGAGCAATGGGAAGATCTGTTGGTTGCATAAAACATCTCAAATCTCTATTCAGTGGTGAATTGCTACATTTACTTTTATAAGGTAACAATGACCTTAGAAAATGCCTCCCGGGTATATTGATCACTAGTCTAAGATCTTGTGAGATAACATGTTTTAGCAATCTTTTTTTGCCCCATTTAAAAAATAAAGCAAGCATAGAGTGGATTCTTCCTTGGCATTCTCCTTTCTTATAGAGAAATTATATACATTATGCATACAGTACAAAAATGGGGAAGAAGCAGCTTTCTTCTTTCAAAGTGCTAGAATCCAGGTTCATACATTTCAAGTGAATGTGGGAGATTCAGGACAACTAATAGGAACAATACACAGCATGTATTTAACCTTGCAATGGAAAGATGATGGTTGGAAAACATGGTCCCCAAGATGGGAGGAATTAGATAAATTCATGGAAGATAATGGCTAATAGTCATAATGGTTTCATAGTACAAGTAGTCCTGGACTTATCACCAGTTGCTTAGCGACTGTTCAACGTTATGACAGATCTCTCTGGAAATTACTTATGACCCGCCTTCGAAGTTTTGACGGTTACCTCACTGGACTTCAAGAGCTCAGCAACTGAAATGCATTTATGGCCATTTGCAATGTCCTGTAGTCACATGACACTGTTTTATAACATTTTATGACATTATAACATTTTTTTTGCCGAAAACTGGCATTTACTTCAGGTTTTGGGCAAAACTATGTCCATAGCAAACTATTTATTGATTCACTTAATGACTGCAGCACTCGCTTAATGACAGCAGCGGAAATGGTTGTAAAAATCTGGTTAGTCACATGGTTGACTCAAATTACAACCATCACCAGTTACAACATGACAGGCAGGTCCCGTTACGATTGTAACTCTGCTACCAGCTTTCGAGAAATAAGTTGCTGGGGAAAACAGGTGGGAAATGTTCCTATGCTACCAGAGACATTTACTTGTTTAGTGGGATACTAGAAAGATGGCTAGCATAATCCAGCACAACTCTTGAATTCTTCCTAATGTCACATTTCAAAACCAGTTATTGCTGATTTAGAAGCTATTATTTCTAAAGTATTATTTTCCAGGTCTTTGTTCTTTTTAAGTACACAGTTAACTGAACTGTAGTAACACTGCAGCTACTCCATACAAAATAGATCTAGGAACGCTATTGTAATTGACTGACTGATTACATTTATCTCCCACCACGTTTCTACTGAAATCTCCTCAGCAGTTATAGAATATATAGATTGAAGACTACTTTTTTGAGCTGGGTGGAGCTAGAAATCAGTTCCTTGATCATACACATAAAGACTGTGTTACCTCTGCCAGGTATGAGACTTTGGGTGGAGCCCCCTTGAGATCCAGATGCACCAGGTGCAAATCAAATGGAAATGAAACCATCATTATATTTTCTTCTCTCTTTGCTGTCGGCAGTAAACCAAATGATATACTGGAAAAGAACAGTAGCGTTACCGCTTGCCTCATTTGCCCCATCATTAAATAGGATAATAAAAAGTTGCCACAAAACAACATTTTGTAAGTCTTTATACTTACAGGAGGGCACAATGTCAAAACAAGCAACACTCATATTTTTTTCATGGCTTTTACAAAGCAAATACCATAGGTGACCATCTTATTATATCAGTAGAAGTATGCTTCCTAACACCAGATACAGTCTCATTTTTATGCTTTCAATCATTTTACCCTTACAACAGCTTGTGGGGAAGATTTAAATTGACAATGACTGGATCAGCCCATCCTAGTGCTAACCGAGCACTAGTGTGTGCAAAGTCAGAAACTAAGGATCCAAATCAGACTGATCCATTACAATACAGTAATAGTGCGTAAGTTTCAACCAGTGAGTAAGTGCTGGGAAATGAGTAGCTTTCGGTCTGTTACAATGTATGGGTTAGAGAAAGAAATTCAAATTGAAACTTCAATATACATAGCCTGAGTCTTATTGTTGACAATCACTAGCTTTTTGTTTTATTTTTTTTTAAAAACCCTGTAATATCTTATGCCTCCGAATCTCTGCCTGCAAGCATTCTTGTTTCTGTAATGGTTTGGGAGAAGCTTGATAGTTGCCCAGAGAGTGTTATCTTAATGATTATCCTACCTGTCTCATAATTAAGAGACCATTTAGTTACATTAAGCTCTTCACTCCAAGGATGATTCTTGTTCCCATAAGAAACTGATGCTTTGAACCTGTCCTTTCTGAAAGAAATAGTTCAACCTCCTGTTATATGCCTAACCTTTCCCATTTACAGATAGTCCTCAACTTACAACAGTTCATTTAGTGACTTCAAAGCTCCAACAGCACTAAAAAGTGATTTATGACCCTTTTTCACACTTACCACTATTGCAGCATTTCCATGGTCACATGATCAACCTTCAGACACTTGGCAACTGATTCATATTTAAGACGATTGCCTGGGGAAGCCAGATTCACTTAACAATTATGCTACTAACTTAACAACTGCAATGATTCACTTAATCACTGTCAAGAAAAGTCATAAAAAGGGGGAAAACACACTTAACAGATGTCTCGCTTAGCAACAGAAATTTTGGGTTCAATTGAAATCATAAGTTGAGAACTACCTGTATTCCCATTTCCTTCTCATCTTCAATCCATAAGCCTCATTCATCTCAAAGAGCAAATTTGTCACTTAGATCAGTATAGGATGACATAAATTTTCCATTACAACTGAAATCTCTGTATGCATGTTTCTTTGAAAAAAGTCACATCACGTTCAGAGAGTCTTCTCTCCAAGTAAAGGTTGCTGCCTCATAATTTTATTAGCATTCTGTGAAAGTTTAAATGTTACTGAGCCATTTTATAATAATTTAGCAGAAAATAGATATTAGGGAAACAGTTACACTAATATTTTTAAATCTGACATACTGCTAAATCTAAAAGCTTTGCAACATTTTACAATACACAGCAGGCAATAAAGGAGGATATTTGATATTTGATGCAGGAAACTGCTTTATGCCAAATTCAGAACACTGATAGCTCAGCATGTCAACCCAAAGTCTTTTTTGAATTAAAATCCTGGTGACTTCACAGACACATCCATATAATTTTTTTGGTGGCATTATTGAATTGGTTTGCTATGAAGTTTTTCTAGGAAGTTTTCAAATTCCCAAGCCTAATGTTTATTTATGGTCCCCAGTTCAAGCACTAACTAGATATGATCCTACTTAATCTTTTGAGAACCAGTCAGGAACCTGGTCATGGATAAAAAAGGCTGTAGCTCAACATACCTGGAAGGTACCATGTTAACTGAAGCAGCTTGCTATTCTCTCAGCGCTATCTAGAGATTCCAGGGATGCAACTGGAGATCTTCTGCATCAAAGTTTATTGTATATACTGCAGTTCTAAAATATGTGGTACATAGCAAATTATTGGGACATATTGGGGAAAATCCTATTTAATAAATCCATTTCTGGGTACACCTGCTAAAGTGAGAATTGAGGAATTAGATGATGGGGTGTATCAGAGGGAATATTTAAAAATTAAACACTTGTTTGAATATGGCTGAAGAAACTGAAAGATTTTAGTTTAAGAGGGATGAACTCTCTAAGTAAGAAAGTTTTTTTTCTTTTTTCTTTTTGTTTTTCAATATGAGAACTATAAAATTGTGTGGGATAATGATTAACATAAATAAAATGTTTTAGATATTTAAATATAATTGATTTTAAGAAAATTCCAATGGATAACTAAAAATGGGAAAAATGTTTTGAATAGTTAAAAAATTAGATGATTGGATTTATTAAATGGAACATTTAAAGATTAAACATAGGTTTAATTATAGGTAAAAAGAACAGAAAGAATTTGGAAACAAGTGTATATTAATTCAAGAGGGATACGTATTTTAAGTAGTATATTATTTTCTTTTTTCTTCTCCTTTTTTCTCTTTTTCCTTCTTTTTCTCTCTCATGTCTTTTCTTTTTCTATGTCTTTCTTCTGTGTGTTTTTCTTATTTTTTAAGATATGAAAATAGATTTAAATACTTTAAGGTAATTAATTCTGGGAAAATTTTAACCAGTAGAAATGTTTTGAACATTGTAGGGAAAATAAATTTAAATAAGAATTGTAAACAGGATGGAGGCAACCAAGATGACCAGATAGAAAAGAAGCATGATATTGATGAGATTATTATAGAAATTTTAGAAAAATCTTTATATTTAATTGTTACCTATCAAATTAATAAGAATTGTATTAACGTAGGTTGCAAAGAAATATTATTGGAAGAAGAGAAAATCAAACAAAGTTATAATGTGGATTTTGGAATATAGAAATCAACTGTTGTTGATTACTTTGTAAATATAAACCCAGACAACAAGCTGTTTACCAAATATCGATGTTTATATTAAAAAATTAACAAAATATATTTTTTTAAAATAGAATGTATTTTCATTTATTTGTTAGATTTAGAAGTTACCCCATGCTAGAATGACTCTGGGCAAATTACCTTTAAAATAGAAAAACAATTTTAAAAAAGAGCCTAAACATCAGAATAATCTGCATATCAAACACCACTCACAAGACGGAGAATAACCACTAGCGTCCTGAATTCACCCCTTCGCAGGGTCTCATCTCCTTACAGACAGACAGCAAAAAGCACAGGAAAAATAACCAGAGTAAATGCAACCTCTTAGATATATTGCTCATGGCTCAAGCGCCACCACTTACCTTGCGACCTCTCCTTTTAAGCTCTACACCTGCTTCCCCGTTACCTTATAGCAGCACACGCACCTCTCCAGCAACAACTAACTGCTCACCTTTCCGCCTCCGGGAGCTAGTATTCGGCTGCTCTAGGCTGGATTGAGCATGGCTGACTGCTCGCGTTCTCTGGGATCAATTGCGCCTCCCTGAGCTTCCGGCTCGGGCTCTGTGAAAGCCTATTGGTAGCTGCCTCCCTCCTCCTCCTCCTCCTCCTCCTGGGCGCTCGGAGGTAGCATCCCCAGGGGTCCAGGTAGAGCTGCTTAATTGGAACGATGGCTCCTCAGCGGCGACTGACCGGAAGGGCTCCGGAGAGTGGCGGTGTAGGTGCGGCGGTTCGAGCGGAAGAGCGTCGTCATTGCAGCAGGTACGAAGCTGCTAATACGGTAGCTGTCCGTTATGGCTCAGTGGTGCGCATGTGAGGAGGAGACACTCTTTGCGTTTCATCTTGCCCAATGCCGCCTGTCTTTTTTCACTTCTCTGCAGCGCTTTGCCCAGTCTGGTGCGCTCTCGAGATGGATAATCCTTTCCAGAATATCCATCCAGAAGAGAGGTGGCTGTTCCTTTATAAGTCCTTGGGGCCGGATTGAGGGCTGCGGCAAAGTCAGACATATTCAGCGGGTGTCAGTTTGGAGAATTTTCTGTGGCAAGGCTCAGGACTTCTACCGGCATGATCAATCTAGAACAGGGGTCTTCAGACTTGGCCCTTTTATGATTTGTGAACTTCAACCCCCAGAATTCCTCAGCCAGCATGCTGGGGATTGAAGTTCACAAATCATAAAAGGGCCAAGTTTGAAGACTCCTGTTCGATATATATGTATGTATGTATGTATGTATGTATGTATGTATATGTATATGTATACGTGTGTGTGTGTGTGTGTGTGTGTGTGTGTGTGTGTGTGTATATATATCGAACAGGGGTCTTCAGACTTGGCCCTTTTATGATTTGTGAACTTCAACCCCCAGAATTCCTCAGATTAGCATTTTGGACTCATTTGTCCTCATCAGCTAGCCACACCCCTTTATGGGATTCGAACTTGGGCAGTCTACATGCTAGGCAGTGTTATTAACCACCAGGCCACAGGCTCTCCTTCCCTCTTTGTACACCAAGCCAAGGTGGTTAATACAACTGCCTAGCATGTAGACTGCCTAGGTTCGAATCCCATAAAGGGGTGTGGCTATCTGATGAGGACAAATTAATCCGAAATAGCTATACTAGTCTCCCACTTAAATTTTTAACTCTTGTCAGCAAAAAGAAATCTGAATTTGTAATGTATCGCAGTAGCGACTTGAGCCTGCTTAACGCCCCTAGTTGTGAGGCTGCAAGGCAAAAGAGATTATAAAAAATAGAACTGCAGTATAGCAGTCAAAATGCCAAAGGTGCAATCAATCAGACCGTCTGTCTGAAAAAACTTTGTGTGTGTGTATATATCACAACGCAGCTCTTAATCCTTTCTAATTGGACTGAGTTAGATTCTTGCAATATGGTGACAGGTTGGAATCTGCTTGTAAGAAAGAAGGTTTCTTCTTCCCTTTCATTTAAGGAGTTATTGATAGCTGGGTTCTAGACCTTAGACAGGTAGTCTTCAACCTAAGACCATAATTCAGCTGAAAAATTGTGTTACTAAGTGAGGCATCTGTTAAGTGAGTTTTTCCCCAACTTTCTTGTCACAGTTGTTAAGTGAATCACTGCAGTTGTTAAGTTAGTAATACAGCTGTTAAGGGGATCACTTGATCCTGGGACACTGCAACTGTCATAAATATGAGTCAGTTGCCAAGCATCTGAAGTTTGATCAGGTTAACAAGGGGACCCTTTAACGATTGTGTGAAAAATACAGCCATATTACTAACTGCTGTGATTCACTTAACAACTGTGACAAGAAAAGTCATAAAATGGGGAAAATCACTTTTTTTCAGTGCCGTTGTTACTTTGAACAGTCACTGAATGAACTGTTGTAAGTCGAGGACTACGTTTATAAGCTCCCATGTTGAGAATATGATGCAGGAAAAGTAGGGGAAATTATAATATTTTAGCAGTGCAGAGAAATTCTCATGAGTCACATTCATGACATGGGTAGCTGCATAAATAAAGAACTCTTTATGGAACAGTTTGTTAAGTTCATTAAAACAACTTCAGCTTCCTTTTGGGGCTTGATGTTTGTTCTGTTACTTGGCCAGTATTATACTTTTATGTTTATTCTGGATCATGGTGTTCCTCTTAATGACCTCTGCCTAGTATCCTTACTGTACTAGCAGAGCACTGGATTTAAACTAGAATTGCCCTATTTCCTCACTCAGCCACAGAATCTTTTGGATAATCTTGAATTACTTACATGCAGGCAAATGTCCATGGAGATTCTCAGTCATCCAGGTCATGATTGTCCCAAAGGTGCTTTTTCAGGAGGCAACTGGACAGTCTTGTTTTTCTTTGAAGACGTTTCGCTTCTCATCCAAGAAGCTTCTTCAACTCTGACTGGATGGCGGGGAATGGAAGGATTTATACTCTTTTCAGACAGCTAGTCATTTGCATTCTTTTAGAGTCGTGGCCATTTGGAGATTTACCTGTGTCCTCAGGGTCACCCGAGTAGTGCA